>NW_016803902.1:547849-601359 GCF_001698545.2 Rhinopithecus bieti | reverse complement strand
GAGAACTGGGAAAAGGGGCGCCTCCTCAGCGTCCTAGAATTGGTTCCTCGTCACCCGGTATTGCGTGCGCCCTAGTATGCGGCCGCTCCACTTGCGCAGGTGTTGGTAACATGAGGGGAGAGCCACAGCATGCCCCAGTGAGCCGACCCCCACGCCCCCCACGCCCCCACCCCACAGCTCTGCCCCCTTTGTCTCGCTGGCCCCTACTCCCTCTGTCTGCCTGTCTGTCCCGTCCCAGGTTCAGCGCGCACGGCCCTGGCGGGGTCCCTCTGGCGGTTGCCGTAGCAGCGCGGCCCGACCCGGGGCTCCCAAGAGGAGAAAAATCATGAATGAAATGGATGCGATGCTCCCACTCCTCCGCCCTCCCTGTCCAGGCAACCTTGACGTGGGGACGACGACTGCTGGGACTCCGCGCAGAGTTGCTCGGGAGAGGGAGGCACCTGAGATGAGGTCAGGGGTTAAGGGTCTGTGATCCGGCCCCCTTCGTGCCCCCCGGAGCAGCCCGATCTCCCGGTCCCCAGCCCCGCCAGCCCTGCGCAATTCCCGGGGAGCGGCGCCAGCCCGCCCGGGGGCGGGGCGGAGCCGGGGCTGGGGGGTGACAAACCCACCCCGCGGCTGCGCCTGCGACTCCGCAGCTGAAGCGCATTTGGTGAGGCTGTAGGGCGAGGGAGCGCGCACGGAGCGCGGGACGGAGCGCCGGGCTGACGGACCGAAGGACGGACGCCCCCGCACACGCAGACGCACAGAGCTCTGCGCGGCCCCCGTCGCGCACACACTGGCACAGACACAGGCAGGGACACACGCAGACACACGCACACTCGCGCGCGCACATCCTCCCGCCAGCCTGCCCGCCTGCTCGCCGGTGCCTGGAGCCCGCAGCCCGCAGCCCGCAGCCCGCAGCCCGCTCTGGCCGGTAAGTGCGGCACCTCCGTCGGCGCCTTTGTGTGCGGAGCCGGAAGGTGGAGGGCGCGGGTCCCTCCTTGGGGTGGCCCCGCAACTGACACCTTCTCCAGTGCTCCGGGCAGAGGAGCCGGCGCCCGCCCCGCCACGCCCCGTGGGGCTCCGGGCGCCCCATGCTGGGGGAGGGGTCCCCTAACGCAGAGGAGGGGGCTCGGCGCTTGGTAGCCGGGAGGGAGCGGCAGCCACTCCCCACGAAGCCCGTGCGCGGTTCCGGGGAGGAATCGGGATAGTGGTTTGGAGTGTGAGCCTCTACGGCCGGCGGAGGCTGGTGCGCGGCTCTGGGCTGCATCGCCTCTTCAGAGCGTGAAGCCCCTGAGGGAGGTTGGAAATCGCCGCTAGCCTTCCGGCCTCTAAAGCGCGGCTCCCAGCCTTCCCAACGCATCGCCTCCGCCGACCCTTTAGCTTTAGCCTCCAGCGTCCCACCCTCCCCCAGAATAAAAGCTTAGCGCGCTCCCCTCCCCCAGCATGCAGCTTGTTTCTGGATGAGGCCCAGGCTCCTGCAAAACCGGAGATTGCCCTGGTAAGAGCCTTGGGAGGCTTACCTTATCCAGGATCACAGGGCTTTAGAAGATCAGGGTCAGACGAATCTTGGGAACTTATTCAACCTCCTCATTTTACAGGTGGGGAAACTGAGGGCCCAGTAAGGTGGCTTGGCCAAGGTCACCGGAGAGTTAGTGGTAAAGCTTTCATTAGAATCTAGGGTCCCAGGTTTTCATACTCATGCCCTCCTCCTACACAACTAGATCCCACCCCCATTGAAGCCCCAGAACCCCAAAATTCACCTGAGTGTACCACGAAAGTGTGTAATTCCAGCCCTGCCCCACTTGGAGGGGCAGGTGCCATTCATTTGCTATCATCCCTACCTGCTGTACCAAAAAACGGGGAGGGGCTTTAATTTGCTTCCTTCAACCTCAAAGGAGAGCTCTCATGTCTCTTAGGCAAACACTCAAACACTCCGAGTTTGGGATTCCGTTTGGGAGAATGAAGAAGCCCTGGACCTGAGATCAGATTCCCAGGCGTTAATCCTGATCCACCCAGGGCACATTGAGCCTGAGTGTCCTCAGTTGGACCAGGTGATGTGGCATCCCAGGATTCGTCCTCTTCTCCACTGTGTCCTGACTGCGTGCCCTCTCAGTCACCCTTCCCTCCCCTTTGAGGGCCAAGTCTTCTACTCCAACCAGGCCCCTTTAGTCATCCCTTTGCGGAGGTCCCCACCTCTTTCTCCTTGGGGCTTGTTAAGGGCAGCCTCTTGGTGCTGCTGACAAAGCTGCTGGGGAAGCTTGAGTTACAATCACACCAGGCTCGGGTGCTTTCTCAGCACAAGGCTCCATCAAGGGCAGCCGGGTGTCCCCAGAGCTGAGCCTGAAGCCTGGTGCAGAGAGGGTGCCCTGAGAGGTGTGTTGAAGGAGTACAAGCACAGACGGATGGTGAAGGGATGGAGTCTGTCACCTTGGAGGAGACTCTGGATGGAATAGTTGGCAAGGAGGGCAGTGTTCAGTCTCCAGGGACCTGAGGTTCTGGTCTCAAGAACTTCCTTTTTTAATTTTATTTCCATAGGTTTTTGGGAGACAGGTAGTATTTGGTTTCATGAGTAAATTCTTTAACGGTGATTTGTGAGACTTCGGTGCACCTGTCACCCACAGTATACACTGAACCCAAAATTTTTGTAGTCTTTTATCCCTCACTCGCCTCCCTCCTTTCCCCCAAGTCCCCAAAGTCCATTGTATCATTCTTATGCCTTTGCATCCTCATAGCTTAGCTCCCACTTATGAGTGAGAACGTACAGTGTTTGGTTTTCCATTCCTGAGTCACTTCACTTAGAATCAGAGTCTCTAGTTCCATCCAGAACTTTTTTGAGGGGTGAGCAGCTCATCATGGAGCTGAGCCAGGGTGGCCAAGTGGCAGAACTTCAGGGGCTGCCACTGACAAGGTAGTCCATATAGATGGCATTGGCTATGAAGTTTACACAGACTTCATAATGAACGGTGGCCCCTGGGTTTTTGCCATGTAGGGATTTCTCCCTTGAGAGTGGAGAGATCTGGATTCCAGGCCCGGTTTCTTCCTCACTGGCTGTACAATGTCAGTATATAGCCCTTCTGGGTCTCAATTTCTCCATCCAAAAAATAACATCATTGGATTGATGATGTTATGAACTATTTGGCGGTGGGGTAGGGGGGAGCACGTATTTATATAACTGCTGTGGGCTTCTTTTGCTCTATGAAGGAATAATTTCTGACTCAAGAATGATGTATGTAGAGTACTTAGTACAGTCCCTAGCACATAGGAAATGCTTAAGAATTGGTTGCTAGTAATTCCACTAGGACCCCAGCTTTGTGGATATACCCTATACGTCTTCCTTTCTTCAGATCATCCGAGGACATGGGATCCTTAAGGCCTCAAAAGTCCTCCCTCAAAAAAATCCTTTCCCCACTGACCTATTCCTGGACTTCAGGCTCAGCCAGCATAAAACATCCATGAAAACTCCCTGGGAGGAGCAACACTTTTGTTTATTCAACGTTTTGTATGTTAGCATGATAGAATTTCATAATTAATTTGTATGTAGTGTCAAAAGCTTTTCCTATACTCCGTCACTTACTCCTCTATAACACATCTATGACATCAATAGTGTTATCCCCATTTTACCTATAGGAAAATTAAGGCTTGGATTTTCACTTATCTAAGGGTGCACACCTCAAAAGTCTCAGATCCAGAGAGCTAGGCCCTCCAGCTCAGATGATCTGACTCCAGATTCTGAACTCTTCTGTGTCATATTGCCTGTCCTTTCCCGAGACTTGCCCTAAAAGAGAGGCGGATAACCCCTTAAAAAACAGTTGAGAAGAAAGAGGAATTTTAATCTCCTCACGGGTCAGTAATGGCTTCTAGGAGAAGCCAAGTAGCATTTAAACTGGGTGAATGATTTGTACATTAGAAGAAAGGAAGAAAACTATTTCAAGAAGTGGAAACAGCATGAGCAGAGGATGGACAGGCAATGGAGACTTCTAGGATATATACAGAAACTGGAAAGCGGTTCATTCCAACTGGATGAAAAAGAATAAAAGAAGGGTCTTGAGAATGAAGGTTGGGTTAAGGGGATGGAGGTTATTGGGGGGACATTGACTGCCAAGCTATGGAGTTGGGAGTCTTTAGTTTTTGAGTGGGGAAGAAACATGATCAAACCTTAACATGATGAAACTCACTCTGGCTACCCCCTGGAGAACAGATTGAATGAGGAGAGCCTGCTGGCCGGAAGCCCAGGTAGGAAATGATGACAATGGTTTAGGTGAGAGATAAAGAGTATGGACTGGGGGTGGTTGTAAGAATGGTTAGAAAAAGGAGTTGATGCAAGAGGCCACAGTGTCACTAAAATTGGTAACTGATTGGAGGTAGGCACTAGCAGGAGGGAGGAATAAGTGATGGCAAGGCTTTGAGACTGAACGGCCAAGGATGCCATTCACAGACAGAGCCCAACAGGAGGAGGAGTGGGAGGCTTAGGAGTAGGGGCTATGAATCTACCGGGGACCATAATGATCCCTCCTGCAAAGCTGGTTCATCAAGCACCCTAAACTATCAAGAACCAGTTCATTCATTTATTCTCCGAATACATATAAACATCTGTTACATGCCAGGTTGTTCTAGCCCCTAGGGATACACTGCTAAAAAGATGTACTTCCTCCCCAAGCTCTACCAGGGGAGGCAGAAAATAAAAATAAACAAAGATAAAATTCTTCAGGTTGTGAGCAGTGCTTTGGAGAAAAATAAAGTAGGATGAGGGATGACTGGGAGGAAGAGTGGAGGAAGAGATCTGCCTTTAAATAGAATTGTCTTTGAGGAGGTGATATTTGAACAAAGACCTGAATGAAGAGGAGACCTGGGGAATAGCATTCTAAAAACAGGAGACCGCAGGTGCAAAGGCCCTGGGGTAACAATATCTTGGTGTCTTCAATGAACCTAAAGTGTAACTGTAAGAGATAAAGGGGGAAAGTGATAAGGAAAAAGGTGAGAGAGTGGGCAGATTCAGTTATGTAAGGGCCTGTAGACCTAAAGAATGAGAAGTTGCATGATGTTAATGAATCTAAGAGAACACACATCCTATTCACCTTATATTCTGTGTGCCTAGCAAACCAAACCTGGCCCTTCACAGTAAATAATTGTTGAATGAATGAATGTTGGAAATGACCATTTATGTATGAGACTGCATATCTTGTACTTATATGAACAATAAATAAAGATATTATACCATAGTAAGGGTATAGTAAGCTGTACTATGATCAAAATAGTAAAGCTCAGATAACTTGAATTCTGTGTTGTTGCTCAAGTATGAAAATTTAAGTGAAGTCTGCATATTTTTTTCAATATGGCTTGATACTATAACACTGCTGTTGACTAATACGAAATAGTAAAACATATCTGAAATGACTGTAAAACAATGAAAATAACATTTTTGGTCTTTCTTCATCCTCCCAGCACAAATATACATCCTTCTGGCTTCATTTCAAATTTTCTCTTGAACTCTTAACCATTGCCTTCATAGAGGTTTTAAAGAAACTCATCTCTAACACAAAGACCCATATTTGCAGGACAAGATGCTGTCATCTCCAGTAAATTGACAGATTCCCAAAAAGAGAAGGCAGTGGGGAGGGAGAAATTATAGACATACAAATGCTTCAGGCACCTAATTAATTGTTGAAGTGGATCTATAAGTGGAGATGGGAAAACTGACTGGACCATGTGAGGGGCTAGGTGACATGCAGGCTCAGTGTTAGAAACACAGGATCTCTGGACCCCCTGGTCCAGATTCCATCTGAAGCCACAGGTCTGTCACCTGTCACCTCTAGAAGGTAGAAACCCAGGTCATCTCAAGGGAAAAAAAACGAACTAGAAACTCTTTTCGCTTTTAAGCAGTGTTATCACCAAAAGGCTCTCCTTTATGTTAGGGGATTATGGAAAATAAGATTCCCCCCATTCTTTAACATCATCTCAGTCTTTTCTACCTCTGGTGAGATGTGGAACGAGCATCGTGGTCACTGGTGTCTGGCAAAACTCAGAAATTTCTAAACTCTTAGACTGAGAAAAGCTTTTCCCGCTGTGCTGCAGCACATGGAACAGAAGCTACCCTCCTTCCTGTGTCCCCGTTGAAGCAAGCGTGACTCAAGTTTCTATACCTGGGGTGTAGCATGTTGGATGGGGAGGGGATCCCCTCACACCAGATGCAGGAGATCCACTGTTTGCAGATTTGTAAGGGAACAAGCATCTTGGGAATTCCTAACTTTGGGCTAATGTAAGGGATAAACTGTTCACAGCCAAATTTTCTAGTTAGTCCTATAGCAAAATAAAGACCCTAAATTGCCCTCCTTTTTGTGGTGAGGTAGTTGGTTGCAGTCATTAGAGAGACACACCAAGTCCCCACGTGTCTTTCTATAGAGTCAAGATGAAACACCCCCTCGCCCCCCATTCCTCTGGAAGCCATTCGGGAGAGATTTGTGGGCCTCAGTGGTGGCAGCATATGGGCATCTGGAATCAATTCTGAAGATTCTTGCAAAACTAACAATGTGTATATTTCATCATCTGCCTAAAGGTGTTGTCTGGTGTAAATTATAAATTACAGTTGTGAAAATAACCATACTCCATACTAGAGAACAAACATAAGATGAACCATCATTTTATATGCCCCATTCTATGTTTTCTGTAGATCTGTATTTTGTAATAGTGGAAATTAGTCCACATATAGGTTTATAGCCTGCATTTTTCACTTAACATTTTGTCATGACTTCTCTGTTTATACCTGGTTGGCTGGTCCCTACTTTATTTAACTATGTCTTTACTGTTGCACGTAGTCAATGATGAGCATCTCCAGGCACATAGCTTTTCCATCTCAGAGTCTCAAAGCATCTATCTGAAGCACCCTCAAGAGATACGATGGGATCAAGGAAAAGAACATGTCCTGGCCCTGGGGTTTGCAGTAGAAAAAGAACACAGAGCTGAGTATGGTGGCTTACACCTGTAATCCCAGCACTTTGGGAGGCTGAGGCAGGGGATCATTTGAGATCAGAAGTTTGAGACCAGCCTGGCCAACACGGGGAAACTCTGTCTCTGATAAAAATATAAAAATTAGCCAAGCGTGGTGGTGTACACCTGTAGCCCCTCCTACTCAGGAGGCTGAGGCAGGAGAATTGCTTGAATCCAGAAGGCAGAGGTTGCAGTGAGCCAAGATCACGCCGCTGCACTCCAGCCTGGGTGACAGAGCGAGACCCTGTCTCAAAAAGAAAAAAAGAACAGGGAAGACAAGAGCTGAAACCAAGGAGAGGATGGAGAGGAAGATAGATCATGGGCCAGGAGGTCAAGGTCACAGAGCACTAGGGTTGGCAAAGGGGCATGCAGCTCTGTCAGATTTCAGAGGGAAGTCTGTCCTTCCAGTGTTTTGTTTGGTGTGGGAGGCTTTTATTAAATTGTGGTAAAATGCACATAACATGAAATTTACTATTTTAACCAATTTTAAGTGTATAATTTTGTGGCGTTAAGTATATTCACAGTGTTATACAACCATCACCACTGTCCATCTCCAGAACCTTTTTATGTTACCGGACTGAATCACTGTACTCAGTAAATACTAAT
This sequence comes from Rhinopithecus bieti, assembly GCF_001698545.2. Classification (NCBI taxonomy): domain Eukaryota; kingdom Metazoa; phylum Chordata; class Mammalia; order Primates; family Cercopithecidae; genus Rhinopithecus; species Rhinopithecus bieti. The sequence continues at coordinate 593,787 of NW_016803902.1, read as the reverse complement.
TCCTCATTCCCATCTCCCCCAGCCCCTGGTGACCTCTGTTCTACTTTCTGTCTTCATAAATTCACCTATCCTAGGTACCTCATGTAAGTGGCATCATGTTTGTCTTTTTTTGTCTGGTTTCTTTCACTTAGCCTAATGTTTTCAGGGATCATCTCTGTTGTATCATATATCAGAATCTCATTTTTAAAGCTGAATATATTCCATTGTATGGATATACCACATTGTTTAGCCATTCATCTGTTTCCACCTTTTGGCTATTGTGAATAATACAGCTATGAACATCGGTATGCAAGGATCTGTTTGAGCCCCCGCTTTCAACACTTTGGGGTATATACCTAGCAGTGGAATTGCTGGATGGTATGGTCATTCTGTGTTTAACTTTTTGAGAGGTGCGGGGTGCATTTTTTAAAAAGGATTTTTGCATGCCCAGTGTGAAGACCACTGAGTGAAGTCTTAGGAGTAGAGAGTCCAGGAAGAAGCTGTTAATTTAAAAACTAAATGTTGTTTGGGTTCTGCATGGCCATGGAGGTAACAGAAGAGAGAAGAGGGAACAGAATACAAATGAGTCTGGCTCCATTTCTGAAGAATTGTTGTGATTTAGAGGCATTGTGGGTGGAAAAAGAAAGCTCTCAGGAGAGATCTTAGTGGGTGGAATTCATTCAAGCATGCAAGTATTTACTGTACCAGGCACTGTGGTGGACACAAGGCCCTCAGCAATCAACATGACCACAAGGACCCTGCCCACAAGGAGCTTAACGTCTAGTGGAGGCACCAGAGGAGTCACCTGGCAACAGTGGTCTGTATTGATGCATTCTAGGCTCACCATAAGCACTCGCTCTTACTGAGTGCTTACTGCATTATCTCAATCTTGGTAACAGTTCAGTGAAGACGGTTTCTGTTATCCTCAATTTGCAGGTGAGGAAACAGAGAGCTTGAGTAACTCCGTTTCAGGTATGCACAGCAAGTAAGTGTCAGAGCCAGAATTCAAACCTAGGCAGTAACTGTTCTGTAGGGCTGTGGGAACACAGGAGAGACACCTGCCCAGGACAGAGGTCAGAGAAGGCTTTCTGAAGGGTGGGGTCAGGTGAGTATTTTCATGCAAGTCAGCTGTGTTCTTCTTTAGCCTGTGATGTAAAACAGTGCTTTCTATAGTAGCAGCAGTAGCGTTCAGCCCTGCTTGCAGTGACTCCAGACACTCAGGGAGACCCCCCTCACTGAGACTCCACTTCAGAGGAAGATGATCACTTTTATCCTTGGTGCTTATCATGAGGCCGGGAGGCTGGGGGTGAGGCATTGCCATTTCCCACTACCATCTGCTGCCTCTGCTCCTTCCCTAGCTGGTCAGCATCTGAGGTGCCTCAGAGTGACCTCCTGGGGCCCCTCCAGGACAGCATCAGGCCAATGGGCTAAGAGGCAAATATAAGGCCTAGGAGTGGCAGTGAAGATCATATGTCTACCTTCTGTGCCACATCACTGTCCCAAGATTCTGCCACCACCACCAGAGCCGTGTCTTACCAAAATACAGATGTGGCCAGGTCTCTCTGGTGTTTCCGTCCTTCTGCAGCTCCCCATGGCTTGCAGCTGTATTTCTCAACAGGGACCTACTGGCCTTTGGTTGGGAAAGTTCTTTGCTGTGAAAGCATCCCTGGCCCCATCTCCTATAGATTTGCCTGTAGCACCCTTCAGTTATTGTAACAACCAAAAATGCTCACACATGTTCTTCAGGTTTATTTTACAAGCAGTCAAATGTACAGATCTTAAGTGTTCTGTTCAGTGCATTTTGACAACTGCATGAGGTCATATAACCATCACCAAGAGCAAGACTCAGAAGATTTCCATCACCCCCGAAAGTTCAGAGATAATGATTGTTCCCATTTCTATCATTGTAGATGGATTTTGTCTGTTCCTAATCGTCATATAAGTGGAATCATATAGTATGTGCTTTTTTGTGTCATGAAATAGTTTTTAAAAAGCTAGATGCAGTGGCTCATAACTGTAACCCCAGCATTTTGGGAGGCCGAGGCAGGTGGATCACCCAAGGGTCAGGAGTTCAAGACCAGCGTGGCCAGCATGGTGAAGCCCCATCTCTATTAAAGTACAAAAATTAGCTGGGCATGGTGGTGCACACCTGTAGTCCCAGCTACTCGGGAGGCTAAGGCAGGAGAATCGCTGGAACCTGTAAGGTGGAGGTTGCAGTGAGCCGAGATTGTGCCACTACACTCGAGGCTGGGTGACAGAACGAGACTCCATCTCCAAAAAAAAAAAGGTAAAAGACATAGTTTTGAGATCCATCCATGTTGTCACTTTTCCCCACTAACTCCTGATATACACACAGATTTCTAAATGCCAGCTAGCATGGCAATACCTGCTCTGTCCCCCTGAGAAAAAAATGGTCTGTGAGTCAAAGTCAGTGTGTCTTAGGCTGATGCATGAAGCCCTCTGCTGTGTGACAAGAGTCCCTCTTATGTCTACTCTGTGGCTACACTGAGGTGCCTCCTCTGCCTAGCGTACCTTGTGCTTTCATCTCTCCGGGCCTTTGCCCTGCAGTGTTCCCTGCCTGGAATGTCCTCCCTGTATCTGGTGAACTCCTGGTTGTCCTTCGGGTCTCTTCTGTGCAGCTTCCCAGACTCTATTTTTGTGCCCTCCTGAGTACTCCCATAAGACAGCCTCAGTGGGCCCTTAATGCATTTCTCACTCAACTCACTATGCTGAATGCTGGGTGGAGGGCAGGGACTGGCTCTTAGTTATCTGTGTGTCCCCCAAGGCTCAGTACAGAGCCTGATATTAAAGAAATTGCTACAAGATTATAGCAAGATTATCTCAGAGACAAACTGGGTTTAAAATGCAAAATGTATTCTGAACCACGCTCTGGAGCTAATAAAGATGGAGCCGGGCACGGTGGCTCATGCCTGTAATTCCAGCACCAGGCCGAGGCGGGTGGATCACTTGAGGTCAGGAGTTTGAGACCACCCTGGCCAATATGGTGAAACCCCGTCTCTACTGAAAATACAAAAATTAGCCGGGCGTGGTGGCAGGCGCCTGTAGTCCCAGCTACTTGGGAGGCTGAGGCAGGAGAACTGATTGAACCCAAGAGGCAGAGGCTGCAGTGAGCCTAGATCACGCCACTGCACTCCAGCCTGGGTGACAGAGGAAGACTCTGTCTGAAAAAAAAAGTGGTCAGAAAAAGACAGTCTGATCTCTGGCTACAGATGATAAATGTAAACTGACTTCCTGCCAGTGAGGCAGAGACCTCCATGCCTTCCCCGGAGGACCTGGCATCATGGGAAGTGACATGGATGAGTGCAAAGTAGTGCAGCTCAGGGAGTCAAGGGGAGCAGGGGCAGAGATCAGAGTCAATCACGGAAGGCTGCCTGGAGGAGGTGAGTTCCAAAGGTTTTCAAAGAGGTTTCTGTGTCGAGCCTAGGAGTTGTATAATCAGAATGTGAGAGCCCTGAAGCATGACTCATGGCCACCTGGATCATGGGCCTGATCTGTCCTCTCATGACCCTGGTACTGAGTGTCATACAGCTGCCCTTCCCTCCTCCTCCACTCCTTTCCACTCATGTCTTTCTTTTTTTTTCTCCCACTTGGTCTTTCCTTCCCATCTTCCTTGCAAATCTGAGTGTAAAGGAAAGAGCTGGATGTACATTCCTGTGCCTTCTATTTTTTTTCTCCTCTGCACTGGGCTTTCTGTTGGGGGGGGTGGATAAAGGAGTTCTATCCCTTGCCCCTTCTCAGCCTGGGAAGTTTACAGAAGCCAAAATTATGGACAAGAGAGCCATGGAGCAGCCAGGGACAGGGTGTGGCTCATTACCAGTTTCCAAGTCACAAAAAATGCTAGGGGAAGGATTCAGCCAGAGGAGAAGTCAACACACCCTAGACTCACCAGGGAGGTTTCCTGGAGACCTGGGCTGAGGTGGGCCTTGGAAGGGCAGGAAACCACAGCACAGAGAGGAAAGGGGCAGGAAGGCCTTTCCCAACCAGGCCTGAGCACAGAAGGGTTAAATTAGGCTGGGGGCAGGGGCCCAGATGAGAAGCTGGAGCCCACAGCAGGGTGTGACAGGAGCTAGGGGCCGCTCTAGGAGCTGAGAGACTAAGGCAGAAAAGCAGGAGGGAGCATGGCTGGGGCAGGCGGATGTCATGGCAGAGGAGGATTTGGGAAATCCTGCGAAGTGGAGTTTCCAGTTCTTTTACCCACCCTTTCCTAGGACTCTGGGTCTGACTTGGGGACCTGGAAACAGCCTGGAGCTCTCCAGAGGGCAGAGGAGGTTCTGCTGGGAAGACCCCTCTCATCCTCCAGCTGCTGTTGCCTGCATTGTTCTCATTAACTCCAGGAACACCTGACAGAGCCTGAGGAACTAGGAAGCAGACCTTTGTAGCTGATAGCACTACCTGGTACAAAGAACAGGAGTGTCTCCTGTGTGAGGTTGACTTGGAGGGAGACAGGAAGTGAAGCTTCGAGCCAGGTCAGCAGAAATATGGAAAAGGAGGCCTGCCCCAGGACTGCCGAGCTCTCCCTATGTACAGCCCTTGCTTCCCAGGCTTCATCACAACCCTACAGCTCTCATCGCTGCCATGTTAAATGGGAGGAAATTGAGGCTCAGAGAGGTTAGGACACCAGCCTAGGGCCCCATGGGGAGAAAGTGGCAGAGTCCAGCATTTCAGCCAGGTCTCTCTGCCTCTGAATTCATCCTTTTCCTGGAGGACTACAGTTGCCTTACAATATGCGACCTCAGAATGGTCAGTCTGTCATGCTTTGAGGAATTCAACCCATGACTGAGGACCTCTGTTGACAGCCTGTCCTGGGTCCAGGTTTCCAGCTGTCCACTGGCACGAGGCAAGGAGAGCCTCAGCCATCCTTGGCCCAGGACCAGGCCCCGTCCTGTGTTCTCCATTGGCCACCTGAGCAGGATCCGGGAGACCACGTACCTCCTCTCATGTCAGTTCCTACCCTCTCTAAGTGCCTGTAGCTCCTGCAGAGTGAGATAATGATGTCTTCATGGGGTTGTCTCAAAGAGCTAATAAAGTAAGGTACTGAGAAGCATGTGGCACACAGTAGGTATGCAGCTGCTATTTGTTAAATTTGAATTCAGGAGGTCAGGCCCCTTTCAACCTTGATTCCTGGTCCCACCTGGATATTTTTTCCTAGTTCACACTCTGTTTTTTTGTTTCCTGGCCAAAGAGCCTTAAATCCAGCTGATGTTTCCAAACCCTGCCTCTCTGTGTCTTCCCCTCCAGGCCCTGCTTCTGACTCGTTTGACTCTTCCACCAAACCCAAAGATGCCGAGATCTTCCCAGTTTGCCACGATCTGAGCCAGGCCTGAGCACAAAAGGGTTAAATCGGGCTGGGGGCAGGAGGCACTGATGAGAAGCTGGAGCTCACAGCAGGGTGTGGCAGGAGCTAGGGGCCCCTCTAGTTGCAGGTGGGAGCAAACTGAGCTCTGAACTTCAGCTTTCCGCTCTGTAAGGACATCCCAGCCCTGTGAGAAAGGAGCCTTGTAAGCAATGAGGAGCAGAGCAGATGCCAGAAGGGGTCATCATGGACCATCCAGAGCAAGGCACAGCTGCACTGGCAGCCCAGGCCCAGGGCGGCATGAGGGAAGTCTAGGGATGAAACCAGAGGCATGAAATAGTGTGTGATCAGGGTGGGTGTGTAACCAACACAGGCTAGGCCAGAATTCTAGTTCCAGGGTGTATTAGACCATTCTTGCATTGCTGTAGTCCCAGCTACTTGGGAGGCTGAGGCAGGAGAATTGATTGAACCCAAGAGGCAGAGGCTGCAGTGAGCCTAGATCGCACCACTGCACTCCAGCCTGGGTGACAGACGAAGACTCCATCTGAAAAAAAAAAAAAAAAAGTGGTCAAAAAAAGACAGTCTGATCTCTGGCTACAGATGATAAATGTAAACTGACTTCCTGCCAGTGAGGCAGAGACCTCCATGCCTTCCCGGAGGACCTGGCATCATGGGAAGTGACATGGATGAGTGCAAAGAAGTACAGCAATTTGTTTAGAGCAATGCAAGAGACCGAGTAATTTATAAAGAAAAGAGGTTTAATTGGCTTATGGCCAGGCTGTCCAGGAAGCATGGCACTGGTGTCTGCTTGGCTTCTAGGGAGGCCTCAGGAAGCTGACAATCAGAAGGCAAAGAGGGTGCAGGCACATCACACAGCAAAAGCAGGAACAAGAGAGTGAGTTGGGGAAGGTGCCACATGCTTTTAAAAGATCAGATCTTGTGAGAACTCTCATCAGGACAGCACAAGCCATGCAGGATCCGCCTCCGTGACCTACCAGGCCCCACCTCCAACACTGGGGATTACAATTCAACATGAGATTTGGGCGGGGACAGATAGACAAACTATATGACAAAGGGAGAAGGGAGAGCTGCAAGAGGGGACAAGGCCTAATCCTAGAAGGCAGAGACTCTGCCCGTTAGAGCAGAAGGCCAGTTGCTGGGGTTGGGTCAGTGTCCAAGCAAGATAAGCAGCAGTGAGACTGAGTTAAAACTCTTAACAGTGATATTGGCTAACACAGAGCATGCAGCGTGCCATGTGCTCGTCTAAGAGCTTCAGGTTTACTCCTCACAACAGTATTTTGAGTTAGGTCCTACTGCTGATCTGTTTTAAAGATGAAGAAACTGAGGCACAGATTGAGCAAAACTCTGGACCTCTGCTAAGACTGGCAGCATGACTCTTCACATTCATAGCTTGAAATCAGCCATGGTGGGAGCATTACACCATGAAAATTGGCAGAGGGCACAAATCAGGGCTTTTTTTTTTTTTCTTTTTTTTTTTCTGAGACGGGGTCTCGCACTGTCACCTGGGCTGGAATGCAGTGGTGCGATCGTAGCTCACTGCAACCTTGAAGTCTTGGGCTCAAGCAATCCTCCTGCCTCAGCCTGCTGAGTAGCTGGGACTACAGGTGTGTACCACCATGCCCCGCTCACATACTATTTTTTGGTGAGATGGGATCTCACTGTGTTGCCCAGGCTGGTCTCGAACTCATGGCCTCAAGCAGTCCTCTTGCCTCGGCCTCCTAAAATGCTGGAATTACAGGTGTGAGCCACCATGCCTGGCCTACATTATTCTTTTTTTTAATTCCTGCATAATATTCTAGTTTACTTCATCTTGCTCCCAGTGATACAGCAGTTCAGGTCCAGTAAAGAGAAAGTTAAGAACCAGTTTACCAGCACACCCCAAGATTCATCCCAGAACCTTCATGGACTTTATCCATGGGAGGAGAAAAGTTATATTAACTGGGAAACAGGCAAAGCCTGAAACACAAGATGATGACAGTTAACATTTTTAGGAGCTTCCTAGCCCTGTTCTACACATTTTCCATGCATCTCGTGTAAAAACTTTGTGTGAAGATCAACATTCATTTAATCTTCATTTTAACCCTCTGAGGCATAGACACACTTATCCCTGCTTCACAGATTAAGAAACTGAGGCACAAAGAAGTCAAAGTCTTGCCCAAGATCGGGCAGCCAGTCAGGGAGCCTTGATTCATACTCAGACAGTCCAGAGCCAAAGCCTATGTGTTTACTACTTTTATGGTGTTGTTTGTTTTTGAGATGGAGTCTCACTGTGTCACCCAGGCTGGAGTGCAGTGGCGCGATCTCTGCTCACTGCAACTTCCACCTCCCTGGTTCAAGTGATTCTCCTGCCTCAGCCTCCCAAGTAGCTGGGATTACAGGTGCCCACCACCACTCCTGGCTCATTTTGTATTTTTGACAGAGACGGGGTTTCACCATGTTCTGTTAGTCAGGCTGGTCTCAAACTTCTGACCTCAGGAGGCCCACCTCGGCCTCCCGAAGTGCTGGGATTACAGGTGTGAGCCACCATGCCTGGCCTTTTATGATGTTTTTAATGAGCCATTTGTAAATGTTCAAACATTACCCCACTTTTCATTTTTTTTAACATTTGCATGGTGCCAGATACAGTATTGGACATGGGAAACAGAAAAGTCCATATCAGATGCTAGAAACCTTGTGATTTAAATAAAGCCTGGAGTTGAGATAAACTGAGTTTGAAGCCTGGTTCTGCCACGTACCAACTTTATGGCCTTGAGCAGATGGCTTAGTCTCTCCAAGTCCCAATCTCCACGTGTAGGTGGAGGATGACTGTTTACCTCATAGGGTTATAGTGAGAAGTGAATGATGTCATAAATGTACAGTGCTTGGCACGACATCCAGCACACAATAAACCTGCAATAAAAGGAGGCTGCAGTAATCATAGACCACAGGTTTATGTCCAGGTAGCTCTGCATGAGGCAGGGAGACTGGCATCAACACATAAGAGGTAAGAACAGAAGACAGTACCCAGTTCTTCCTAAGGGAGTTGGGGAGGGTTCTATTGAGGAGGTGACATTTGAACAGAGTCTTAAGAGGCAAATAAGAATTTTCCAAGCAAAGAAGGGAAAAGGGGGCTTTCCAGTGGAGGGAAAAGTGCATCCTAAGGCATTATAGGTAGAAGCAAGCATGTAACTGAACGGAAATACCGTGAGATGCCCACAAGAGGTGTGATCACACCTTTGCATTTGTGATTGCTATTTTCTCCCTGTAAATTAAACTGCATACCTGGGGGCAGGTGTGGGGAGAGGGAGCAGAATGGAATGTTTTCAGAGTCTTGGAGAACAGAGGTTCAGACCAGATAACCTTTGAACTCCAAAATCCTGCCTTTCTATCTTTTGGGTCCCTGACCGCCGCACCATTTAGAATCAGGTCGGACCACCCACAGCATCAAGTCACAGCTGAACCTGGACTCTGTCAATAATTGGCTCAGGCCAGATCTGCCCTCCACGCTTGAAGGTTGGGCTGCATGGACCAAGGCATGCTTCCCTGATGCTGTGAGCATCCTTTGCTGGTTCACTGCCGTTCCACCCTCTGCCTCATTAAACCTGACAGGCCCGGAATTGAAGCCTGACCTCTAAGGAAAGGCCCTTAGAGGTCGTCTCATTCAGCCGGTTTGGTTTTCATTTGGGGCTACTGAGTTTCAGATAAGGGAAATGACTAGCCCAAGGTCACATAGTAGCCTGGGACTAGAGCCCAGGGCCAGTGAGTGTATTTGCCACGGCACTGATGGAACACAGCTGCCACCATCGCAGGCTCCCCACCCAAGCCAGCCTCCCAAACTCCCCATGCAAGCTAGCCTTCCAAAGCCTGCTCCCTGGGCTGCTGCTTCAAGTGGAGAAACCCGAGGTCGTGGTCCAGCGCAGGACTTCCAGTCGTTCTTCTGGAGAGAACAGCAATGAGCCCAAGCAGGGACACAGGGACAGGAATCTCCCTCTTGCTCCTTCACTCATTCACTTGGGTCACTTCACCCCCTGAGCCTTAGTTTTCTCAGCTGTAAAAATGGGGATCATCACATGCTACTCACATAGATTTTATGGTGAGGATTTTTTAAGAAGAGCATGTAGAAGGCGACTGCCATGATGTGCAGTCTCCTCACAGAGGTGTATTTGCAGAATATTTTTTCTTACCAAAAGCTAAAAAGTGAAAGAGAGGTTAGGAATGTGGGCAGTGGGGGAAGCTCTGTGATGACTAGCTGTGTGGCCTTGGGTGGGTAACTTCACTTCTCTGAATTTCCATTTCCTCCTCTAGAAAATGCGGGGAATGTTAGCAGGTTTCTCCAGGGGCCGCTATGAGGATTGAATTTGCTAACACATGCAAGGCACCAGAGCAGTGCCTGGCCTGTGTGGTCCAGGTGCAGTAGTGATAGCTGCCCTTTCTGTTGTGAAGAGACTGTCATTGTTATCCTCTTCGGTCAGGGGCTAAGATGTTACTGAACAGGTGGCCCTAAGATTGCTTCTGCCCTTTTTGCTGCTTCCATCCTCTCCCTGATCACCTCCTCGTATTCCCTTCCATCCTCACCAATCTGACCATGAAATTTAAAAAGTGTATATTTTAAAAGAAAGCCAGAGTGGCCCTGAGAAGAGGCTGGGAGAGTCCACAGAGTCTGAGCTGAATCACTGTGAATTTCTGACCCTCCACCCCAAAGATGTATTTAGGACAGAATGTGTTGGCTTCAGCCATGAGCCCCTGCTCTCTCTCAATGCTGCCTATGCAGCTAGCCCCCGCTACTTTGGTCCCAGCAGGGTGGCCAAAGCCAGCAAAGAATCTGTGTATGTTTCTCCTGCTCCCGTCCCACCCAATAGGAATTTGGCCGGACGGGGGCTCCTCAAATCTCCCTCCAGCCCCCTCCTCCTCAGAGTACAGGGGGAAGCTGGTAAATTCAGTTCATACTGAACCTTTGGACCAGACCACAGACACCTGCAGGTCCAACAGTGCCTTTCTGTTGTCAGCAAGGGAGGCCACGTGGTCCTGGGATGCCTCTCTTGTCCAAAGGCTGCCCCAGACAACTTGGCATGGTTCAAAGCCCTTTGCCCTTTCTAGAAGCTAGGTTCCAGCCCTTTCCTAGGAGTTTATACATTGTCTACACTTGCTTCCCCACTACCAACACCCTCATTTCTCTTCTCTGCTGTGCCTTTGTTGGTTGTTTGCACAGGTCCTGAGCACCTGGTGTTCAACAGTCACCATGATAGTCAACATTCACCTTTCTCATTCACTGGTGGTCTTCACCGCAATCCTGTGTGGAAGGTATTGTCATCCGTGTTAGACATATGAGAAAAATGTAAGGCTCAGAGTTATAAAGACACTTTCCCAGAGCCACACAGTTTGACTAGAGCAGAGTGAAGACCTGTCCCCTGGGAAGGCTTCCTAGAGTAATTCAAGATTAAGCTGGAGCTTAAAGTCTGAGTTGGATTTTAAGGAGGGGTGCAAAGAGGTGATGGCCTTCCAGGCAGGAGAGATAGCCTAAGCAAAGGGGTGACAGGAAGGATGTGCTTCATGTTCATGGGGGTGATGAGGAGACGGTTATGGTCTGAAATCAGAGTGACTAGAGCAAGTGGGCCCAGCAAGGGGGCAGTCCCCAGCTGCAGTCCCAGGCTAGGATGCGCCATCACTTATCTGATTGTCACACTCACCTTTTAGCTGGTCTCCTGCCTCCCAAGGCAAGAATCTATTCCTAGAACTGGTTGATTTTTTTAATCCTTAATATCAGGTATGGAAGAAATGTCTCATTGTGCTCCTTAAATGAAATTAGTCCAGACTCAGAGCTCCCCAGCAACCCTACCCTGTAGGAAATTCAATCCCAGTCGTCACTGGAGTGACCCCAACCCACTGCCGTGACCACCATGCCAGGGATGTTTCAAGGAAACCCCGCTGATTATAGCTGAGATATCCCAGCCCCACCTGAAGAGCCCCTCTGGGTCTGCAGACTGTGTGTCTTCTGTTGAGAGGGTGCCGTGTGGGGTGCAGCAGAAGCCCTGGAGTGGAGATCCAGCCCTCTCTCTGCACTCAGTACCACCCACCCACACACCAGGCACCAGTCATAGAACTGATGGGCTCTGTCACCTTCCCAGGCCCGGAGACCCCCTCCCCTTCCTCACACCCCCACCTCCCTGACCAAGAGACACCCCATCCCCAGGTGCTCCAGCTTTCACAGAACAAAGACTGGAAGGATAGCTCCTCCAAGAACTTGGCCTTTGATCCTGCAGCCAAGCTGTCTCTCCCAAGGGAGTGTAGGTCTGCCTTACCTCTCTGGAAAGAAGGGGAGGGATGAGGAAAAAATTACAAGTGAGCGGTTCGGTAGATTGTCCCGTCCTACACCACACCCCCTTTCCACACTCCCTTTTTAGACTACATTTCTTTCTAGTCCTTGAATGTGCCCTGCTTTGTGTCAATTCCAGGCCCATCTGCATGTCCTCATTCTACCTGGAGCGCTCCACCCCCTCCTGTCTCATCCCACAGCCTCTCCCCCCGACTCCTCTTTCACATCTCATCAGAGATGACCCTTCCTGGGAACCGAAACTCTCCTGAGTCCTCTGCCTCCTTAGGGGTCTGGCTGGCACTGCCAGGGCACCCTGCTCGTCTCCCTGCACACGGGTCACCTGTGTCGCCATTGCCTTTTCTTCTTACCTACATCCCCCACGAGATGCTTGTCGTTCGTTGTATTCCCAGGGTCCCACACGTAGCCTGAACATGGGAAGTGTTTAGTAAACGGGTTGAACAAATGAATGGTCCAATCCCTGAATCAGACTCAAATGAGAAATGGACAACTGTTGCCTAAGCCCCTCAGCAGGCTGGGCCTACCCTGCACTTTTCATCTTCTCTTCCCTGGGGTCTCTGCCATGCCCACACCCTGCTTCTCCCACTCAGAGAAGAGCAGGGATGAAAGGGAAGTCATTTGTCTGGGCACATCCCAAGCAGAGAACACTCAGACCCTGTGTTTGGGATCCAGAACACTCAAGTTTGCAGTCTGCTCAGACGTGAGGACAGATGGCTGGACAGTGGACAGCTGGGCAAGGAGGGTAGGCAGCTTGGCAGGATGGAAATAGCAGTGAACTAAGCATTGGGAGTCCTGGGCTTAGAGCCTATTCATTCCACGAGTTTGCTGCACGCATCAGTCTGGGTTATTTGGTTGCCAGCAACAGAAGAGGACTCTGAGTAACTTAGGCAGAAAAGATATTAGAAGGCTTTGGGGTATGATACAAATAACAGGTAACTGAGTTCTGATTCTGGGCTGTCTGTTGTAGCAAGGGACAAGCAGGGCACCAGGGGAGGAGAAAGGTGACTCCCAACAGGAAATCAGGATTTTGACTACCTGAAAACAAATTGTTGGCACACTGTGTGACTGGAGACTAGTCACTTAATCTCTCTTTGCCCCCGTTTTCCCATCTGGATGATCTGAAGCTGCCCTCTCTCCTTCATTTATATCTCCAGCTTGCTTTTTGCTGAGAAAGCTTCCTGCGCTGAAAGATGGCACCCTTCCCCATCCAGACACCTTGGGAATGAATTATGAGGGAGCCAGGTGAGTGAGCATTTATGCCGTCCCCCTGCAGCCCACCCACTGAGAAGGCCAAGTCTCCATCTGGATGCTCTGGGGCACATGACTCATACTCATGAGGTGGTCATCCTGATCATTCCTTTTCCATGAAACCAGCATGTCCTCTGCCCCCTGCCTGCTGAACATGCTGATGAAAATCTGGATGGCGTTATGGGCCTCTTCCTGGCTATGGTTTGGCCATCTTCTTTAATTGGGAGGCTCCTAGCTGGAATCTGCCTTCCTAGAGCCCCTAAAGCTACCAACCCTGAGACCCTGCATTTGGCCTTTAACATGTACATCAACAGGCTCAGGCCCTCTGCTAAACACATGGGATGCAGAGGTGGTTGAGGGGGTGAGGATGCTCCAAAGTCGGAAGTTGGTGGGGGAGGCAGGTGCATAAACAGCTAACTATAGCAGCAGAACAAAGTAAGAGACAAAGGGACATATGAACCAGGTGTGTGGGGGAGCCCAGAAGTGGGAGGACACAGTTCTTCCTGAGAGATCAGGGAGTGCTCCGTGGAAGACATACCGCCTGAGTCGCACCTTGGAGAATGAGTAAGATTTGACAAAAGGGGAAAAGGATCTTCCAGGCTGAGGGAACAGCACAAACAGGGCTCGAAAGGAGGAGTGGACAGGTTCAATTCAGCGAATAGAGATGTCAGGTGGGGTTGGAGCTTTAAGAGGGTGATAAGAGCCCCACCTTGGTAGTGAGGGATGTTTACGGGGTACCAGGAGCACAAAGCCCAGAATAGAAGGCATGTCTGCCTGGGCTTGGCTCAGCCTCACACCCAGGAATCCTGGCTTCAGCATCCCAGTTCCCCCTTGCTCCTCACCTACCTTGGAAGCAGGCTCAGGCTCCGTGACTGGCTCAGCAAACCAGCCAGCTCTTTCTCTACATAAGTCCTGGGCAAAGCTGGGACCTCATGTAAGGAGACTCTAGGATATCTCCTAATAACATCCCCATCCCTCATCCCCATCCCCATCCCCACTCCACCCCCCAGGCAGAGGGGCGGTGCCTCTATTAGAACTTCACCCAGCCCATGGCAGCATCTGTTCTATGTCTGCTGCACTGGCCGTGAGCTTCTGGAAAATGGGGTGGGTCGTCTAGGCTGGATCTCCAGCACCCAGCACTGGTGGCGTAGCTAGCTGCACAACACATTACCTTCACACATACGAATGAGCCAAGGAAGGTGATGGCTTTCGAGTTGCAATGGGCTTAGAGTCCAACCACCTTATTTTCATAAGTGAGGCCTCAGACCCAGAGTGCAGAAAGCATTGCCCAAAACCACAAGCGTGATGGGAGGAGAGTGGAAACAGAGCAGTTTGGTTCATAGGAGCACTATTCACAAATAGCTAAAAGATGTAAACAACCCAAATGTTCAACTGATGAACAGATAAATAAAACATTGTCCATCCTACAGTAGAATATTATTCAGCCATGAAAAGGAATCCATGAAAAGCAATGAAGTATTGATGCATGCTACGGACTTGGATGAACCTAGAAAACATTATGCTAAGTGCAAGAAGCCAAACACAAAAGGCTGCATATTTTATGATTCCATTTATATGAAATATCCAGAATAGGCAAACCCATAGATACAGAAAGCAGATAAGCAGTTGCCAGGGGCTGGAGGGAGGAGGACAGGGAGTGACTTCTTAATGGGTACAGGATTTCCTTTTGGGGTGACAAAAATATTCTGGAAGCAGATCTTTATGATGGTTGTACAATGTTATGAATGTATTAAATGCCACTGGATTGTACTCTTTAAAATGGTCAAAATGTTGAATTTTATGCTATGGGAATTTTAGCACAGTAAAAAGAGTAGTTTCAGACCAGATCAGATGCTACCAGCTGAGTCTAAAGTCCATTCCTTAAACATAAGCTGCTGCTCCCCCACTTCCTGTTACAGACCTACCCAGCCAGACCAGGTGTGAGAGAGCCAGCGTCACTCTTGGTGCAGGGAAGCCACAGGGAAGCCGTATGATCAAGTGGAAGAGGGCTTCCCCCACCCTCAGGAGGCAGGATTTCTAGCTTCTAGGCTGCTTCTTGCCCACGTGCCTCTGCTGAGGCCTAGCCCCCATCTGCTGCTCCATCCCACTGACCAGCCTACTTCTGATTGCACCAGATGTTCCATACATCTTGGGTCTCCATGCCTCACTTTTTCTATTTGCTCTACCCAAGAAATCCTTTTCCCAACCCCTCATTCACCTAAAAACATATTTTAAAAAAACAGCTCCTGGCCAGGCACGGTGGCTCACACCTGTAATCCCAGCACTTTGGGAGGCCAAGGCAAGCAGGATCACCTGAGGTCAGCAGTTTGAGACCAGCCTGAGTAATATGGTGAAACCTCGTCTCTACTAAAAATACAAAAATTAGCTGGGCGTGGTGGCGGGCACCTGTAATCCCAGCTACTGGAAGGCTGAGGCCGGAGAGTCACTTGAACCGGGGAGGCGGAAGTTGCAGTGAGCTGAGATAGTGCCACTGTACTCCACCAGCCTGGGCAACAGAGTGACACTCCATCTCAAAAATTAATTAATTAAATTTAAAAACAATTAAAACCAGCTCCTGTGTCCCCTTTGGAGAAGACTTCCTCTTCCCCTTGCCCCTCCCTACAAATGAGCAGAGCCTTCCCCAAGGTGGTCACATGCATACATCGATTAAAGTAGGCATCAGGGTACGGTCGTGTCTGCATGTCTGTCTCCCTGAGAAGACTGGGAGCCTGCAAGGAGGGACCTGGATTATTCATCACTATATTCCTAGGGCAGCTCCAGGCCTTGCTCACAGGAGGTGCTGAGCACATGCCTGTTGAATGTGATGATGGCTTTGGGAAGCTGCTTTCACTCTGGGACATCCTCCATCAGTGAAGTGGGGGCAGGCTGGGTGATTTCCAAGTCCCTTCATCCCTCGTGTTCTCTGGTTATAAGGGAAGCAGTGGAGGGGGCAGCCCAGCAAGTGGCTGCTGTTGTCACAGGCTGGTTTTCTGTTCCTCTTGCCTGGCTGATAGAAGTGGGGAAGGAGAGAGCAGGAGCCGTAGCAATCCAATAAAATCAGCTATTTCTGCTCTTGGTAGGGAGGGAGGAAGGCAGCGCCCAGAGACTGGGTTCCCCATCCAGCCTGAATGAGCCATCTATTTTCTTTGGAAAGCTAATTAAACCCTCCTCTGGACAGCCTGGACGTGCAGGCTTTGGCTGGGGTTGCCTGGAGTCCTTCGACTACAGGGAAGAGCAGCAGGCTCTTGCTCCATTTTCCTCTGCAGTCAAGAGGTGCTACTCGTTCTGCTTTTCTGGTTATGAAATTAGTCATTTTCTAGGAAGCTTATTTATAGAGTCCACTGCACACATGCAGCACTGAGCTATTCTGAACACAGCTTGGGGCCTGAGAGGCTTAAGGTGTGAAAGCAGGTGTGAGTCACACATGGGTCCCCTTCCAGAGGTATCTGGATACTGTGCCTTTCTGTATCCAGCCAGGGGTCAGCCCTCATGGTGCTGCCGTCCAGCTGGGTGCTCTTTAGGGTGAGGAAAGAACAAGTTGAGGATTGGAAGTTTGGAGGTGGGTGCTCTCAAACACAATCCCTGTGGCCACCACCAACTCAATATAAAATGTGGGGCAAGTCAGACTCCATCCTCTGCCTCAGTTTCTCCTCTGTAAAATGAGAGGCCTTCCAGGTCTGTGATTCTCTGACTTCTGTGGACAATAGCTATGGAGGTGAGCTCCCAGCTACTTAGCAAAGACCCATCCACAAAGCAGCTCAGATGATGGCTGTGTTTGAGGCTCCTAATGTTTTCTCAAGAACGTCAGGTCAACATTTACTTATTCCATAAGTGTTTGTTTATTGAACATCCTGCTACGAACCAGGCACTGTGCAAGGCTTTGAAGATATGATGGTAAATAAAACAGAAATAGTGGACCCTGCCTTCATGAAAGCTGCAGTCTAATGATGAAGACAGATGTTGAATAACGGCATAAATTACAGTGACATTTCTAACTGCGTCAAGTGCATACCATGAGTAAAAAGTACCAAGAAGTAGAGCTAGAGAACCTCTCTAGGTAGTAGGTAGAGAGAAAAACATGTGAAAGGCACTGTGAGGAAAGAGCCTTCCCAGTGTGGCTGGAGTGCAGAGGTCAAGGAGGAGAGGGACATGGGCTGAGGCTGGAGGGATCAACAGGGACCAGACCACCCAACATCTAGTGAACTATGCCAAAGGATTTTTCTCTTCATTCTAAGTACAATAAGGATGCCATGAAAATATTTTTTCAAGAAAGGTTATATGATAAACATTGAGTTTTGAGGAATTGATTCTAGCTCTTCTCTTCTGGGGAAGAGTTCACCATGCCACTTTCCATTGCCTGGGGCAGAGGGGACTTCCACATCCAGTTGTGCAGGTTGTAAACTGCACAGATTTTCTATGCCATAAGCATTGGAGCCATGTGGAGAATGTTTTGGAGGCCAGCCTGAGTGGATGCCAGCAACCAGTTAAAATATTGCCACAGCAATCTAGGCAAGAGATAATGGTGACTGGGACCAAGATGGGGAGGGAGAAAGATGAAGGGACTCCAGAGACATTTAAAGAAAGCACTTAAAGTTACCTTGAAGGGAGTGACCTCCTCTCTGCAGGAGTGCTGGGGGGCTCTAGGACTTGTGATTCTCAGAGACCCTGGCAATTGGGTTGAGGAAAAAATAAAATAATATAATGCCAGTTGAAAAAGAAGATATCAGAGAGAGAAGGGACACCCTGAACCCGGCCTTTCTGCCCTTAATTATTTAAAATCTGGAGTTAGGCATGAAACAGGCCCCAGGGCCAGTCCAAGAAGCAGAATAGCAGGACTCAGGGGCAGAGAGGCAGCTGAGCCTCTGAAATTCCTGGAAGTATGCTAGCAAGGCTATGTCAAAGGTTCTTTTGGTTGCCAGTTTCAGAAATCACATCCCACTGGCATAAGCTAAAATGTGGAGATTTATTGGAAGAATCCATGGCCATCTTGTGGTCTTGACGGACATATTGTCCAAGACTCAGTACAGATGGGAACAACGCAGCTCTCAGGCCCTCATCAGCAGATGTTTGCAGGTCTTCTCTCCGGGGCACTCTGGCTATCATGATTCAGCCAAGCAAAGTGTGCCAGAATGCATTTTCAATGTGCAAGGGAGAAGATCTGATTGACCCAGGCTGGTTTGTGTGTCCAGCCTTGAATCAGTCATCAGCTACTACCAAGGGTCAGAGACATGAAAGGCAGACAAGGCCACTGGAGCCCACGCTGCATTTCAGACCGTTCCCAGGGTAGAACCCCTGTGAGCCAAGTGGTTGCTCTCAAGATATATCTAAAGATGCTTCGTGGAGTCTGGCTGATCTCCAGCAACCTTTTCCAGCTTACCAGGTAAAGGAGAAAAACTAGACCCCCATACTGTCCTATAAGGTGCCCTGATAGGCTAGAAAGAGGGTTCTCTGATTTCAGGAAGGAAATATTTAGACTATATAAAACATGTATAGAACTACTTTTTGTAGCTATTTCTGGAGAAAAGTTCTGCATGCCACTTTTCACTGCCTGGGGCAGATGGGACTTGCATATCTTGGAGAGCTGGACACAGGATTGTGGGTTACTCAGAGCCCTCTTCTTGTCCACCCATTGTTCAAAACCACTGGAACTAGGAGACAGAATAGCACAGCAGTGAGAGCGTGAGCCCAGAGTCCTAAGCCATAATTTCAAACTCCTCTCTATTCTGTTGAGCTGTGTGACCTTGGACAAGTTACTTCACCTCTCTGAGCCTGTTTAATGATCCCTCATTCATGAGGTCATAGTGAGGATTTAATGTGGTAAAGTTTGCAAGGTGCTTGCATATAGTAAATCCTCCTTCTGTGGTAGAGATGATGATGGTGATGATGATGATGGTTGTGATGATACTGCTGCCACTGATTCCATGAGGAAGACACATGCAAAATTCTGCTCCTGCCTCTGCAGCTTGACCCGTCAATAGGCTGGTAGTTTCCTCAGGTCCCTTTGATGGGGTGGAGTTATCCAAAAGGATACAGAATACAGGAGAGGGAGGCTTCTTATCTTTGCTCAGGGTTTTTGTCTTGATCCTGGCTCAACAGCGTCCTCTCACCTTTTCCATCCTGCTGCAGGAGTGAGAGAGAGAACCACGCTGCTGATGACTCCGAGGGAGGAGCCCTGGACATGTGCTGCAGTGAGAGGCTACCGGGTAAGTCTTCCCAGCACCCAGGTCCTCCCAGACCTCAGAGCGGAGAGAGAATGCCCCGGCTGATGCTGGGGCTGGAGTAAAGCCTAGCTAGCTGTGAACTTGCATGAGAAAAACCATGTGGCTGCTCCATAGCTCTTCATTTAAATGGGGACTTGTTTTTCTAATCCCTGATGCCTTCTGACCTGTTATCATTTGGAGCTGCTCTAGGCTCACATGGAGGGAAGAGCAGGCAACTGAGGGTGTGCTAGGAAGTAAAGAGAAGGATGAAGAGCTGGGGAGTCCGGGACTCCTAGGGAATGACCACTGACCATTCAGTGCTGGGCTGACTTCAAGAGGTAAGGATAGAAAACAAAACCTGAAGGCAGCATGAGCCAAGGATGGAGTGGGGGATGTGGAGAACTACCTGACCTCCCTGTTGAGAAGCCCAGCTTGAGGGTGAAACTGTGCTGCTTGAGTCCAGTTGACCATACTTGCAGGGAGCCAGGCCATTGCAGCCACCATGGAGACATTACCAAGGCACTCTTGTCCACAGGGTGGCAGCTTGTCCTAGTTGTAGTCCCATGACCCACGCCATGATAAACAGCCTCAGAAGGAAGAAAAAGAAGGTGGGGGGGAGAGTTTCACGTTTTTTAATAAGTTTTTATTGTTCTTTTCCTTCGTATAACAAAAGGTTAACTGTCAAAATATTAGAAAATAAATACAACTAGAAAAAAGAAAAATCACCATAATCCTGTAACACAGCATGTATTTTTATATCTGTCCTTCCAAACATTTTGTTAGAAGACACGTCTTTTGGGCCGGGCACGGTGGCTCACGCCTGTAATCCCAGTACTTTGGGAGGCTGAGGCGGGCAGATCACGAGGTTAGGAGATCAAGACCATCGTGGCTAACACGGTGAAACCCCGTCTCTACTAAAAATACAAAAAAAAATTAGCCGAGCGTGGTGGCGGGCACCTGTAGTCACAGCTACTTGGGAGGCTGAGGCGGGAGAATGGCATGAACCCGGGAGGCAGAGCTTGCAGTGAGCCAAGATCACGCCACTGCACTCCAGCCTGGGCAACAGAGCATTACTCCATCTCAAAAAAGAAAAAAAGAAAAAAGAAAAAAAGGAAGAGGAAAAGTCTTTTGAACTCTTAACTTTGAAATCCCAAACCTATAGCTTGTCAGAGACCTCATGATTGGCAAGGGACCTTAGAATGGAGTCTTCATGTGACACTCTTTAAGACAGACACTGGAAACAATCAGGTATGAGTCTAAAGCGATGACTCTTCAAAATAAGTGGTATTTTATTCACACCACACACTCAGTGCCCCGGCTCCCGAGGAAGCCCTTTGGTGCAGTTCATACCTTAACCAGTAGGGGATGCCACTGCTCAAAACACTTTGGACAGCCTGTTGAGATGGTCTAGGACGGACACCATCTGTCTTGAAGAGGAAAATTCTCTGAAAAGATGTGAGAACTGCCCGAATATCTGAATGGCTGTCTTGTGGAAGGGGCAGCAGATCTATTCTGTGTATCTTAGATGACGTAAGCCCAAGGCATTGAAATTAAAGACAGGCGTGTTGGCCCATAGACACAGAACTCTCTGTCTAGTCATAGAACTCGATAATTCCAGAAGGAGAAATGAGTGTTCCGTCACAGGAGGCATTCAAGTACTGGATAGATAGACAGTGTGGAGGAAATTTCCACAATGGGTGGGAGGTCCAGATGACATCAGAAGTCCCCTTCAACTATTAACAGTTCTGTGATTCAGATATGAGTCATAGAATTCGGAGATGACGCTGCAATCAGGGATGGCCCCACTGGCTAGAAGAAATCTGCAGAAAATAGGACAGGATGAACAGGAGTTCAGAGAGTAGCACGGTGTGGAGGAAGAAAGAGCATGGGGTTTGACGTTTGAGTCTGCCTGTTCTGCTTCAGGCTGTGTGTTTATGCACAAGTCACTTAACCTTGCTGGAGCTCCTGTCCCTCAACTGTGAATAGAAACAATAGCAATATGAATATTTATCCTCACAAGGGTCCTGGGGGAATAAAAAAATGTTACCACTCAGTCATTCACTCAAGTATTTATGAGCACCTACTGGGTCTCAGGTTCTGTACTAGGTGCTAGAGATGTAGTGGTAAATAAAGCAGACATAGTCCCTTCACTAAGGAAAGTTCATGGACAAGTTCGGCTCTGAGCTGCTTCTGCAAAATGGGATGAAGCCACAGCAGAGAGGCTTGCAGTAATAAGCATAATATGTTAATCCCAATGTTCTCTCCCATTTTTCCCCAAAAACCAGCAACCAGCGTAGAATAGAAGAGTATTGGTCATGTCATATCCTAGGAAATCAGTGTCATTTGCTACCCCCATCTTACAGATGAGAGGACTAAGGCCCAGGGAGCTTAGGCAGTCCGTTCAAGGTCACTTAGCTGGTAGAGGGAGGATTCACTCCAGGCAGTCTCTCTTAGTAGCCCATGTCCTCACCACTACCTTGTTCTGCCTCTGTTGTCCCCATGGAGCTACTGTCGTCTTCTGGCAACCTGTGGACTGAGGCAGAAAGAGTTAAGGTGTGTTTGTGCCAGATAGGAGTTTGGAGGAGGTAGACAGTGTCACTGTGCCTGTCCCCACCTGTGTCCTTCCTCTGGGAAGTCCTGCGTGCAGAGGCCGAGCAAGTTGTGTGACCCTCTAGACTCCCATGATGCTGTCCTCATAGGGGATTGCAGTAATTATTTGCCTCCTCCATGGGGCCATGAGCTCTCTGAAGGCAAGCGCCTCTCAGTTTCATCTCTGCATCCTCCATGTCCAGCATGTATTCACTCATTTCTTCATTCTGTCACTACTGATTGAGCACCTACGTGTGCTAGACACTGTTGTAAGCATTAGAGATTAAATAGAAATCCAAACTGAAAAAATGGCCCACCCTCCCAGGACAGGATTATGTGCTGGTCAAGAGCAGGGACTCCGGAACCTCAGCTTGGCCCCACCACTTACCAGTGGGATGATCATGGACAAGCTACTGAATCCTTCTGGGCCTCCCATTCACAATATAGCAAGAACAATATTCACTGCTGTGTCGAGTTGTTAGAGGATTCAGTGAATTAACAGAAAGTTTAGCACAGTGCCTGGCATGTAGCAAATGCTGTACAGACATTTGCTATTAAGACAAAAATAGACGACAAATAAGTTAAGTCATGCCACATAGTTTGGCTAATAGTGGTAAGTGCTATGAAGACAATTAAAGCCATGAAGAGAGGGATGGGGAAAAACTGGGGGATGGTTTGGCATTGTGAATAGGGTAAATTCACATTGTGAATTTGTGGAATTCTACTCTACACCACAGCCTGGTGTAGAGTAAACTTCCACAAATGTTTGCAAAGGACACTGACCTGTACTGCAACTTGGACATAAAAGGAAATGGGGGTTTGTAGGCCAAGGGAGTTGGAGTGTTAGGCCTTTAGAAGGAGCCCATGAGCACTACAGGCAATTGCATAATGATGGTATAAAAATCCAGCCCTCAAGAACTCTCTCCCCTCCTGGCTGTCTTGCCCAGAGCGAGGCAGAGTGAGGGCCAGCCATGCCTAGTAGCTCATTCATTCCCACACCCACCTCCGGATAGGGGCAACATGGCCAACATTCCCAGCCACCATGGTCATCCAGATCTGAGCCAACATGGGGCAGGTATACAGTTCCCTCAGAGCTTTCTGGTGTGGAAACATCCTCAGCATCACCGACACCCCCGGCACCCCCGCCACAATGCCCCAGGGCCAGGCGTGCTGCCTCACAGCCCCTGGGACACCCTCCCAGCGTGCTCGCACACTCGTGTTTGTGCTCACTTGTCACAGCCGCATGCTCCCCGATGCACATGCATGTACCCACGCAGTCACCCAGACACGTGGCCTCCCTCTGTCTCACACAGCCCTGCAGGGGCGGACGCACACCTCCAGGCTCACACACCTGCATGCTTTCCTCTTGCACACTCACCTCTCTTAGCTCCATCCCTCCACTCCCGTGCGCTTCCCTCTGCATGACTTCCTGGAGATGTGCATTGGCTCTCTTGTCCCCTTAGGTGTCTTTCTCTCTCTCCCACAACTCTACCCCTTCTTCACACACACT
The DNA here is from genome assembly GCF_001698545.2 of Rhinopithecus bieti. Classification (NCBI taxonomy): domain Eukaryota; kingdom Metazoa; phylum Chordata; class Mammalia; order Primates; family Cercopithecidae; genus Rhinopithecus; species Rhinopithecus bieti. The sequence goes on along the minus strand of NW_016803902.1, from coordinate 570,616 downwards.
CAAAAATGACTAGGCAGATCCTTTTCTCCCTCTCCATTCTCTGTCCTCTTCCCAGGCTCTCAGTCATGCCCAGCTCCCAGGTACTGTGGGGGCACTGAGTGTCTACCCCACTGCCTTCCCCACCCCCATGCACATGCACATGCATGTGTTTTTCTCCTCCCTCATGCACACACCCTTTTTCATGTGGTCACCCTCCTTTTCTCTTTCACTCTTCCTTTCTTGCTCACTTCATTTGCTCATAGTCACCCAAACACTTTGGTGCATTCAAACTCACACTCTCCCTTCTTTTATGTGTAGGTGTTCACATTTGCAAGATACCAGGTGGTACTGCTAATGCTGGGGCCTCCACTCCTTCCCCCAACCAGCACCAGTACAGGCCTAGGCCAGTATAGTCCTAGCTCCCAGCAGCTGCCGCGGAGGTACAAGGTAGAAGGAGATAGATAAAGCAACAGTGGGTGCCAGTGGGGACCAGCACCTAGCAACATCGCCAGGCATTGCTCTCAGCATCTTCATCATGCAGACTCGTGGGCAGGCCTGCAGGGACCAAGGTCAGACTACCAATAAAGACCCTCACAGTATACCACCCCTGCTCAGTCCTGCACTGCAAAGGCCGTCGCTTGCATGCATGCATGTGGGCAGGCCAGTCTGTATGTCCAAGCTTGGTCCACACTCCACCCTAATAGCTACCCCTTGGCCACCCCTCCAACCTGAAGATGCATAAGCAGGAAACAGTGTCTACCCTCACAGGGATGTACCTGAGCAAGAGACCCATGCAGGCTTCAAGCCATTTGGGCAGGAAATCCTGAAGTCCTAGTAGTTAGAGTATAGCCTGGAAAGGGGAACATGGACACCAGCTGGTAAGAGACTCTAGTTGAGTATATATCCTGAGCCCTGTGGACTTCTCTGCTTATGGGGAGTGACATGGACAGAAGAGACGGGGCACAGGGCCCAGGTCTAAGGACAACACTGCTCTTGGGAACAAAGTATTCCTGGAGCCTTTCTGCGGGCACCTGGCTGGAGCCGTGACAATCCCTACCAACCTGAGATTTCAGTGTGTTATGATTAGCTGGCTTTATGCATGGTCATGAGTATGCTGAAGGCCTGAGTAGGCCATTGCACTTTTGGTAGGAACAGCTGGCCTCTTGGGCTGGTGATTCTGAGACCTGCTCTCCACCTTAGATCCTGATGGCTTGCAACCTGTCCCCAACCCAGCCCTAGGCACTCTGCTCTGTATCATTGTGGGTATTCAGTGGACCCTCCCTTCAGGCCAAGGACAAGGTCTAGGTCTCAGCAAGAAGCCACTGCCCATCCCGAGTGCCACTTTTTAAAGTAAAGGAGCAGGAGGCCTGAATCAAGGAAAGCTTTGTCACCCTAATCCTGCAGCACCTACCTCTGACCAGCAGGAAGGAACAAGTCATAGCGTTCATAGCCTTCCTACCATGCCACAGATGAGGTCTTACACCAGTAGCCAACAAGGCCAGTTGAAAAGGCAGCCTGATTCTTTTATCCACTCAAATTTATTGAGCACCTACTCCATGCTCCATGCTTGCCAGGCACTAGTGATACAGTGACAAGCAAGACAGACAGGGTCCCTGCTCCTAAAGAGTTTAGGGTGCCATGGAAGGGTACAGCCGTTATGCAACCCTATCTTGGTGGGTCAGGGAAGGCTTCCTCTAAGAAGTGACCTAGAACATGAATAGGGTCTTGGTTCATGTCTTTAGGAACCTGCTGTGTCAAGCATTTTAAGGAGCAGGTTTACCTCATAATGCGCCTCATCCCTGATCAGCTAACCCGTTTTCACAAAGCCCTGCAGAGTGGTGCTTAGTACTGGTTCAAGCTGGTCTGTGAGCAGGTGCAGGAGCCCAAATGGACAAACTTCAAGAAGATGGACCTGGTTGTAGTAGTACTAAGATATCACCAGTAGCTGTCAACACTCAGTGGTAGAGGTTCTGTTGATTTTTATTTCTTTGTTGAATTGATGGTTCTGTTTTCATTCAAGACTTTAAATGCATTTAGAGATATTTATTGTCATTGATGAGTTTTTTACTTGAGTCTTCAGAATGGATAAAGTAAAATGAAACACCATTTGGATGTGCTAATTGGGCAGTATTCTGTAACGATGCCATTGTATTGAGAAAGGAAGTACCATCCCAGATGCCCACTGGTCAGCAAAAGTGAGGCTAACTATTCTCAGACACCAGGATGGAGCCCATCTAGCTAGGCCTTGGGGTGCTATGGCCAGGCAGACAGACCTGGGTTCAAATCCCAGCTCTACTGTTGACCAACAGCATGACCTGAGGTGAATTATCTAACTGCTGTGAGTTCCAAATTCCTCACTCTAAAATAAGGGTAATAAGGGTAATAATAAGGGTAATAATATGATGAGATCTTCACAGAGATTTTGTGAGGATTAAATGAGTTCATGGACGTAAAGTGCTTATTATACAGTGCTCTATAAATGGTAGCTAATAGTGACGGTGATGATTGTTCCAGGATATGGAATGTGAACAGAAAAAATACCTTTGCATCTTTGTGTTCCTGTGCCCAGGGCTTGGGCCTCAGATCCAGGCCAGTTCTACAGCAGTGGAGTGGGGTAGTGTAGCCGGTGGTCCTTTCTTGACTCCGCATCGCAGATCTGAGACCTCACTGAACCAGCACAGCCACAGGCAGGAGTGTTTTCTGCTTGTATAGTCAAGGGGCCAGGGTTGGTGGGGAGAATGATCCTCCATTTTCCTTCACCAGGATAGAAACAGTGCTCATATTCTAGGGAGTTGCCTGGATGTATGATGACACTTAAAGACAGTCTTTGCAACTGAAAGAAGGAATGCATCTGGTCCAGTCCCCTGCATCTTCAAAGGTTGATGCCAAAGCCCTTTTAGACAAATGAGCATCCATCACACTCCTAAGATATACAGTGACAGATGCCATTACCTTTCTCTTTGGTCTGGCTCAGGGACAAATCACCCCAGCTCTCAGAAAGTTCTTTATATCTGGGGGGGGGGGGACAAACAAAAAACCTCATCCTTCCATTTAAGCTCATTTCTTCATTTCAGATCTCAGGATCTGTTTTGGTTGTCTGTTGCTGCCTGACTATCTCAAAACGTAGTGGCTTGAAACAGCAACCATTTTATTTGCTCATGACTTGGAGGGTCATGCAGGGTTTAGCTGAGTGGTTCTTCCATTCCATGTGGCATCAGCTGGGGTCACTCGGTCAGCTGTACACACCTCATTCTGTGCTGGGATAGAATGTCCGAGAAGTTTTTCTTATACATCTGGCACCTCAGTGCTCCTACCTTGTGCTTCCTCACAGCATGATGATCTCGTGGTAGTTGGACTTCTTATGTGATTATCGAGAAGGAGCACTCTAAGAGGGCAAAAAAAAAGAAAGGCCCAGCTCTAGAAGTTACACAGGGTCACTTCACTACATTTTGTTGATCAAAGCCAGTCACAGGGTCAGCCTAGATCCAAGGGATGGGAAGAAAATGCCACCTCTGGATAGGAGGGGTACAGAGAATCTGTGGCCATCCTTCATCCACCTGAACTTCCTCTTTATAAGCTTTCACATCCCTCCTAACACTAGCTTCTTCCGCTCCTAAAGCTTCCTACCCTCGGCCTTCATCTCATGTCTCATTCTTTTCCCCAACCTTCCACTGTGTGAGCTACTGACCCCTTGTTGCTTAAATCTTTCTCTCTTTTGCTCTTCTCTTTTCTTTGGCTCTCCTCCCTGCCACTTCAAAGAGCACAACTGTGTGCAGTCCCACCCCTAACATCTGTAAGGCTGGATATGTTATGTCTAGATAGCTAACTGTTCGAAAGCAAGCTGATAAGCTTTGAAAGGAAATATGTTATCCTTCCACCCTGACAAATACTCATTTGTAAGGAGTTTAAAAGCCTGGTTCAAATGGAGAATTCTGAGTTCTGCACCAAAATATGGGGTCTAGAGAAAGCCAGTCTCCAGTCCACCCCAGCTCTATCCCACACCATAAGGACACTCATGAGCACTTAGGTAGATGGGTACCCCAGCCCACACATCTGAGCTCCAAACACACCTCCTGCAAACAGTCACCTTAGCCAGTTCTAGGAATACACACAGCACGGTGTACTCCCATAAAGCAGTCAGAAAAGAGGGCCACCAGGTCCAGGAATCAGGCTGAGGACCGTTTGACCAGGGAATCTTGGGGGGGCGGGGGAGCAGGTGCGGAGTTTGAATATGTGGCCTTACAGGGGGAATGTCCCTTTGGTTCCCTGGACTCCTAACCTGTGAGGAGGAGCATACCTGGTGGAGGATTGGAGCAGAGCCCTTCAAAGTGTGAGATCAGGACGAGGGACATTTTCCTGGGTGTAAGGACAGTGCTGAGTATGTCTGCCCTTGTATTGGGCACTGCCTTTCACTGATGGACTTGGACTTGGACTTGGACCCTGTACTGCTCCATCTGTCTCATGAGGCATTTCCACTGTGAAATGAGAAGCAATTTTTTTCATGGTAGTTATAAGAATTCAGTGAGACAATGGATGTGAATGGGGATTTGTAAACCATAAAGTCTTATTCACAGCTCATTTTTTTATGGTTTCTTATTGTTGGGTTCAGAAGCCCTGGATGTGAATGAATTTGGACTCTGCCCCTTTTGAGCCTGGATCTTGCTTGAATCACTTTACATCTCTAAACTTTGGAATTTCACACACACACATATGAAAATGATGCGTGGGACAGGTGGGGATGTTTATTAGGACCATGGTGCTGTTTCTTTTTAATTCCAAGTGGTTAAAACCTGAAGGATGGGCTGGGTGCAGTGGCTCAGTAATCCCAGCATTTTGGGAGGCTGAGATGGGTGGGTCACATGAGGTCAGGAGTTCAAGACCAGCCTGGCCAACATGGTGAAACCCTGTCTCTACTAAAATACAAAACTAGCCAGGCATGGTGACTTGTGCCTGTAATCCCAGCTACTCAGGAGGCTGAGGCACAAGAATTGCTTGAACCCAGGAAGCAGAGGTTGCAGTGAGCAGAGATCATGTCACTGCACTCCAGCCTGGGTGACAGAGTGAGAATCTGGCTCACAAAAAAAAAATAATAATAATAAAAAAAATAAAACGTGAAGGATGTAAGGTACCAGGAAGAGTTATCAGCAAAGACGGAACAAGGCTCTCTGAACCAGACATAAGCCAGATGTCAGCTGGGGTAATGTTGCCTTTTAAAATACAGATGAGAAGCCTGCCCAGAATTTCCCATTGCACACCATTTTCCTAAATAAGACAAGGCTTTGCATAGAGCATCCCTCTTCTGAGGACCAGTCACTAGCCTGCCCCCTCTCAGCCCTGTTTGGGTTGTGCCTGATGTGACTATTAGATATTGAAAAAGATCATCTTTTTTTTTTTCCACTTTTTTTGATACAGAGTCTCACTCTGTTGCCCAGGCTGGAGTGCAGTGGCGTGATCTTGGCTCACTGCAACCTCCACCTCCTGGGTTCAAGCAATTCTCCTGCCTCAGCCTCCCAAGTAGCTGGGATTACAGGCACACACCACCATGCATGCCTAGTTTTTATATTTTTAGGAGAGACAGGGTTTCACCATGTTGGCCAGGCTGGTCTCGAACTCCTGACCTTGTGATCTGCCCACTTCAGCCTCCCAAAGTGCTGGGATTACAGGCATAAGCCACCACGTCTGGCCCGAAAAAGACCATCTTTTTTCCCACATCCCTGTTGAACATCACCTAGCTTGAGACAAACCTTTATCAATCACAAGCAAGACCATTTGGAATTGTGCGTTAGTCCTCTACCCAGCCCAGTGCCACCCTCTGCCAGTCTTGAGTAGCTTCCCAGTGGGTCCTGGTATCCAGCAGCAGGGCAACCCCCAGCCTCTTAGGCCTGTCTCTCCTCAATGGGAATACAGCCTGCTATGAAAGTCCGTATTACCTGAGGGAGGGATAAGACCGCTTGCATTAGTTATATTTTGCTACATAACAAATTACCCCCAAAACTTTGCAATTCAAAACATTTCTTATCCCCCACAGTTTCTAAGTCAGGAAACCAGGAATGACTTAGCCACATGGCCTAAGTCAATCTGGCCTGATCTCTCACAACATCTCAAGATGTTGACCAGGGCTGCAATAATCCCAAAACTCGACAGTGGCTGAAGAATCCACTTCTAAGCTCACTCACAGGTGATTGGCAGACTCCAGTTCCTTGCAGCCTCTGGGCCAGAGGTGTCAGTACCTCACCATACAGGCCACTCCACAGGCTGCCTCAGCGGCCACACTGCAGGGCAGCTGGTTTCCCACAGAGTGAGTTATCCAAGAGAGCACACGAGGGAGCAAGAGTTGTGTCCAAGATGAAAGTCACGGTCTCTTAGGACCTAATCCTAGAAGTGACATGCCTTCACTTCTGCTGTGTGCTATTGGTCATGAAGACTAACCCTGGTACCATGTAGGAGGGACTGCACGTGGATGTGAAGACCAGGAGGCAGGGTTCACTGAGGGCCACCTTGGAGGCTGTCTGCCATATTACTTAAAAGTTGAATCCCTGTAGGCTGGGCACAGTGGCTCACGCCTGTAATCCCAGCACTTTGGAAGGCCAAGGCTGGCGGATCACGAGGTCAGGAGATCGACACCATCCTGGCTAACATGGTGAAACCCCATCTCTACTAAAAAATACAAAAAAATTAGCCAGACGTGGTGGCGGGCGCCTGTAGTCCCAGCTACTTGGGAGGCTGAGGCAGGAGAATGACGTGAACCTGGGAGGCAGAGCTCGCAGTGAGCCAAGATCTTGCCACTACACTCCAGCCTGGGCGACAGAGTGAGACTCTTTTTTTTGTTTGTTTTTTAAAGGTTGAATCCTTGTAATCCAAAGGGACATAGTCTCAGGATATGCCTACGTACAAAACAATGCACAAGGTAAAAGTGCACCCACAACAAGAGAAAAATACATCAAAAGGAAACCAACGCCTTTCTCAGTGAGGCAAGAGTATGGATGACTTGGTTTTTCTTTATACTTTTATTGTAGGGGGAGGTCTTCATATTTTCTAAAATCATTAAGAAAAAATGATTGGCCACTCCAAAATAGTAATTAATCCTTGCCAAGCAAGAGTGATAGCTGATGAGAGAGGGGGCCCTCTGACTTGACTCACCACCCTCTGGGTTGATTGGTTCAGCTTGGCAGGTGAAAACCTGGGGATGACCCAACCCCAGGGATCTTAATGGGGCTGGTTATTCTTGGAGACAGCCACCAAGACATAGAATTCCCCTCTCCCTGTAGAAAGTCAAGAAAATGACTCAGTGGTCATGTTGGTGAACCAGCTCAGAGGAGAGGAGATCCAGGGGTCTCCTTGACAGTCGGCTCTGCTGCAGCTCAGTCCATGAGTCTTTCTCCCTTCAGAGGTGTTGATTCCCAAACAGCCAGGATTTCTCTCTCTCCAGCTCTCCCAGTTCCAGGATGCAGACAGGATGAAGGGCCCTCAATTTCTGTTCGTTGTTTCCCCCTTTGGACCTTGGCTCAACTTCCAACTCAGTGGTTTTGTTTTGGATTTACTCGGAGAGGAAAAGGTGCTTCTCAAGAGTTTCTAGAGCATCGTCCATCATACTCCTCAGTGCATGGTCCTGTTATCTCCAGTGGGCCATAGAGGCTCTCTTTAGTTTTATTCACTTATTTACTTTTATGTCCCACTGCTGTGCCCCCTCTCTCTATAGTTAATGTGTTTAATAGGTGTTTTTTGTTGCTATGTGCCCTTGGTGATGTTTTTTGTGTCTATATTTTTAATTGTGCATATTGTACTGTTAAATCTCATTCTTTTTACTCAACACTGTGTTTCTAAGTTACCCCACGGTGCCATGGTACTCTGATCCTTTGCTCCTAAGGGCTGCACAGCACTCCCCAACATGTCCCTGAACACTTGGCCCACCAGCTCCCCAGCCATGGGCTTTCAGATGTCTGTACTCCCCAGCCCCCACCACAGGTAGCGCAAGAGAGAACATTGGCTTACATGCTCCCTTGGGGACTGTGTGAGGATTTCCTTGACATTTACATCCTAGAGCAGAACCACCAGTTTCCAGACTTTTCTGTTTCCTATACTGGTTCCAATAGAGGATCTGGAAGAAGCCAGACCAGAGAAAACCAGGAGAAGGTGGGGGTAGAGTCTGGGGAGGTAAGCAGGGGCCAGAGCATGGTGGTCCTTTGTTGTTAGCCATGGCAAGGGCAAATATTTTGGTCTTTATCCTAAGAACAAAGGGAAGCCATTGAATTAAACTAAAGCAGAGGTTCAGATTTATTTTTAAGTAACAGTGGATCTTTAGAGATAGAAGGACCCTGAAAGACCCCTAGTCCCACTCTTTGAATTTACAGGACACTTGGAAGGCCCCCTGAGGTAGTGAGATAGATGCTGAAGATCACACAGCCAGAGAGTCCAGGCCCCCTGACACCTTGAGAACGTGGTGTGAGCCTCCCAGGTTGCAAAGACCATCTGATGGTGGCAGCCTCGGGAGGCATGGGATTTGCCCTGCTGTCCTGGGGGCACCTTGGGCTGAAGAGTTCACGTCCTGTCACCTGGACTTTCCTAGACCTCTGAGGGCATTTAACAGGACCCGTCAGAGAGCCCCAAGCCAGGACCCAGCCTTCCACTGCCATGGGGCCTCAAGCCGTAGACCTTCCAGATATCCACAGGCAATCCCTGTTGAACTTCATGTGCTAGCTTAATGAGACAACTGAACTCTAGAAACTTAAAGATGAACATGGCAGTCCTGGTTTTGCCTCTTATTCTCTGGATCTCATCAGTTTTCTCATCTTTGAAATGAAAGGATGGAGCAAGATGCTCTCTTAAGTCTGTTCCTTCCTCCCCAAGCATTTGTGCTTAAGTCTCAGGCACTGGGGACCTCTGGTATCTCACCGCCCCAGGGCCTCTGCTGTCCACTCTTTTAGTTCTCAGTGTGGGCAGCTGCTGGGGGAAGCAACACCCTCAGAGTTTCATTGACCCTTTTCACCCTCGTACTTGTGGGCCTCCACGCCAAAGAGGCACAAAGAACTGAGCCTTTGTTTGCAGCAACAAAGCTGTTTGCAATTTCAGATAGAACCATTTTATTATATCCCATCCAAAGAGGACTTGAGTTGTTTTGTTTTGAAAGCTTGTTAGCATTCTGGACTTAATTAGCTGGCAGAGACAAAACTCCTCCACCCCCAGTCCATGCCCACTCCGTCCACCAACCCCATTTGCCAACTAGCAGCATCAAAGCCCCTGCCCATGTCCAGGTGGGGCACCCATTGTACTCCTGAGGGGCTCACCTGGCAGATGAAAGGGAAATCCTTATTGCTACCTCTCCCTCACGCTCCCCTTTCCCCATAATCTCTAGATTCTGGCTACCATTTATTGAGTATTCACCATGTGCCAGGCAGCAGGCTAAGCATTTTGCATGCTTTAATTCATGGCATCCTCTGAGTCCTATGAGGCAAGTTTGTTTTCTAAGATGGAGTTTCGCTCTTGTCACCCAGGCTGGAGTGCAGTGGCACACTCTCTGGCTCACTGCAAACTCTGCCTCCCAGGTTCAAGTGATTCTTCTGCCTCAGCCTATAGCTGGGACTACAGATGCACACCACCACGCCTGACTAATTTTTGTATTTTTAGTAGAGACGGGGTTTTACCATCGAACTCCTGACCTCATGTGATCTGCCTGCCTCGACCTCCCAAAGTCCTGGGATTACAGGGTGAGCCACCATGCCCGGTGACTACATGGACTCTTCTAACCTAGCCTTACAGTCCTATAACATCTCTTCTGCCACCTTCACTCCATCAGGGCAATCAGTCAGAGAGGGGACATAGATGCCACCTATTGATGGGAGAAATGGTGAAGAATTACAGACATATTTTAAGACCACCACAGGAGTTAAGTTACAGAGAGGTTAAACAACTGGCCTAAGTCATATGTAGCTGATAAGTGGTGAGCACCCATGTTTTAGTCCAGAATCTTCCTATGTCACAATTTGATTCCTTTTCCCACCCCCATCCTGCCTGCCTGGAGAGTGTGGAGATGAACAAGACTTGGGCCCTTCCTTCAGCCAGCTTACCATCCGAGATGGACTTGCTTCCTCCTGTGGATCTCTTGGTCGTGTTGCTCACTGATCAGCAGGACTAACAGGGTGGAGGGGTTGCAGAGAGCCAGTACAAATTCCCAGAACTCCAAATCCACCATCTGTTTGTGTTTGCCTTTGCTGGGAGAAGCTAGAAATTTTTTCCACCAGGACTTTTCTCACTAGGAGTTCTGTTGGTCAGTGTCGAGGTTGAAACATAGAACATCTTGCAGGCAGGAAATAATCTTAGTGAAAGGCTAGGCATAGAACAGGTGCTTGGTTAGTGTTTGCCATGTTTCAGGGACTCTGCTCTTCAGCACCGTATACTCTAACACCTACTTTGCCTGCTACACACCTCCAAAAGGTAGCAGAAAATAGGGAGCCACCTCCAGCCTCTCCCAGTGAGTACAGAGACCACAGCAGTGCCTAGCGAGGCCAGCCTCTCCCAGTGAGTACAGAGACCACAGCAGTGCCTAGTGAGGCCAGCCTCTCCCAGTGAGTACAGAGACCACAGCAGTGCCCAGCCAGACCAGGCTCTTCCTCTCAGAGCCCACGGGAGTGCTGAGGGTGTGATACTGCATGGCAGAAGTGACTGATTGGACCTGTTCCTTCTAGACTCTTCCACCACTATACCCTTCTCAGTTCCTCTAGCAATACCTCCTTTGATTCTGGACATATCCAAGCAAAACTTCAAAATAGGCCTGGTAGACAAACCTGCTCCACCCATTCCCCTTGTGGGTTTCCAGACCTTTCTGTGGAATAAGAGAAAAGTCATAGACTGTGGAGACCCACCAACCTGGGTTCAAGTCCCAGTTTTGTTGCCACTTGGCTCTGTGATCCCAGGCAAGTCACTTAACCTCTCTGTGCCTCAGTGGCTTCCCATGCAAGACATGGGCAGTCATGTCAACCTGCAGCGCAGTCGTGAGTATTGAACAGCATAAGACTGACAATGTGCCTGGCTCCAAGCTGGCAGAATAGGAGGATAAAGGAGGGCAAATCCTCCCTGTGGATTCATCTCTTCATAGGGGAGAGCTGTTGGGAAATTGCCCAAGGTCACCCCTACCACTCCTTTATCCACCTCCATCCCCACAATGAGATAGGAGCAACAATCCTATGAACAAGAAGTCAGTGTCTACTGGTGGCATTTTGGACACAGTGACGGGCCATGGAGCCCAGCATCATCACCCAGATGGTTGAGGGGTGGGAGTGCTGGAGACTTGTTAACAATGATGTAGTGTCGAAGGCAGAATGCCTGGTCCTAGGCTGGGGAGTTAGTCTCATCTCGTGTGTGGCTAATAGCATGGGCTCTGGAAGCAGACTGCCTGGGTTCTAGTCTTAGTTTCTACCCATTTATTAGCAGACCTCGGCCAAGTGACTTAACGTCTCTGTGCCTCAGTTTCCTCATGTGTAAAATGGAGGTAAGAGCAGTGCCTACCTTTTGGGATTGTTGTGAGGATTGAATGTGTTAATATATGTAAAGCACTTGGAGCAGTACCCAGCACACAGTAAGTCTTCAACATTCAGGCTCTGCCCTTGGCTGGCTGTGGACCTTGGGCAAGCCACTTCCCCTCTCTGGGCCTGTTTCTCCATCTGAGAAATTAGTGGGCTGAACCAGATATCCCTCAGGGCCCACCAGGCTCTGACAGCCGGTAGTTCATGAAGTCCGGTCAGGTCTGAGTGTCATGTTCTTTTGGGTAGGGCTCCCTGTGGCTGCTGGCCACATTGGGAAGGGAAGAAAAGCTAACTGGGACAGAGCTTCCTTTCTCACGTAAACAGGAACAGGCTGAGCCAGCCTTCCACTCCAGTTCCGGTGGGCTGGCAGCCTGAGAGCTCAAAGAATGAGTCACTGACAGGAGCAGCCACAGTTCTGGAGCTCAGGCGGCACCAGCTCCAGGACACGGAGTAGCTGCAGAGTTCAGTGGTGGGATTTGGGAGCCGGGTGACAGGAGAGGAATCCTAATGTTTCCCTGTGCCCTATGTGAAATCTGAAGGCCATTTGCCTGCATGCCTTACCCAGGATCCTACAGCTTTGGCCTGGGATACTGAGCTTTGCCTTCCAGGGCTTGTTTCCTTCCCTCCTTACCACATGTATACTTTGAGGATCCATCAGCTGGGGGACCAGGCACAAAATCCACACCATGGCCCCCATGCAGCTGATCAAGGTTCAAGGTTCTGCCCCGCACCCCTACCCCCACCCCAGACACAGGACCTCCCTGCCTTGGTGCAGTGACCCTTTACTGAGAAACAGCATGGCAAAATGGAAACATCACTTGATACTGGAGAGCCCTGGGTTTGAATCTCAGGTCTGCACTTACTTGGGCAAGACACTTAACCTTTGTAAGCCTTGATTTTTCTTGCCTGGAAAATCCCATCATCCTGTGCAAGAGGTGAGCCCATGAGGAGCCCGATGTTAAATCACTCGTCAGCGAGCTGCCTCTGAGTCAGGGTTTCATGCGTGGCAAAGCAGCTACCTAGCTGTGAACTATTGAAAAGCCAGCCCTTGACACAAGCAGCCGCCTCTCACTGACAAAACAGAGCTGATGATGATCATGTCTACCTCATAGGGCTGTCGAAAGAAGCAAATGCAATTGCGTGTGCAGAGGCACTTTGGGAACTGCAGAGAGCCAGCCCAGTGAGGTGGTATTATTCCCAGAACAAGATAGTGAGTGAAGGAGAGGGCAGGGAAAGGATAAGAGCTGACATCATCTCTAGGAGCAGAACAGAGTCCAAAAGAACAAACAGGCCTAGGACCACAGCGGTCCGTGCAAGTGGGGGCTGTTTCCTTCACTGCTGTATCCTCAGAGCCTAGCCCAGTGCTTGACAAAGTAGGCACCCAGTAAATACTTTTCTGAATTGCATGGCATTGAATCTTCGTGTTCCCAGTGCTTGACGTATATCGGTGCTCAGTAAATGTGTGTTGGACTCATGCACAAATCAGCAGAGACTAAAACCAGAGTGGCAGGCTCCTAGCCCAGTTCTCCATCTTTGAAACTAACACCAGTTGCCATCACAGACACCCACTGCCCACCCCTGAGATCAGGGGTTCTTAACCTGAGGTCCATGCATCTCCCCAAAAATTAACGTGTAGAATATAGTGTGTGTTTGAAACATATCTTGCTGAATTAAAAAAAAGTCAGATTTCTACCCAGAAAAATACTAAATAAACTCTGCTCTGAAACATGTACATCTACCAGGTGCCCCGTAAATAGCCATCAGTGGGATGTATCTGGTCCCCAGGGCTGCCAGGTGACCAGTAGTCTTAAAAAAATTGTAAGCCTCCCACTCTCTGAGATACACATCTAGGGCCCTACGAGCCTGCAGTTTTTCCTACCACCTCCATAATGTGCAAGGCAGTTAACCTATCTTTCATATGCAAAAGTGATGATCACACGTTATTGGGGGACCTGCCTCCGGAGTGGCTGTTCTGCTGCTGGGTGGGTCTCACAGAGCCACGCATACTCTGTCAATCTCTTACATCCCAGCGTATGCATTTAGATGTGACAGGTGGGAGTCGAGGCCTGAAACCTGAGAATCCTAACTAGGTTTCACGATATCAACTCAGAACTTTGATCTTTTTGAAAAAAATATTTTTCTCACTACAAATACATGTGTGCATGTGTCTGTGTATGTATGCACACACATACATATTTATTAGAGGAAATGTAGGATATGTAAATAAAATCACCTCTAATCTCACCCCACCCCCAAAGAACCGGTGTTAATACCTGGCTTTAGTCTTCCCATTTACTGTGTACAACATTTATTAAGCATTTACTGTGTGCCAAGAGTTCACTGTTCCATGCTGTATGATCTCTGTCTCATGTTAACCTCTAATCTCACATCAGGTATTTGCTATCTTTTACAGACATGTTTATACTTTCTTAATTTTTAAGGCCAGTGAGATTATACTGTTTTGTAACCTTGCCCTTCTTAGTCCATACCATCAGATTTTTTACCATGTTATCAAATATTCATCAGCAGAGTCATTTATAATGGCCGCATGATGTTTTATTGCAAACAAATTCCATGCTTCTCAGACTGGGGTGCATGTACCCCTGAGGGCAAAGCCATAGGATAAATGTCACAGATCTTCCTGAAGCAAAATTTGTGATTCAGAGCTTTAGGAGAGGGAAATAAAACACATTATTTTCATATCAAAACAAGTACAAATATATCATAGTGTAGAATGCAGAACACCCATATGTCTTAATACAGGCCAGACGCAGTGGCTCACACCTCTGATCCCAGCACTTTGTGAGGCTGAGGCAGGCAGATCACCTGAGGTCAGGCGTTTAAGACCAGCCTGGCCAACATGGTGAAACCTCGTCTCTACTAAAATTACAAAAATTAGCCAGGTGCAGTGGCTCGTGCCTGTAGTTCCAGCTACTTGGGAGGCTGAGGCAGGAGAATCGCTTGAACCCAGGAGGTGGAAGTTGCAGTGAGCCGAGATCATGCCACTGCACTCCAGCCTGGGTGACAGAGCAAGACTCTGTCTCAAAAAAAAAAAAAAAAAATGCAGCCAAGTCCAAGATCATGTTATTCCCCATAGTTCCATGTTCCCTCTCCTCTGAGGTTTGCAGAAACATCTAAGAAGTGCTGAATTCTAGTTCAAGCCCTTCTTTTTACAGATAAGGAAACTGAGACCCAGGGAGAAGAAGGGATTGCCCAAGGTCCAAGTATGTGCTCTGCAGAACCAAGGCACAGAAGCCAGGTAACCCCTGGGTCTGTCCCTTTCCACCATTCCATATTTGGTATCACCTGTCAACTGTGTGTGGGCAGAGACCTTGCCCCTTGAGAAATCAACCCCTTGCTTATCAATAGTAGCAGCTCTTGCCTTCCCACGTGATCCTTCTTTCAGCAGCAGCTTTTCCTTTTTCACCTTGCTCGCAGAATCTGAGCTGACTACTCAGGTTGTCAGGAACTATAACCTCCATGGACAAAGGTAGATGCCCTCCCATGACCCTCTTAGACTCCATTGGCACTTAGATTTATTGCTTAATGCACTGTATTGTAAACATGTCTTTACTAGTCTGTTTTAGCCACGAGACTGGAGCCTTTTGAAGGCAAGAATTATGTGTTAGCATTATAATCTGCCATTTATTGGGTTCTTACTAAATGCTGAACACTGTGCTAGGTGTTTCATCTGTAGTATCTAAAATATTTATAACAGCTGCCGGGCGCAGTGGCTCATGCCTATAATCCTAGCCAAGGTGGGTGGATCACCTGAGGTCAGGTGTTCAAGACCAGCCTGGCCAACATGGTGAAACCCTGTCTCTACTAAAAATACAAAAATTAGCCAGGCATGGTGGCACATGCCTGCAATCCCAGCTACTCAGGAGGCTGAGGCAGGAGAATTGTTGGAACCCAGGAGATGGAGTTTGCAGTAAGCTGAGATCACGCTACTGCCCTCCAGCCTGGGTGACAGAGTAAGACTCCATCTCTCAAAAAACAAACAAACAAATAAATAAATAAATAAAATATATATATATACACACACACACAGCTTTTCGAAGTATGTATTATCTCTATTTATCAGGCAAAAAAACTGAGTAAAAGAGTGTCATTTGCCCATCATCATTCACTCATTTAGTAAACATTGATTGTAGCCTTACACACCAGGACTTATGCTATATGCTTAGACATCAGGATGAACAAAGCTGATACCACTCTGCCCTTATGGAACTTCTTGGTGGGTAGAGGAAGATGATAATAAAAATTATTTTACAACCCATAGCAAATGTAATGTAGCCTGAAGCCTATCTGACTGCCCTGGATTGAAGCCACCCTCCTCCCTTACCTACCAGCTAGGCGACCTTGGGCAGCTCTGTTAACCTCTCTGCACCTCATCTTCCTCTTCTGTAAAATGGGGATAATAGTAGTAGCAACTCCATAGGGGTGCTGTGAAGAATAAAGAAATTAACCCATGTGAGGCACACAAAGAAGGGCCCCTGCACATTCCAGGCATATTGCTGCTGCTGCTGCTGATGATGATGATGATATGAAGGAGAGGCACGGGGTGCTCGTATGTGATACAGCAGGACCTACTTCAGGGGACGTCTGATTGAGGTCTGCAAGATGAATAGATGTTATCTTGGCAAAGTGTGTGGGCGGCAGGGGAGGGGAGCAGGGTGTTGGTGGGATGTTCCAGGCAGAGGGAATAGCATGTCAAAGCATAGGGGGCGGGTTTACCTGAGGAACTGCAAGGAGTGCAGCTGAAAGGGATCCCGCTGGGAAGCGGGAGCCTGTGCTACAAACACAGCCCCAGGACTGGGTTCCCTGCACCACAGTCTTGATCCAGGCCATGGGAGATGCTCAGTAAATGTTTGTCAAGTGAGCGAGCAGCTCATGGACAAACAGCTGTGTTGGGCCCACATGGTTCTGTTGTCACCCACGTCCATTGTCCCATATACAGCATGATATGTAGACAGCCCCTTCCCAGCTGTCAAACTGTATACATCCATGTTTTGGTCCCTCTCTTCTTGATAGTAAACTAAATCCTGTGAGTGTGGGTGCAGACCTCCAATATCTGGGACTCACTGAGGTGACCGCAGCTAGAATCCCCATGCTGTAGCCAGGGACTCAGATCTAAGCCAATGGTTTTCAGACTATTTAGGAGTAGAAGTCTGCCTTGACATAATCTTAGCGGAAATCCAGTATATGGTACAGAGACAGGCAGAGCTTCTGGCCTTGAGGAGCAGACGTAGGGCCTCAGCCCCTGTGCACCTGAGAAAACACTAGGGCTCTGTAAAGCACAGTTAGAAAAACTAGGGTTGAACCCAAACCCCATCTTCCAGGTAGGGAAACTTAAGACCCAGAGAGGGAGTGACTCTCCGGAGTCATTAGGGACAGACCCAGAACTGGCCCGAGACATCTGGTATCAATTCTGCTACACCAAGGTTTTCCTGCAAACTTCGCCCTAACTGCCCCCAGCCCCTCTCAGTGTGCAGGGAGTCTTGAGATGGGGTGGGGGCATGTGGCTGTAGTCTTGTCAAGAGTCTGGCCTCCACCCCCAGTTGGGGCATGGCCCACATGAGACAAAAATCCACAGGGCAGGCGTGGGTGGGTTGTTCAGGGTCATGGCCTGGTTATGCCATGCCTTTTTTTTTTTTTTTTCTTTTTTTCCCTGCTGCTGCTGCTTTTTTTAATTGAGTTTGAGGTGGTTGTTTTTTGTTTCCTTAAGAAATGGAAAAGAATGAAGCTGCGTAAATACAACTATATTAACTCTGAAAAACCTCCTGCCATTTTAACTCTGTTACTGGAGAAATAAAAGAGAAATAATTTGTCCACCCACACTTAGCTCTTTCTGACGAAGGTAGGTGAATATTGCTTTGCTAATCGAGGGTGACTGCTGGAAGTGGAGCCACGCTGACTGATCCCAGATTGAGAGGCAGCCACAGCCGCCCCAAAAGGAACGGCCCGCCCTGGGGTGGCAGAGCCCTGCCTGTGGACAGGGCCAGAGTCATCGGCGCGCATGGCCCATCTTCCACAGATCTCCCCCAGCCGATAGTGATGGAGGCCCTGGACGAGGCCGAAGGGCTCCAGGACTCACGGAGAGAGATGCCGCCACCCCCTCCTCCCTCGCCGCCCTCAGATCCAGCTCAGAAGCCACCGCCTCGAGGTGCCGGGAGCCACTCCCTCACTGTCAGGAGCAGCTTGTGCCTGTTTGCTGCCTCACAGTTCCTGGTAAGGATGGCACAGGCCTCACCAGGGCCTGGAGAGAGGGTGGGCGGAGGGCCAGCCTCCCACTTCCTCCCCAGAATGGCCACCTGGAAGGCAGGAGGATGAGCGGCCTCCCTGGTGTTCCTCAGGAGCTCCAAGCCCTCAAGGATGGGATGAGGGGAAGGCTGGAATTCTGAGCTACCGCATCAGCAGCTGAGACCTCACATCCTGCCTCCCTAACCTAAGAATCCGGAACACAGGGCCTCCCCGACCCCTGACCTCCCAGCCCTGCAGGGTTCTCCTGAGAACTCCTGTCTGTGGAGGCCTTTCTGGGAGACTTCCCTTTTGATGTACATATTTGTGAGGTCCTCTCTGGAAAGGGCTTTCTCTTGGTTCCCTTCAGTCAGCTTTTCTCCAAGGAGAGTCCTGAGGCCTCCCCTGGGCACACAGCACTGGGGCCCTGCTCTCAGCTGCCCAGTCTGGACCTTAGAGGTTCAGGAGCCTCCATACAGGGCCAGGTTGAGGTTGAAGGTGAGCTCTGCTGGGGAACATGGGGGAAGGGGGCTGGCTCCATACTTAGCCTGCTCCCCTGTGCCCCAGCTTGCCTGCGGGGTGCTCTGGTTCAGCGGCTATGGCCACGTCTGGGCACAGAACGCCACAAACCTCGTCTCCTCTTTGCTGACGCTCCTGAAACAGCTGGGACCCACGGTAAGTAAGCTTTGGGGAGTCCTGGGGTAGCAGGGACCTGTTGGGGGCCTCTAGTCCCACCATCCCCAACCTCCGGATGGGGCTTCTCTGAGTTCAGGAGATACTTCCAAGCCCCTGAAGTTCTTCTGCCTGCTCCCCACCCCAGACCTGGGACGTGATTTTCAGAGTCTTGGTTTTGTCATCATTGCAAGAGCTGAGAACTCTGCCCCCACCACCACCACCCTGACCTGTTTGTCTGATGTTCCCCAGGCCTGGCTTGACTCTGGGACCTGGGGAGTCCCCAGTCTGCTGCTGGTCTCTCTGTCCATGGGCCTGGTCCTCGTTACCACCCTGGTAAGGCACCTCCTGAACCCAGCCTCAAGGCCGTCCTCCTCTGACCTTGAGGCCCAGATTTCTACCAGCTCACATCTGACCTACAGGCTGGACGTTCTGGGTGGGGCAAGGAGGGACACTTATCTCTTTGCACAAGTGTGCCAGCCTGGTGCAAGAACCTCCTCCTTTCTGAAAATTGGTTTGCAGTGATCTGGGCTAAGGAAAAGGGGTGAGACAGGGAGAAGGCTAGTGTAGGAACTCTGAAGCCCCACTGAGAAGGCCTGAACCAAGAAACAGAGCTGGGAGAGGGAGGGGTAGGGAGGGAGAGTGGGCACGGAGCCTCCCATTGAGGCCAGGGGCAGTGCCTTGTGGACAACTCCCAGGAGAGCAGGGCTGCTCGGGACACATTGAGGGAGTGCGGGGGTGTCAATCCCATTTGCACTCCAGGAACACGGCGGGCAGCCAGCATGGTCCCAGATCCATGACGCTGTATACCCCAACCAGGTGTGGCACCTCCTGAGGACACCCCCAGAGCCACCCACCCCACTGCCCCCTGAGGACAGGCGCCAGTCAGTGAGCCGCCAGCCGTCCTTCACCTATTCTGAGTGGATGGAGGAGAAAGTTGAGGATGACTTCCTGGACCTGGACCCGGTGCCCGAGACTCCTGTGTTTGATTGTGTGATGGACATCAAGCCTGAGGCTGACCCCGCCTCGCTCACCGTCAAGTCCATGGGTCTGCAGGAGAGGTGGGAGGGGTGGAGGAGGGGTGGGCTCCACGGGCCCTCGAGCTCTTAGCTGCTGATCAGAAGAGTGGATGCCTGACTCTGACTCCCGGTGCCCAGGGCAGAGCTGGCCTCATAGCTTAGCCAGTGTAGACACGTGCTCTCCAGGTCATTCATAGAGATCAAAGCGCCCCAAAATGAATGCTGAGAAATACTGTTACTGCACACGCACACATAGGTGTACACATGTTCACACACACTCTCCCATGCTCAAGTAAGTTTGGGTGGTTTTCTTTGCTGCGGGACTTGTCAGAGCCTTTAACATGTTGTGTTCATTGGAAATCAGCAAGGGGACAGTATGTGGCATTTCCCAAAGTCACTTGATCACAGAACTCTATTTTTTTTTTTTTACTTTTATTTTGGATTGAGGGGGTACACGTGCAGTGTTGTTACCTGAGCATATTGCATGATGCCGAGGTTTGGGGTACAAATGCTCCCATCACCCAGGTACTGAGCATAGTACCCAGCAGTTAGTTTTCCAACCCTTGCCCGCCTGTCTCCCTCCCTCCCTCCTCTAGTAGTCCTCAGTTTCTATTATTGCCATCTTTATGTCCCTGAGTACCCAGTTAGAACCCTGTTTTTATAGGGTAGCTCATAGTGTTCCACAGAGCACACTCTGAGAAGTGTAGACACCCTCTTTTCAGAGTCTAGGTGGATAAGCCAGATCACACCACATTTGAGTTACCCATGTAATGTCATGGAACGAACACTGGGTGTGGAGTCGGGAAATCTAGCTTTTTGTTTCAGCTCTGCCACCCCCTTACTGGGAAAGCCTGGACAACTCTTGGCCCTTCATGGGGACTCAGTTTCCCCTTCTGTGTAATGAGGGCCCATCCTGTCCTGTGGTCTGAGACACTGAGTGTAATAGAGTTTGCCCATTGTAGACATCCTTGTGGCCACCTTGCTCCTGGGACTCCCTCCTTCCTGACAGCTGAGGGTCCTGGCCTCTCCTGGACAATATGTCCTTGACTCACCAGCAGCCTCATCGCAGGACTGCTGGGCCCAGGACTGCAGTGGGGAGGGTCTGGAGCCATCCTCTCAGGCCCAAGCCCTGCTTCTGTGCTTCAGGCAGGTGTCCCCTCTCTGAGCTTCCTGGGGACCACAGGGCGGAACTGCCTCCAGCGGTGATGGAGGAGAGTCCAGGGTAAGGCCATGTTGGGTTAGCTTTGGATGGAACTTTTAGAACTGGAGCTCCAAACCCCCACTAAGTTAACATCTCCACTGCAGGAGGTAGGAGATAGGGAGTCAGGCCGATGCCTCAGGACTGAGATTCATGCTGCTTTGACGGGGTTTTGTCACACTCCCACTCCTCTTCCTTGATCCCCCCCCCGTTCCCAGCTGATCACTCCCTCCCTCGTTTTCCCCCCGAAGACCCCAGCTCATGCCCGCCCCTGTGCCTCACACTGCCTTTCCTGGTCTTTCCAGGAGGGGCTCCAATGTCTCACTGACCCTGGACATGTGCACTCCGGGCTGCAACGAGGAGGGCTTTGGCTACCTCATGTCCCCACGTGAGGAGTCCGCCCGCGAGTACCTGCTCAGCGCCTCCCGTGTCCTCCAAGCAGAAGAGCTTCACGAAAAGGCCCTGGACCCCTTCCTGCTGCAGGCGGAATTCTTTGTGAGTTCCCTTGAGCCGGCTGCCCCACTGTGTGCAGACCCATGTCAACCATCCACCTACCCAGGTAGTGGAGCGTGGTGCCTGGAACTCAGCATCTGCAGTAGATTAGTATCACTTTATCATCAGCTCTCCCACCGTCTTGGGCAAGCTGCTTTCCCTCTGAGCTTCAGTTTCCTCATCTGGAGAATGGGGATGAAAATAATAGGATTGTTCAAAGATTAAAGAGACTAGTAACATGTGCAGAGCACCCAGCCAGGTGATGGAGGTACAGTGACAAGGCGAAGTCTTTATTGCCCAGTGCTGTGCTTTGAAAGCCACAGAGAACCTTCGCTTCTAACTCTTCTGTTTTTCCACTTTCCTCCTGCCAAGCATTGTTCTTCTGCCTTTGAAATCTTTCTAGTCGCCTCCCCTCCTTATCACCCCTGGGGCCCTAGCTTAGGTCCTAATCACCTCCAACCTGGCTTCTGCAGCAGCCTCCAGCTGCCTCCTATTGGACTTTGAGGGACTCGATAAATGGCACCCCTGTCTACCTGCCTGAGTGCTCAGCCATTAAGAGCTAAGGCATAGGAGATCACAATATCACCTTTGTTGTCAATAAAATACAGGTTGGAAATGAGGCTTAGCAGGGTATAGCAAGAGTGAGCCTCCTGATACCGAGACCCAGAATTAGACGCACTTTCCACCCTCCACAGGGGTGCCGGCATATCTCAGACCTTGCCCCATGGGGTCACCCCTATAATTCTTTCCTGGCAGGAGGGCCCTGAGAGGAGGAGGAAGGAAGGGGCTGAGACTCAAAAGCTCCATTCCTCAACCAAATTCACCAGACAGGTAACTCCTCACTTCTGTGAGCAGGAAGAGGCGAGAGGCCGAGAATATCGGGGGCGAGTTCCTCCTGGTAGAAGCCAGAGGGGCACGGAAGCAGGCGCCTCCTCCCTTACAGCTCCCTTCCTTTGGCCTCCGCCCTGGGCCTGTCTGGACCAGGTAGCTCTCCCCTGTGAGAAGACCTCCATCACCATCTGATCTGCTGCTCCAAGTTCTCCAGAACTTGGTACCACCTGCATACACCATCAGCACACCTCACCTGGTGTGGCCCCAGCCTCCTTTTCCAGCCTTATGTCCCATGCCCCACCCCTGCAGGGATGGTCCGCTTCAAACTGGGCCAGCCCCACCTGTGCCTTTCTCCTGCCTGCCTTTGCTCACATCACCCACTCCAGATGCCTCTAGAAAGCCTTCCTCGACCACCCCAGCCTCAGCTCCTGCTCTGAGCTCCCACGGCCATCATCTCCCCTTGGAGAAAGAATCACATCCTCTACCTCATTTCTAGTTCGGTGGGTGATTGTCGAGGAAGGAGCGCGGCCTGAGCACCCACTCTGGGGGCAGTTTTTCTCATGTTGTTTCTTTTGATTTTCACAACCCTGGAAAGCGTTATGATCCTCGTTTTGCAAAGCCCATACTTAGTGTGTCCAAAAACAATGAAACAGTGTGAAGCTGGGTGCAGTCAGGGACTACGCTGGTGGACAGACTGGAAGGAAATGCAGAGGCAGGAGGCATGGAGAGTCATCCCAGAGGATGTCAGGAAGAGACAGACTCGGAGGTGAAGGGTTTTTTTCGTTTTTTTTTTTTTTTTTTTTTTTTTTTTTTTTTT
>NW_016803902.1:500650-547520 GCF_001698545.2 Rhinopithecus bieti | reverse complement strand
TTTTTTTGAGACAGAGTTTCACTCCTTTTGCCCAGGCTGGAGTGCAGTGGCATGATCTTGTCTCACTGCCACCTCTGCCTTCTAGTTCCAAGTGATTCTCCTGCCTCGGCCTCCCTAGTAGCTGGGATTATAGGGGCCTGCCACCATGCCTGGCTAATTTTTCTATTTTTATTAGAGATGGGGTTTCAACATGTTGGCTAGGCTGATCTCAAACTCCTGACTTCGTGATCCACCTGCCTCGGCCTCCCAAAGTGCTGAGATTACAGGCGTGAGCCGCCGCGCCCAGGCAGAGGTGAACTTTAAAGGGTGGGAACAACTTGGAGAGATGAGGGTGAGGGGAGACCAGTGCCCTCAGGAGGCAGAATGTCACAAGCTCAGACCCAGAGGCATGACTGAGAACAGCAGATTAACAACAGGGGAGAAGCAGGCCTAACTGGAAGTAAAGAGAGGCCAGATTTGAGAAGCCCTCACATGCCAGGAGAGAAGTTCAGACTCAGAGTTCTGGACACAGACAGTGGTTGGGACCTGCAAATACTCCTGGGATCTCAGAAAGAGGCTTCTCTCCTGCTGGAGAATCAGGGAAGGCTTCTCAGAGGAGGCGGGACATGAGATGAGGATGGAGTGGGTGTTACCACAGAGCTAGCAGTGCGAACCCAGGTCCCCAAGATAGGGATGCCCAGGGGAGGAATGCTACCCAGGGAGCACGGAGGAAGGCAGCGATTGGCCAGGTCACTTTCTGTCTTTTTCTTCATTCATCAGCTATTTATTGACTATATATACCAGGCTGGCTCTCCAAAAACAACAGTCATTATAATATTTATTACGTACTCGGCATGTGCCAGGCACTGTTCTGAATGCTTCGTGAGCACTAACTCTCTTAATAGTAAATGTTTGTTGAATGAATGTGTGCACTCAAGCCAGCCCCTGGGCTAGGAGTTGGGGGCACAGCAGCCCCTGGATTCAAACATCTGTGAGGGCCCACAGCTGCTCACACCCCGTGTTCTCCTTCCACAGGAAATCCCCATGAACTTCGTGGATCCCAAAGAGTACGACATCCCTGGGCTGGTGCGGAAGAACCGGTACAAAACCATACTTCCCAGTGAGTACTCGCTGCCCCAGAGGGAATGGGGGCAGGCTCAGCTTCACCTGGGGGCCCCTCACCCTGAGGAGGACCAGAAGCCCCCAGCTGGGCCTCCAGGGGTGAGGGGACACTCATCGCTAGAGGAGGTGGAACAGAGGATTCGGGTGTGCTGGCTGAAGGGAAGCGCCACCCCGCTGAGGCCAGAGGCGAGTTCATTTCCTCACACTGCACTCTCTGGTCCTTTGCCCTGCCTGGCCATGTGTTGTGCTGAGCCCTCTAGAAACCCAGAGAGAAAGGGTGGTAATGACAGCAGCTCCTAGCCACAGTGTGGTAGCCGAAAGGTCACTTTTCATATCCTCTATCTTTTCAGAGTGGGCAGATTTTAAGGAAAGGAAGTTAAGGCTTAGAGAAGTTAAGTGGCTCAGCCACAGTCCCACAGCTAGGAAGTGCAGAGCTGAATTTCAGACCTGGGCCTCTGTGATCCCACAGTCAGGCTGTCAGGCTCTCTGTCTACACTGCGTGGAGTGTGGTCGGATTGTAAGCTCTCTAACAGGGACATCCACTCCCACAGGCGAATGAGTTGTCTCTGTCAGGGAGTGAGCTCCCTGTCACTCAGTATATTCAAGTGAGGCGGCATGAGCAGTCCCCTAGAAGGTCTGAAAGGGGTTTTCCTCCTTTGGGGGCAGTTAGACCAGGTGACCTGATGCTCCTCTTTCAGCCCTGGGGTATCATTTTCAGATAACTTTTATCAAGCTTCGATGAGCCTGCCACCTTTGCCAAGTTCTGACCCCAGGCCCTTGTTGAAAGTGAATCCCCATAAACCTACTCCAATTCAGTTTGTAGAGTAGCAAGGCTTTTAAAAAGCAGCTTTGCCATCAGCATCTCCAGCAACATGTAAGATGTCATGACTTATTTTTAACTTTTAAAATATCGACTTGTAGTTGCTATGGTTACACAGTCTCTAGGTAGTTCCAGTTAAACAAAGCACCATTTAAGGCCAGGATGCATTATTCAGGGATGCTCACCTCTTCCCTCATCTTGCCTTCCCCCATCCCAGCCCTACCTGGAGGGAGGGACTTGAGTATCCTAGAACCTTATACTTTGCTGGCCACTCAGAATAGCCACTGAGGGAAGGTGGGAGCAGACCAGGATTCCATGCAGTCCTCACTGCATTCCGAGAGGCTCTAGCTGCCTCCAACCATGCCCTGAGCCCAATAAAGAATTTTGTCTGTGTCCAGCAAGAATGGACCCTGTGCCTGTAGAGACTGGGTTGGGAGGCAGAGAGCAGGTGAGGCTGAGCAGCGCCTGCCTCTCAGATCCAGGACACGCTGAGGTTTGTTCTCTCATTCACTGGGCACACATTTCCTCAGCTCCTGCCCCAGGGACTGAGGATTTAGTTGTAAATACGACACAGACTCTGTGCACAAGGAGCTTCCAGCCTAGTGGGGGAGAGAGGTCTATGCACAATTACAGGCAGAGTGACCAGTAACCCACAGGCACATTGAGAACAAGATGCTGCGAGCAATTTCTCTCCCCTTCTCCGCTGTGTCCAAAGCATCCAAACAGTGCTGCCTGGCATGTGGTAGACATTCTGCACCTATTTGGGTTGTTTTAATTTTTGTAGAGATGGAGGTCTTGCTCTTTTGACCAGGCTGGTCTCGAACTTCTGGCCTCAAGCTACCTTCACCTGCTTTGGCCTCCCAAAGTGCTGGGATTATAGGCATGAGCCACCGTGCCGGGCTCTGCACCTATTTGAATGAATGAATGAATGAATGAATAATTATCTCTCAGATCTACATCCTCTTCTTCAGCCTCACTGCCAAATGATGCTTTTGAGATTAAGGCTTTCATGTTGCCCAATTCCAGGGGACACCATTTACATAGATTACATTGATTGACATAAGTGCCCTCTGGAGCCATGCCAGGCTGGACAGCCCTGTGATCCTTGACACTTCTTACTTGGATCATTGCAGTAAACATCTAACTGGTCTTCTGGCTCCCGGCTCCCACACTCTCCTCTCCATCGCCTACCATTGCCACCAAAATGATGCAAAACAGAAATCTAATTGTGTCATTCTCTTCCTTAAATGCCATCATTGTTGTCACCTTTTAATCCTCAGGTTTGAGTGCAGTGGCACAGTCTCAGCTCACTGCAACCTCTGCCTCCTGGGTTCAAGCAATTTCCGGCTAATTTTTATATTTTTAGTAGAAACAGGGTTTGACCATGTTTGGCCAGGCTGGACTCGAACTCCTGACCTCAAGTGATCCGCCCACCTCAGCCTCCCAAAGTGCTGGGCTTACAGGCATGAGCCACCATGCCCAGCCTAAATCCAGCTTTCTAAGCCTGGTTTATAAGACCCTTTTTCACCTGGATCCTCTCCAGCCTCACCTCTCACCACTCCCTACCCTGCACCGTGCATGTGAATCTGACAGAACAGCATTGCCTGCAGACAGGGAGATGGGAGATGGCCCACACAGAGCTTCCTGCCCTCCTCTGCTGCAGGTCCCCCAAAAGCCCCCTCCCGCTTACCCTCGCTTCTCTCCATCCCTGCCACCCTCTACGCCCCCTCTTCACAAGAACTGCCTCCAAATCACCTGCCAAAAATTTAGACAGTGGGGTTGGGCTAAAGAGGCAAAGCTTGTGCCCTTTACCTCCCCAATTTCTCCTACTGGGTTTAGGATACTTATTTTTATCCTTTAACCTGTGGAACTTGCAATAATGCAGTAATAACAGCAGCTGATACTTTGTGTTGGTCCTAATTACTGGTATAAGGACTCTAGTTGTTAAAGTTAACTTCTTTACAAGATAAGCAAGGTCACTGTGGAATGACCATCCCCAGGTTACAGATAAGGCACAGGGAGATGAAGTAAATTGTGTCCATGTTGACACTGCTAGTAAGTCAGGATCAGGATTTGAACCTAGCCTCTCTGGCTCAGCGGTGTAGACTCATTAAGACGGTGTAGACCCCCCTCTACTGCCTGTGAGAGCCTCCTGATGTGCACACTGGAAGTCTTTAGTCCAGTCCTCCCTATTACAGGAAGTAAACTGAGTCCTGGACAAGTGGGCTGATGACAAAACTAAACCAGAACCCAGGACTCTAGGCCTCCAGCCAGCTTCCCCCTTATCCCATACAACCTCAGTCTCGGCCTCTGCAGGCTGACCGAATAGTCAATGCAGGGAGGATCTAGCTGGAACAAAACAAAATCTACTTCAGGAAGAAGAGCAGGGTGGGGGCTGGGCACAGTGGCTCATGCCTATAACCCCAGCACATTGAGAGGCCGAGGTAGGAGGATCACTTGAGCCAGGAATGGGAGACCAACCTAGTCAACATAGCAAGACTCATCTCTACCCAAAAAAATAATAATAATAATTTAGCCAGGTGCAGTGGCACATGGCTGTAGTCCTGCTTACTCAGGAGGTTGAAGCAGAAGGATCACTTGGGCCCAGGAGTTAGAGGCGGCAGCGAGCCATGATCGTGCCACTGCACTCCAGCCTGAGTGACAGAGAGAGCCCCTTTTACTATGGGATTTGACATGTGAATAAATTGAAAGGAAAAAAAAAAAAAACCCTTTTTGCACATGTGCACATGAGGCTAAGACCCTCCAGTCTTATTTCAGATAGGGGAGACTATCGTTTTCATCTTAGTAGCTCCCTCAACTTTCTATTCCCACATCTTAATAGCCCTTTATATTTATAAAGCACTTTACCATTTATATAGAACTTTCACTTCTCTTTTCTCATTCGTCTTCCCAGCAGCCCAAGGAAGTAGACATCTTTGCCTCCGTTTGACAGATAGGAAAACTGGGACTTAGAAAGGCTATGTGTTTTACAAGCCTACACAGCAAGTCAATGACAGTGTATACTCAAGCTAGCTGTCTCTTGCTGTCCAAGATCTGTACAGGAATTTCCCTAGGTAATTCTATTGTTGACTTAGCTGTCTCCTCTCCAGAAACTAAGGCACAGTGAATATAGGGCAACTTAAGGGGCACAGGCTAAGGATAGAGACAGGTGGAGACCCGGGGACACCTCTCTCTCTCTCCACCCTCCTCCTCATCCTGAGTCCTCGCCTGCAAAATGAACCATGAATGGGGGAATGTTTTGCTGCTGGACAAAGAAAGGAAGAACTGCTAAGGTCACAGAAGAAATATGGGTATCCTGGAATAGGCCAGAGAAGGTGGGCCCTGCCCCAGAGGGCCCAGCTTCCAGCCTTACTTGTCTCCTACCACCCCAGACCCTCACAGCAGAGTGTGTCTGACCTCACCAGACCCTGACGACCCTCTGAGTTCCTACATCAATGCCAACTACATCCGGGTACGTATTCCCACCCTGACAGCCTCCTGCTGAAGGGGAGGCTTGAGTCGATGGGATCCATCCTTCAGCCTTGTCCCTACACCAGTCTGACTCATGCCAGCTTCTGGGAAGAGCCTGAGTGTGGGGATGGGGTCCTGGGAGCACTGCCTCTGACTCTGACAGCCTGGTCTTGGCTGGCCGCAGGGCTATGGTGGGGAGGAGAAGGTGTACATCGCCACTCAGGGACCCATCGTCAGCACGGTCGCCGACTTCTGGCGCATGGTGTGGCAGGAGCACACGCCCATCATTGTCATGATCACCAACATCGAGGAGATGAACGAGGTAGGGACCCCCGTCCTCATTCCGAGTGCCTGCTACATTGCACCCTACACTAAGTGTCTTATTCTCAGATTAATCTTTATGACAATCTCACAAGATTGGCGGTGTTCACTCTGCTGCCAAGATGAGGAGATGTGACGCTTGGTGAGGTTAAGTCATTTGCCCCCGGCCTCACAGATACAGGCATGCCTGGAGGTGGTCTTTCCACTTCCAATGCCTGTGACCTTAAACACAGCACTCTGCTGCCTCCCAGCCTGCCGGGACAGATGTTGGCTACTCCTGTACTCCTGGCCCATTTAACTGAATCTCCATGAAAGTCTTTCAGATGGTAGCACTTCTGTTTTCCAGAGGAAGAAATGGAGGCTCAGGAAGGGGACGTAGCTTATAGAGTTTGCAGCTGAGATTTGAACCCAACACTCTGTAGCAGCAACCCTGTTGCCCTTGTGTATCTCTCCGCTGAAGTGTTGGGGAGAGTGTGGGAAGGGAACAGGATTGTATGGCAGCCTGATCTGGGCCCCTGCAGAAATGCACCGAGTATTGGCCAGAGGAGCAGGTGGTGTACGACGATGTTGAGATCACTGTGCAGAAAGTCATTCACACGGAGGATTACCGGCTGCGACTCATCTCCCTCAAGGTGAGGCCTGGGGCAGGGCTGGGCGAAGCTGAGGATGAGTGTAGGGGCTTAACTGGGGACTCCACAGAGAACAGGTCCCCAAAGTCCACTGTAACTGACCTAAAAGCCAGTGTCACTCCCAGATTTTCTGATAATTAGGGATAAGTGAGAGGTGAAGGACTTGGGGGCCAGAGGTAGAATCAAACCCCTGGCATTTCCCAGTCCTCAGTTGTATTTCATGCTGTTGGGCTCCTCTCTCTTTCTACTCTGTCATTCATAATGCCTTCTAGCTATGCTTCAAATGTACCCAAGGCCAGGACTGTCTGGATGAGGGGACTTCAGCAGCCTCCAGCACTGTCCTTATAATTGAGGGTTCATCATGACTTTGAGATCCTCCCTAGAAACATCTCTTCACCTGGGATGCTGGGCTTCTGGCCTGTAGTGCCCAATCTGTCCACAAGAGGGCAGGCACTCTTTGCTGCTTTGGGGTTGTACAGGGAGGCTGTGGTTACAGAAAACAGGAAGAAAAAGGAAGACACACAAAATATGAGCAATACAAAACAGCCCAGAAGAGTGGGGGAAGGTATCCTCCCACCCTGAAGTTGTGCTTCTTCCAGGATCAGCATAATAGAGGAGACTGTTCCTTTGAAATCGGGATTAGTGGATTCCGCTTGTGAGAAATAAGACCCATGTTTAGGGAAGGCTGGAAGAGGCGAGCCAGGCACCAGGAAGCTGATGCCCTATCCAGGAGCAGCCAAGGAGGTTCATTGATGCTGACAGCCACAGGGGTTACTGAGCACAAGACCAGAGACTTGGCCCTCTGGCTGCTCCCTCTCCCACTGGATAGGGGCTAGGTAGGATGTCGAAGCATCTCAGCCCCCAAGAGCAGTGCCCCCCGCCAAGCAGCTCTAAGATCCAGGTCTTGTTGGAGGGCATGAAGGGCCCTGAAGTCAAGAGCAGAGGTAGTGGTCGCTGTCACAGCCAGGTAACCCAGGACGTGAGCAAATGGCTTCCTGAGTAGAAATTCCACAGAAAGACAGGCTGAGATGAGGCAGGGCTGCTCACCTTCTCAATGCCATGGAGATGATGAGGGAAGAACCAGGTCTTCTTGGCGTTTGAGGGAATTTACTTTTGTCCATAAGACATTACAAATACCTGGCCTGAGCTTGGTTCTGGGTTGGGTACTGTGAACACAGAGCTTCCCAAAGCTTGGACTCTTTCCTCGAGAAGCATGTATAAGATGGTCAGTACTGAGCTAGAGATAGGTAGAATATAGGATATGTATATCATATGTTAAATTGGATGAATATAGGATATGTATATCATATATGTATATATGATATACACATCCTATATATACCTATATATAATATATAAAATATAAATATATAAAATACATAACATATAAAATATATATAATACATTATATATAAAATATAAATATATATATAGGTGTGTATGAGTATATATATATGTATAAAAGAAGGACACTCTGCCAGCTAATGTGCTCAGGGAGGGCCTCCTGTAAGTGGTGGTGCCAAATGGGATCTTGAAGGATAAGTAAGAGTTGACCAGGGGCAAACAAGTCAGGAGAGCATTCCCAGTGAGTAAAAAATAAAACGAAGGACATGGAAGATGGAACACTTGTGTGCATGTGTGTGTGCACATGTGTTTGTGTGTGCTGCTGAGATTTTACCTACAAACCTTTCGGAGTGTGGGAGCATTGAGTACAAGTACACAGGGGCAGGAGGTGTGTCTGGAAGGGCAGGCCCTGTAGCAGTTGTCTTCCTAGCCAGGCGAAGGACTGAGAAGAGTAGGTCTTATTCTGAGAGCAGTGAGAGACATTGAAGGATGTCGTGGTCTGCTCAGGCTGCTATAACAAAATACCATAGACCAGGGAGCTTGTAAGCAACAGGTTTATTTTTCACAGTTCTGGAGGCTGGGAAGTCCAAAATCAAGGCACCATGACCCTGGTGAGGACCCACTTCCAGGGTCATGTCCTCACATGGCAGAAGGAGTGCAAGATCATTGGGGCCCCTTTTGTAAGAGCACTGATCCCATTTGTGAGGGCTCCGTTCTCATGACTTAATCACCTCAGAGGCCCTCCCTTCAAATACCACCATATTGGGGTTTGGTTACAACATGTAAACTTAGGGGGACACACACATTCAGTCCAAACCCATGTGTTTTCAGCAGGAGAGCAGCATGTCCAGAAGTGTGTTGTACACAGACTATTTTGATTCTGTGGATCTGAGACAGTTGGGGATGAGGCAGAAATCTCCCACACTCGAGCAATGATAAAGGTCAACGTGGCAGTAAAGCGGGGAGTGTGAAGAGGTGGTAAAACTTACAGCACTGGGCCGGGCGCGGTGGCTCAAGCCTGTAATCCCAGCACTTTGGGAGGCTGAGACGGGCGGATCACAAGGTCAGGAGATCGAGACCACCCTGGCTAATACGGTGAAACCCCGTCTCTACTAAAGAATACAAAAAACTAGCCGGGCGACGAGGCGGGCGCCTGTAGTCCCAGCTACTTGGAAGGCGGAGGCAGGAGAATGGCGTAAACCCGGGAGGCGGAGCTTGCAGTGAGCTGAGATCCGGCCACCGCACTCCAGCCTGGGCGACAGAGCCAGACTCCGTCTCAAAAAAAAAAAAAAAAAACTTACAGCACTAATTGGAGCACTAAGATAGAGGCGAGTCACGCAGGTGAGGCACAGCAAGAGGAGAAGAAGAGTCCTGGGGCTGGGTTATGTGACAAAGGGATGTCTGGGGGACCATTTGTTAAGATAAGGAGCCCCGGAGACAGTAATAAATTGGAGAAGGGGCTCTTGGCCCCTCTTGGACGATCCTGAAGTTGTTGGGGCAGGACCAAAGACAAGATCCACGCCAACACCACTGACCAACCTCCAAAACCAAGCTGGCTTTGGGTCTCTGTCTGGCGCCACTGGGCAGCATGGCCTAGATGGAAGGGTTAAGGGGTTCCACTCTCTGTTTGCTTCCTGTGTTCTTCTTCCTCCCATCCCATCTCTATCTCTGGGCTGGTTTGTGAGCTGAAGGAGTTCACACATACCTGGGGTGGGCCTCTGTCTCCTCGACAGAGTGGGACTGAGGAGCGAGGCCTGAAGCATTACTGGTTCACATCCTGGCCCGACCAGAAGACCCCAGACCGGGCCCCCCCACTCCTGCACCTGGTGCGGGAGGTGGAGGAGGCAACCCAGCAGGAGGGGCCCCACTGTGCCCCCATCATCGTCCACTGCAGGTGGGTCCTCCCAGCCAGCCACTGGAGCGGGGCAGCCCCCCACCCGCTGGGCTGCCCTGCCCCTCACCCCACCGGTCCCCTCGGCCCTCAGTGCAGGGATTGGGAGGACCGGCTGCTTCATTGCCACCAGCATCTGCTGCCAGCAGCTGCGGCAGGAGGGTGTGGTGGACATCCTGAAGACCACGTGCCAGCTCCGTCAGGACAGGTCAGCCCATGGGTGGGGGCTGGGCATACAGGGGAGCTAGAGCCTCGACGGGGTAGAGGGAGAGACCCACATGTGCATGGGGGGGTGAGGGGCAGATGGAAAACACTGGCATGGACTGATGGGCAGACAAGGAGTAGCGAGGACAGCTGGGTAGAGAGGCAGGATCCAGACAGTGGGGGGCCGGATGAAGAGGGAAGAAAAGCAGAGCTGGTGGACAAAAGGACAGAGGCTGAGAGGCTGAAAGCAGTAGGACATGTCATCTGTGTCCCTGATAGGAAGGGGCAGAGGGTAATGGTTGGCAAGGGTTGGTCTCTCCAAGATGCACAAGGACAAGGCCTGGCAAGTAATGGCTACTCCGTGGCTTTTGAGGCACCCTCCCACAGCCCATCCCTCCACGACCCTGCCCCCACTGTGCATCTCTGCCGGGCAGGGGCGGCATGATCCAGACATGTGAGCAGTACCAGTTTGTGCACCACGTCATGAGCCTCTACGAAAAGCAGCTGTCCCACCAGTCCCCAGAATGACTGCGCTTCTCCTGCAAGGTTCTCTGGGCACTGCCCAGCCTGAGTCTCGGCCCTCACCCAGGGCCCCGCCTTGGGTCCTGGGCCTGCTCTCCGCTTCCTCCCCTTCAGTCAGCTCCCTCTGTCCTCTCTGTCAGCCTGGCCTGGCCCCTACCCTCCAGCATTACTCTTCCTACTGTACATATTGAGGAGTGGGGGCAGGGTCGGGGAGGGACATGCCAGGCCGGGCCTGGGGCCCCAGGGCCTGATCCACACCACACAGACCCTGGGCCCCAGTTTTTAACGATGGTTCCATCAATACCTGATCCAGAATGTTTCCGTGCCACACTCTGTGTCCTGCTGCAGTGTGTTCTGTCTGTCTGTCCATCTCTGCTGTCTGTACCGGACACTGTGTCTCNAGGAGTGGGGCAGGGTCGGGGAGGGACATGCCAGGCCGGGCCTGGGGCCCCAGGGCCTGATCCACACCACACAGACCCTGGGCCCCAGTTTTAACGATGGTTCCATCAATACCTGATCCAGAATGTTTCCGTGCCACACTCTGTGTCCTGCTGCAGTGTGTTCTGTCTGTCTGTCCATCTCTGCTGTCTGTACCGGACACTGTGTCTCCTCGGCCAGGAAGGGGTAATGAGCTCCAGCCCCTAAGCAACCTGGGCGGACTTGCCTGCCTCGGCCTCACCCGCACTTCTCCCAAAAGGCAGATGACTGGGAGTTAGGCATGGGGAGCTCCGGAGGGCTACCAGAGTTCCAGCTGAGGGAGAGGTCTCTAGGTTGGAGTGGGCATCACAGCCAGGGTGGCCTCTGGGTGTCAGATGCCCTCAGGAGGGTGCCCAGCCTGTGAGGCACTGGCGAGGAAGGGGGCAGATGGGGCGTGGAGAACCCAGAGGATCTGGGCCCTGTTGGGGAGGGGAGGGGAGCTCAAGGTTTGGGTGGGGACTCAGCCCCAGATCTGTGTGAGACATTTTTCGTGTCACTGTGGGAAAGCCTTCCCAGAAGTCTCACTGCGTGTCGCTCTGCGTGTGTTCCCATGTCCATGCGTGTGTTGAGAGCCCACCAGGAGGGCATGCATGACTCTGGCAACATGTGTTATCTTGGAGCCACGTGTTTTTATTGCTGACTTTAAATATTTATCCCACGGCAGACAGAGACATTTGGTGTCTTTTTATAATTCGCTCGTGGTCATTGAATAGAGCAATAAACGGAGCATTTTGAGCAAAACTAACCACCTGGGTCTGTGTGATTTGCCTCTCACCTCCACTGCCTGCCTTCCTGTACTTGGGTCTTTGTGCCTCTCCCCAGCATGAGCACACAGAGAGCTTGGCCCTTCTGCTCACTGGAGCCCCTTGTGGAGACTGGGAGTATGGAGCGAGTCCAAATTTGTAAAGCCAAACTGGGAACATTCTGCAGGATTCTCACACAGCCTCAGCCCTGGCCCTGACAGATGCTCTGGGCCAGGTGTGGAGCCTCAAGGACAGGTGTGGAAGGCTTCCAAGGAAGGCACAGTGGCTGGCAGATCACCAATTCCAACAGATGTGCCAGAGAAGCCAATGCTAGAGCAAGTAGACATTCAGGTCACACCCAGGCCCCTTCCTGTTGGCCAAACACTTATCCCATGTGGGCTCCACAGGTCCCAACAGCAGCTGCAGCCCAGTAATTTCCCTTGTAAGGCCTGGGCTCAGAGTAGCTTCTCCCAAGGGGCCCAGGGAATCTGCGTGTGGGCTGAGATCCTGAGCCATCCTGGACACTCCTGCTCTATTCTTGTCCCCTGCCCCCCTGGGATGGAGCAAAAGTAGCCATGATGCCACTGCTGGCAGGTGGGGGTCACCCCAGGGCAGAAGGAGGGGTCCAGAGCAAAGGTGCTGACCAACAAGTCCTTACAAGATGCCAGAACCTTGGGTGGGATCCAGGGTCCAGGCATGTGGGGTGTGCTACAGATGATGAGAAAACAGGGTGGGCTGGACACGGTGGCTCACACCTGTAATCCCAGCACTTTGGGAGGCTGAGGGGGGCAGATCATGAGGTCAGGAGTTCGAGACCAACCTGACCAACATGGTGATAACCCCATCTCTACTAAAAATACAAAAATTAGCCAGGCTTATGGTGGTGCATGCCTGTAATCCCAGCTACTCAGGAGGCTGAGACAGGAGAATTGCTTGAACCTGGGAGGTGGAGGTTGCAGTAAGCCGAGATTGCACTACTGCATCCAGCCTGGGTGACAGAGAGAGACTCTATCTCAAAAGAAAAAAAGAAAACAACAGGTGGCTGAAGCAGCCCAGATGGAAGTCCTTGAGAAGAGGTGGCCATACTCTCCGGTCACCCTCAAGAGCAGAGACCTCCCCACAACCCCTAGAGGATGGGCCCTCCTACTCTTCTACCCAGAATAGGGAGATGGGGCTGTTGAAGTGGGAAGAAGAAGGAGAGCTAACATTTCCCTGTCCTTCCCCAGGGTGGCCTTGTAAAGATACTCAGGCTGTGTATGAACCACACATAGGAGTGCAACATGAATGGCACCCCCTGGATTTGTGTAGCAAAGCAGCAGATCCCAGAGGCCCTCCCCAGTTCACCCCGTCCCAGTCCCTGGAAAATACAGACTGTTGCTTTGCTCCCTGAGTCCTGCTGGACTATGCATGCACATGTACCTGAGTGTGTGCCTGTGCGCACACACTATCCTGAGCCCCTCAGCTCAGAGAGGTCCCCAGCAGCAATGAGAGCCAAAACCTGTACCACAAGGGAACAGAAAAAGTACCCCTGGACTGCCACCCTCAGCCTCGTTCCTGCCTGGCCTTCAGTGTTTCCCCCAGCCTGGATCCAGCTTTGTTTCCCACCTCCCTTCTCCACTGCCCTCCTCCTTACCCCCTCCCCCCCACAACCAAGCAGTGTGCCATCTAGCTGAGACAGCTGCAAAGCCTGAGTAAGGAATCACCCCCAGGGGGCCAGACATTTAAGGAACAGATGACACTGGTAGCCTCACCGTTGGGGCAAAGGAAGAAGGAGACGGGCCACCGTACAGTCCAGGCACTAGCTGAGCCTCCAAAGCCGTGGACACAGCATTCGAATTTTGGGAGGGACTGGTCAGTGCTGAAGGTAAGTCTCCCCTCCTCCCTCAGGAAGGGGACAAAGCTGACCACCTTCTGAGCCCAGAGGGGACTATAGGGTAGTCCCCTATAGCAGGAATAGGGACAGGGGAATAGTCTCAGAACCCAAAGGTAGAAGCAGCCCAGGCAGAGATATATTAGGGGGTGGAGGGAGGAAATAGAGTTTAACCCCTAACTACCTGGTTTAAAGAAGGCTTTGGAGCCCTCTGGGACACCACTGGACTGGAGTCAACAGCTAGGAGTCTAGTCTGAGTGACCTTAGACAGGGTCATTTCTTTCAGACATCAGATTCCTCATATACAAAATAGGGCTTTAAAAACTGCAATGCTGGGCCGGGCGTGGTGGCTCACACCTGTAATCCTAGCACTTTGGGAGGCTGAGGTGGGCGGATCACGAGGTCAGGAATTGGAGACCAGCCTGGCCAACATAGCCAGGCATGGTGGTGCGTGCCTGTAGTCCCAGCTACTTGGGAGGCTGAGGCAGGAGAATTGCTTGAACCCGGGAGGCGGAGGTTGTGGTTAGCCAAGATCGCGCCACTGCACTCCAGCCTGGGCAACAGAGCAAGACTTCATCTCAAAAAAAAAAAAAAAACTGCAAAGCTGGCCAGACGCTGTGACTCACACCTGTAATCCCAGCCCTTTGGGAGGCCAAGGCAGGTGGATCAATTGAGGTCAGGAGTTCAAGACCAGCCTGGCCAACAAAGTGAAACTCTGTCTCTACTGAAAATACAAAAATTAGCTGGGCATGTGGCACACACCTGTAATCCCAGCTGCTGGGGAGGCTGACGCTGGAGAATCGCTTGAATTTGGGAGGAGGAGGTTGCAGTGAGCCGAGATCGCACAAAAAAACCGCAATGCTGGTTAAATAAAACATGGAGGGACATCCATTCATTGAGATAACATGGTACTCTGAATAGGAATGAGGAAACTCTATCATCTGGCATGGAAAAAGTCTCCAAGACACATTAAATGAAAAAAGAAAGGGTCAGAATAGTGTGTATAATGGGCTACCTAAAAAAAAGGAAGATGATAAGAACATATGAGTTTTCCTATTTGCACGATGCAGGTCTAGAAGGAGCCTAGAGACTGGCTACCTATTGCAATGGGGAAGGTTGTAAGATAGACACAGGAGTGGGAGGGAGCCTCTCCATATGGATTTTTATATTGTTTTATTCTTTAACTATGTGATTGAATTACCAGTTCAAAGAAAATGTAAGGAAAACTAAACCTTTGCCTTTACCATGTCGCAAACACAAGCAGAACTGTAGCAACGTTTTGTCATCTGTTTTAGCATCCGGGTTCCCCAGGGCCCAGGAATAAGAGCCACAGCTTCCTTCTAAGTCCTACTCCAGTATGGCTTAGTCAGGAAGTTCTTTCTTAGGTCTGACTGCATTCCCTCCTGATGAAACATCCAGCACTGCCTCCTTAGTGCCATGTAGCTATCAATAGGTATCCTCAACTCCTTCCAGGCCTTACTTGGTTGGCTGGGTAAGTCTAAGCCCCCTCCCTCTGAGACCTTGGAATAGTTTGGAGTTGCTCAGTGAGAGGACAGGACTATTGGGTCTGGTAACTAACCAGGAAAAGGGAGCTAGGAAATGAAGAAAAGAGAGCTTGACTGCTCTCCTGGCCCTCTCCTGTGTGCTTCCATCTCCTCTTATGTCTGAACACACACATAACATCTCTGAATCTCCCTCCTACTCCCTGTCTTGTCCTTCATGGCCTCATCCTCTCCCCAGTCTCACAGGTGAGTGCCCACGCCTGCTATCACCATGACAACCATTCACAGCCAGCAGATGCTGCAGGAGCACGTGTCCATGGAGTTCTCCAGCTCCACCACCCACGTGCAGACCTTCTCCCAGACAACCAAGATCGTGGGAGGCAAGTGGCATGGGGGCAGGGAATGGATCGGGAAGGGCAGCTATTCTTCCTCTACACCTATTCCTTGGGTGGCCCCAGTCGTGCCACTAATGGGCCCCTCAGGAGCCCACAATACCATCAGCAACCCCCACCCAATGTGTGCTTCTAATCTGGGCTTTGTTAAAGCTTCAGCCAGCTGGATGTACACCACATATCAGATCTCCAGGAAAACAGCTTAGAAAAGATCAATCGTGTGGATGTGTGTGAATGATTGATAAGCTCTTAATTGCTGAAGGAGATCCGAGCCATAGGTGAACGGATTGTATCTCCAAAGGTAGAACTTCAGGCATGGGGGAAATTAGGAGGGTAGCTACCTTATCTACATATCAGTAATGCTGACCCTGCTCCACTTAAGAAATAGGAGACTTGGGGCTACCAGTGGAGAAAGAAGGTGAACACATAAACAAGAAGGTGACCTTAGCTTCCAGGCTCTTAGCCCACTGGGGCCAGACTTGGAGGAGGGCAGATCCAAGGGAAAGCTGAGAAATGGTCTCAGAGCTGAACAGAGTGTTTTAGTCATGTCTCTAGTGGAAAGAGATTAAAAGATGGCCAGGGGCCGAGACATTGGATACCCCTTCTCACAGTCATTGCCCCTCCCTCAAAGCCTTAAACCGATGGAGTCTCTCAAAGTCTTCTGTGCACAGAGGTCAAGGCCAGATAATACTCTATACCAACCAACACCTCCTGGCCAGTGAGGCAGAGCAAGTGGAACAGCTGGGACTCAAGGCATATGGTCTAGACCAGAAGTTCCAAACTCAAGTGATTTATAGCAGTGATTCTCTGCCCTGGCTGCACATCAGAGTCACCTTAGAGCAGGGGGTGGGAGGAGGGCAAAAATACGGCAGTACCTGAGTCTCACCCCAGACCATTCAATCAGATATTTCTTATAAAGTTCTCCATGGATTATAATGTGCAACCAAAGCTGTAGACCACTGACCAACAGGGCCCAGGCAGGGAACATAAATGCAGGGAAAAGACTGGGGTAAACTAGATGGTATATCCCATCTAAAGGGGCAGCCACTATTCACCTCCCACTGACTGTTGCCATATGGGAATACAAGTCCAGTGTTGAGAATCCAGAAATCTGAATTTTTATGTGAAATCTTTCTATTTCAGATGTAGGGCTACTTTTTTGCTTAAACATTGTGGAGGTCACATAAAAGACATCTGCAGGCCAGGTGTCCCCTGCATTCTGCCTGTTTGAGACCTCTGGTTCCTATTTAAAAGCAGGCCATGAGAGCTTCTTAACACACTTTTCCCCCTCTGTCAGATTAGTGGGATACTAAAGGCACCTACTTCAGTGGGATACTGTGGAAATTAAATAAAATCACCTCTGATATGTGCCTAGCACAGTTCCTGACTCAAGGAAAGTGTTCCATGATTCAGAGCAATTGTTATGAATTGATAACTCACCAGCCAAGAAGATTTTCTGTAATTTTATGCTGCAAAAAGTTTTTTGTCTTCCAAATATAAAATTATATTTCCACATTGAAGATGTGCTTTCAGATAAGGATATTCCCATATATAGCCCCACTGGAGTGGGAATGTGTCCTGTCCCTCACTCAAGAATCACTACTGCCAAGGCAATGAATGCTGAACCCACAGAATGGCAGGGAGAAAATCTAGAGCAGAGCTCAGCCAAGCTACAGACCTCCCAGGCAGAAGCAGGCCTAGCCCCTCTTTTTTTTTTTTTTTTATTATTATCTTTAAGTCTAGGGTACATGTGCATAACATGCAGGTTTGTTAATATGTATACTTGTGCCATGTTGGTGTGTGCACCCATCAACTCGTCAGCACCATCAATTATCATTTATATCAGGGTGTAACTCCAATTGCAATCCCTCCCCCCATGATAGGCCCCCCTAGCCCCTCTTAATGCTACTGGGGGACCAGGACTTCCAGGAGAGAAGCCTGAGAGACCAAGAAAATTCCAAAAGAGAAGCCACCTTTAAAAAAAAAAAAAGGACTCAGGGCTGTGGCCCCATAAAGGTAATGGACCACGGAGGTGTGGGAAAGGAGTTCGCGTCCCCTAGTGGTTGAAACTTGCCATAACACAATGGCCCATCGACGCACCCTGCTTTCTCTCCACGTAGCTGGTCCTGCTCCCACTTCCCTAAATGCCCTTTGTTCCCATGCTCCACCGTCCCCTCAAGAAAGCTCAGTCCTCCCATCGCGAGCTGGGCTTCTACCTGGAGCCCATTCTGACCTCTCGCCTGCCTCCACAGAGGAGGTCGTGACGAGGAAGTCCTCGAGCACAGTGGAGTTCTTCAGCTTGGTGACCCGGAGCTCCAACATCCCTGCGGGCGACAGCGTCCCAGAGTTCGTGGAGAAGCCTCACCCGGTCACCGCGCCCGAGGGTGTGTTGCTGCCCATGGCTCCCCGGGCCCCCAGTGCTTCGCTTTCTAATCGAGTGTCCCCACCCTCCCTTCCACCCCAACGTCCTCCAATGCTAAACCCTGGCAGAGCCTGCCCGAGGGTTCCTCCCCTGCCCGGGGCCAGGCCCAGGTGTCTGGGAGGAGGCGGGGAGCCGGCCGAGGGTGGCAGAGGCTCTAGCCTGGTGGCTAAGAGGCAAAAACG
Organism: Rhinopithecus bieti; assembly: GCF_001698545.2. Lineage (NCBI taxonomy): Eukaryota > Metazoa > Chordata > Mammalia > Primates > Cercopithecidae > Rhinopithecus > Rhinopithecus bieti. Next base: position 529,629 of record NW_016803902.1, on the reverse strand, counting down.
CGTCCTGTGCTCATCGCAGGGGACAAAGCCGTGTTCCGAGCCCGCGTGCAGGGGAACCCCAAACCCCACATCTCCTGGAAGAGGGAGAGTGGCATCCCCATCAAGGAGTCCGCCAAGATATTCTACGACAGCATTAACAAGGAACACGTGCTGAAGGTGCGGGGGCCGAGCCCGAGTCTAGTTACGGAGAAGGCCAGAGGCAGGGACCCCCAGGGCGTGCCACCAGTCTTCTCACCAATGAGAGCCTTAACGGCGGCCCGAGAACTGCGGCAGGATAAGAGAGGCGGAGTCAGGAACTGGGGTGTTGCGCGAATGAGCAGAGGACCCAAAGTACCCCCAGGGCAGAGCAGAGCAGGGGCAGAGCCAGAACGTGGTGGGGCGGCGCCCAATGGAAGTGAAGGGGCGTGTCCACAAGGCGAGTGAGCCAAAAGGAATGCGGGACCAAGACGGTGGCCGTAGCCACGGAGGGCGGGACCATTGTGGGTGGAGAGGTGCCGGAGGGACTGGTCATAGAGTAGGGTTGAGGGTCAGGGGCTCTGGACTCTCCAGCTGAACCCTCGAGAACAGCCTCCCCAAGGACAGACCATCCTTAGGTCTAACCAGCTTCTGGATCACTTTCTGAGAGCTGGGCCTGCCCAGCTGCAACCCCTGGCTCCAAGCCCTTCGAGGAAAGAGAGGGATGGGTCACTGAGAGATCTAGGCCTATAATTACTTCTGATCCTATAATCACTCGGATCCTGGCCCGATTTCCCGTTGTGAAAGGCAAAGAGCCTCCTTTTTTCCCCACAAACAGAAGTAGTCTCCTCCCAAAGACCCATCATCACTGGACTTTCAGCCCCGCACAGCACATAGGAGCTGCCCCAGGTCCCCCTACTGGCCATCTCTTACACAAGCTCATTCATTCAGCAGACACTTTCTGAGAGCCTTGGTTTCTGAGAGCCTAGCAGGCTTCTGCAAGCACCATGCAGACAGGTACCAAATCAACCTTACTCACCACTGCTCCTTCTGGGGCTCAGCCCAGTGCCTGGTACAGAGGAGTAAGTTGTATTAAATGAAGACTCAGCAAGATGATGCCAGAAACTGCAGATAGAGTTACAATGCAGGGGAAGTCCTGCCTTCTGGGAGCTCACAGCCAAGGGGGAAAGTCTGATGGAGAAGCAGACAGTTTTATTGCTATGGAATCAGGCTACAAACATGCATACTCACACTGACTGCTAGCTGGTACCTCCAAATCATACAGGCTGCTCAATCCTCCATACGTATACCCAACACTCAGCTCCTATTGTCCCCTAAAAAAAAAAAAAGGCCTCCTTCCTTATCTCACAGAAAGTCTCCCTGTGGTTCCTTTTCCTTCCCCCTCTAATGGCCGGACTTTGATCCAGCTGGAGCCACTGACCTCAGATGACTCTGACAACTACAAGTGTATTGCAAGCAATGACCATGCAGATGCCATCTATACTGTATCTCTGCTGGTAACAGAAGGTGAGTTGGCCCCTTCCTCTTGGCCTTTCTTCTTAGGGGCCAGACTCCCCCTGTCTGAACCTGTCCCTCTGTGTGTCCTCAGGTCAAGAGAAAATGGACTTCAAAAAGATGCTGAAGAAGCGGTGAGGCTGGCAGGTCCCTCTGCCTAAGATATTGTCTCCTCATCCAGGCTGAAGCCTCTCAAAGGCCTCTCCACAGGGCCCTGAGTTCCAAGAATCCATGGAGTAGGGAGGGGTTTCTCAAGGTTGGGAGAGGCATTGTGTACAAGCTTAGTCCCTTCCTCCTTCTCCTAGGGCACCCCCTGCTCCCAAGAAGAAGCAGAAGAAGGTGGCAAATGAGAAAGAGATGCTGGAGATTTTGTCCCAAGTGCCCAAGAAAGACTTTGAGAAGGTCTGCATGGAGTACGGTTTCACCGACTTTCGGGGGCTGCTCAGGAAGCTCAAAGAGATGAAGAAGAAAGTAGAGGTGGAGGTCAGTACCCTGCAGGGAGCAGGGGCCTGCAGGCTAGGGGCAGGGCCTCACCCAAAGTGCTAGTGCCTGTGTATTTCTCAGCAGCAAGGTCTCCCCAGTTCTGCACACACATACTCAGAGGCATACTCTCTACTGTGAAAGCAGCAAGGGAGCACAAGTCACCTTCCTTCTAATTCTGTCTTTATCACTCCCTAATATACTTGCATGGACCTTGGAGTCAGATAGACCTAGATTCAAATCCCAGTTCTAGGCTGGGTGCAGTGACTCACGCCTGTAATCCCAGCACTCTGGCAGGCCAAGGTGGGTGGATCACCTGAGGTCAGGAGTTCGAGACCAGCCTGCCAACATGATGAAACCCTGTCTCTACTAAAAATACACACACACAAAAATTAGCTGGGTGTGGTGGCACACACCTGTAATCCCAGCTACTTGGGAGGCTGAAACAGGAGAATCGCTTGAACCTGGGAGGCGGAGGTTGCGGTGAGCCAAGATCACGCCACTGCACTCCAGCCTGGGTGACAGAGCAAGACTCTGTCTCAAAAGAAACAAACAAACAAATCCCAGTTCTACTGCCTTATTAGCTGTGTGAACTTGGGCATCTCTCTGAGCTTCAGTTTCCTCATCTACAAAATGAAAATTATACTTCCTTCTTTCATTTGTTTGTGTGTTGTTGCTGTCATTCACTGGTTCACTCAACCAACTCATTAAGCATCTACATTGGAATTAGAGAATCTATATAATAGGCCCAGGTACATAGTGACTATTCCATGAATGATGGTTTTGTTTGTTTGTTTGTTTTTGTTTTTTTGCTCATCCCCCATAATATTCCTCTCCTCCTAAATCTTTAAATTGATCAGTGGAGCAGTGCAGGTTGTTATCTAATTAGCCTAGTCATTTCTCCTCATACGCTTAAGAGTTTCTCCAGGATTGAGGACACAGTCTGGGCAGGCTTTGGGTACCACTGACACTTGTCATTTTATTATCATAATCTCTCAGGCCATCCGGATTCTGAAGCCCCTGGAAGACAAAGAGACCAAGGTTGACACCACAGTGGTCTTTGACTGCATAATGGAGCTGAAAGACCCCAATGTCAAGATGATATGGATCAAGGTGGGGGATGCCTAGCCAGGGTCCACCTTGGCAATATCTCTTCCTCTCTACCCCCTTCTCTCACTATCTATAAGCCTTAGCCTCTCTTCCATCCCATCAAGAGGATGTCTCCTGGTATGGTTGAAAGAGGCTGGAATTGGGCTCTACTGTTAACTGTTTCACCCCTTTGTTGTGTGACGTAAGACAGTCACATTCCTCTGTCTATGCCTCAGTCTACCCATCTTTAAATTGAAAGGCTTGATTAGACAGTCTTAAAGGTCACTGAAGATCTTTGCCTCTAAGGGAAAGCATCTAATGAACTCATGCATATTAAGAGCTCGGGCCTGTGAGGAGGCCTGTGGGGAGGCAGGGATCTTGGATCCCACCAAGCCAGATGATGAGGCTATAGAGATCATAGGAACCTCTGTGTGTCTTGAGGGTTGGACATGCACCCTCCAGCTTAGGCTGGCATTGGGGAATGGAGACCTCTGGAAGCCTCCTCCTAAAGCCCTTCATCAGCTTTTCTACCTGTTCCATGAGGCAGGGTACTGAGCCACTGAGGATCCAGTACTCCCTGGGCAAGTACGATGTGAAGCAGATGGGCACCAAGTACATGCTGGTTATTAGCAACGTGAACATGAATGATGCTGGCATCTACAGCCTGTCCGTGGGCGATAAGCGGATGAGTGCAGAGCTCACAGTGCTGGGTATGAGTGGGGGCATGCAAGGGCACAAGGAGGACATGTCGGGTTGGAAGAGAGGAATGGCCAGGGATGTGGTCCATGGGGATATTGAAGAGGACTATGGGACTATGCAAGAAAGGATTGTGTGGGGATGGGAGTCAATGGAGGCAGGAAGCATCAGATGTAAGGGAGAGGACTATGAGATAGTAAGTACCTTGGGGCTGTGTAGCATAGTGATTAAGAACATAGACTCTAGGCCAGGCATGGTGGCTCACACCTGTAATCCCAGCATTTTGGGAGGCTGAGGTGGGAGAACCACTTGATGCCAAAAGTTCAAGACCACCCTGGGCAATATAGTGAAACCCTGTCTCTACAAAAATAAATAAATAAATGGCCAGGTATGGTGGCACACACCTGTAGTCCTAGCTACCCGGCAGGCTGAGGCTGCAGTGAGCCATGATCCTGCACTGCTCTTTAGCCTGGGCTATGAAGCAAGATCCTGTCTCAAAAAAAAAAAAAGTTATAAAAAAGAACACAGACTCTGGAGCTAAACTACTAGAGTTCAAATCCCAGTTTCGGCCACTTATGAGCTATGTGATTTAGGTCAAGTTATTTAACTTCTCTTTGATTCCGTTTCCCCATCTATAAAATGGGGAATAATAGAATCTACCTATATGATAATCAGATGAATTAATATGGCTACAATGGTGCCTGGAACATATCTAAAACCACAAAAGTGCTTTTAAAATTGCTGTTACCGTTACTGGGGAGAAGACCACGTGAACATCACAGGAGGGGACTCCAGGTGAGAAGGGCTCGAAAACAAAACCAAAGGAAGGGTGCTTTCCCCCAGCCATGGGCTACAGGAGGCCAGTGACACGTGAGTCCCCTCTTCACCATTCCACCCCTCACGAGGGACCAGCCCAATCACTGCCCCTCCTACTGTTTGCTGCAGATGAGCCACTGAAGTTCCTGGGAGAGATGAAGCCTCTGAAGGTGACAGAGCGCCAGACAGCTGTGTTTGAGATCAGCCTCTCCAAGAAAGAGCCCAACTTTGTGTGGAAGTTCAATGGCAAGGAGCTGAAGAGGGATGACAAGTATGAAATCACAGTGTCCGAAGATGGTCTGACCCATACACTTAAGATTAAGGATGCCAGACTCAGTGACAGCGGCGAGTTCTCTGCTGAGGCGGGGAACCTGGTGCAAAAGGCCCAGCTCACTATTGACCGTGAGTCATTGGGCAACAGCCTATGGGGTGGGCTTTGTGACACAGTAACCTCCATGCAGGTAGTCATCATTTATATATCCATCTCCTCTTTGCAAAGCCCTGTGATAGGTACTGGAAAGACAGAGGGATCTCCCTTCTGTTAACTCCTAGTCTAGTAGGGGAGGCAGGTATGAAAATGAAATTAGAATATTAGTTATTATTCCAAGAGTCAAGACACACTGGGATCTTACTATCAGCTGTGAGACCGTGGACCAAGAAAGTATTAGTCTATGCCTTTAATGTCATATATTACAGCACATCTGTGTCACTCTTGACTACTTATATTCTGCTATCACAACTACTTTGGGAATTCGCACATAATGTAGGTACACCAATGAGCATGTCATACATCTGAACCGCACCTGGAATCTATATCACATGGAATCATCATTGCTGTGATGGAGGGAGACACAAGGGCTGTAGAAGACCAAAGAAAAGTCATCACCTGGCAACGTCAGAAATAATATAATGAATGATGTCCAAGCTTTACCAAGAACTAAAAAGAGTTCCACTTTCAGAGAATGAGGGAGAGTAGAGAACATCCCCAGCAGAGGTAATAGCATGTATAAATGTCCAGACATTAGAGAGACAATGCAGGTATGGCTGGAGCTCCAAGGGGGCATTAGAGATATTGAGAACTGTAAAGGTTCTCACCCCATTTTACATATAAGGAAACTGAGACTCAAGAGAGGTAAATGAGTTTTATATAGTCAACTAGCAAGACAGGGCCAGAGCTAGGACTCTCCCTGTCAGGTACTTCTGTGAGTCACATATTGCACACAAACACATTCAACATCACAAGTTCTTGTGTTTTCTGGGGCCAGAAAGAGGGACAGGGCTCATGGCTCTGTAGCTGCAGAAAAAAGATGTTGTGGTTTGGGAGCAGGCCCAAGTGTCTGTCCATCCACAGGCATCCCCATCAAGTTTGAGAGCAACCTCAAAAATGTACATGTGAAAGAGAGGAGCCGTGCATGCCTGGAGTGTGAACTGACGTCCAAGGATGTGACACTGTGCTGGAAGAAGGATGGGCAGCTGCTGATGCATGGCACTAAGTACAGCATGAACCATGAGGGCAAGCGAGCAGAGCTGGTCATTGAGGATGCACAGCTCAGTGATGATGGCGAGTACACCGTGGTGGCCATGCAGGATGGAGACCCTACTGAATACTACAGTACTGCCATCGTCACTGTAGAGGGTAACACCCGCCCTATCAATCCCCACTGACCAATCCACCTGACCCTGGCATTCCCTTACAGTGGACATCAATTGCCTCCCTCCCACTAACTCCAATCCTCCCGCAGACTATGACCAACTTGTGTCTCCCCACTCTGATCACCCTCACCTCCAATATTCTGACCATCTCTGACCTCCCATGCCCTGAACATTTATACCTCCTAGACACTATCACCCCCCATCTTCCAGACTCTGTCCCAAATTTCCTGAGTTCGTCCTTCACTTTCAGACTCTAACCATCCCCAGCAACCCTGATATCCCAGACATCTTGATCCCAACCATCTCCTACTACCTAACCATAAACCACTTTTCACAGACCCTGGCCACCCTCAACCCCCAATGACCCTATGTATACTACAGTCTAGCATAACCACAACTAAACATCCCAACTCCAGTGACCGCCTGCATCTTCACCATATATTTCCCTCTTCAACCCAGCATCCTAAGTCCCTGCTGACCACCCTTCACTAATCAATACCCCATTAGCCATCTCCCAGTTTTCCTGGTCACCATTTCCCAAGCCACTGACATTTCCCCATCCCCCTCCCACCTATTGCTCCAGTTCCCCCCACTGACCATCCCCCAATCACCTATGGACCACAATGGCAAGCCACCTGCTCATCATAAATTATTTTGATTGACACAGCACCCCTGACCAGTCCCATGACCATCGCCATCAGCCCTTTTCCCAGAAGTCCCTCCCACCCCAATATCCTGAGCCAGTACCTTGCCCACCTTTCTCCCCAGAGCGTCTGGCCACAGTGAAGAGCGGGATGTCTGACGTGCACGCAGCCACTGGGAGCCCGGCTGAGTTGTGTGTAGTGCTGAACGACGAGAAGGTGGAGGGTGTGTGGCTGAAGGATGGCAAGAAGGTCTGAAGCAGGGACCAGGGAAGGGGGTGAAAGAGGTAGACCTAGCCTATGCTCACACTCACGTCCACCCCTGGCCCCCAGATCACGGACTTGCCAGGCGTGCAGATTGTGAAGCAGGGTGCAGTGCACAAGCTCATCTTCCCCAGTATGGGCCCTGAGCACGAGGGCAAGTACACATTCCGGGCCAAGGGCGCGGAGAGTGAAGCCTCTGTATTCATCGCAGGTATGGATCTGTCCAAGGCAGGCAAAACTCAACCATGCCTGGCCCACCTACAAGCTCATGGCTTCTCCCCCGCCCCATGGGCTCCTCCATGCCAATGCTCAAGCCTTCCCTGCCGCCCCGCTCCACAGATCCTCCTACCATCGACCCGTCAGTACTGGAGGCACTGGCCGCACACCCCATCACCGTAAAGGCAGGCCACACGGCCCACATCAACGTCCCCTTCCGGGGAAAACCGCTGCCCAAAGTGACATGGTACAAAGATGGCATGGAGGTGACGGAGGAGGAACGCGTGTCCCTGCAGCGCGGGGAAGACCAGGCGCTGCTCACCATCTCCAACTGTGTGCGTGAAGACAGTGGCCTGGTCCTGCTTAAGCTCAAGAATGACCACGGCTCAGCCACAGCCACTCTGCACCTTAGTGTGCTGGGTAAGGGCAGGGCTGGTCTGGGCTGGGCTGAACTGAGGGCAGACTCAGGGCAGAAGGCAGGCTGAGGAGGATGCCAGAGATAGAGTTGAAGTTTGGGCTGGGAATGCGCCTAGAAGGCTGGCTTTGCAGTCAGAAGCCCGCTTTCTAACTTCCCAGCTAGCTCTTGGCCGAGTGAACCTCCCTAAGCCTCAGCTTCTTACCTAGAACAGGGTGATTTTTTTTCTAGTATCCATTTCTAGTGAATTTAAAGTGCACAGCTAAGAACACAGGACATAATATACTTTCAGATATGTTACTTAAGTATTGTTATTGACTTGAAGAGGAAAACTTGATAGGAGGTAAGGTGGAAATGAGGTGAAAGACAGGTGAAATTGGCCAGACACAGTGGCTCACGCCTATAATCACAGCACTTTGGGGGTCCAAGGCAGGTGGATCACTTAAGGTCAGGAGCTCCAGGCCAGCCTGGCCAACATGGCGAAACCCGGTCTCTACTAAAAATACAAAAATTAGCCAAGCGTAGTGGCACACACCTGCATTTCCAGCTACTCGGGAGGTTAAGGCACAAGAATCGCTTGAACCTGGGAGGCAGAGGTTGCAGTAAGCCAGGATCAGGCCACTACACTCCAGCCTGGGTGACAGAGCAAGACTCCGTCTCCAAAAAAACAAACAAACAAACAAACAAAAAAAGCAACAACAACAAAAACAGGGGTGGATTTAGGGTTGGAGGTGAGGTTGATTGGAAAGAGTAGTGAGTTTGAAAGTGAAACAGGGTGAGGTGGGAGGTCAGATACAGCTGGAGACAAAATAACGTGGAAAAGATGGAATGGGGATTGGGAATGGGATTTGGGATTTGTCTGAACATGAGGATATAAGGAAAGAGATAAGGAGCTGGCCTGAATGTACTACTTATATTCAACATGCCACATACACGCCATCACCACCTCCTTCACCTGCATTTCCATCAAGCTGTGGGGTGGGAAAGTTTGAGTTTCAATTCAGCAGCAAGACTGAGCACCTCCTCTATGTTCTCACTGCTGGCAACATAGAGATGAAGTATCCCCAGCAGTTCCTCAATCCAAAAGGGGTGAAACTGGTAGACAGACTGTAATGATAACATAAGGTAAACGCTGGTAATAGAAAGCACTGGTGTTCTCAAAGCTCAGAAGGGGAGAACTTGTCTGGAAGGGGACAGGGAGATCAGCTAAGGGCAGGGGACCCTAAGGTCTCTAGTCTACCCATTGCTAGGCAGATGGGAAACTCACGGGGGCAAGGATCAAACTGTTTGGGCAAGTCTTAGAAGGAGGGATGATGGACACAGGGAGGGGCAAAGGGTCCAAAAAGCTCAAAATCCAGCTATCCCTTAGTCTGGGCAGACCTTTGATGAGTGGGAGGAGGCTCTTCTGATCCTTTGTTCCAACGCCCCATTCTGAAGCTGTTCTCTGTCCCCAGACCGTCCGAAGCCTCCACAGGGCAGGGTGGAGTTCCTGGAGCTCTCAGGTAGTTGTGTGCACATGAAGTGGAAGGCCCCAAAGGACAATGGTGGACGACCTGTGACACAGTTCATAGTGGAACGGAGGGCAGTTGGCAAGAAGTCCTGGATTAAGATAGGCGAGGTGGATGGCAAAGTCACCAACTTCTCCACCAACAAGGTGGAAGAGGGAAAAGCCTACCAGTTCCGTATCCTGGCAGTCAATTCAGAAGGTGTGAGTGACCCACTGGAGACGGAAGAAGTGTTTGCAGGAAATCCCATAGGTCAGTGAGATAGCCTGGTGCTCAGTGGGAAACCCAGGGGTCAGCGTGGGGGCCTTCAGCCAGGGATGAACATGATCTGTGGGGAATTCCACGGGAACATCTCTCTAGCTGTCTCATGAGACAGACTGATTCCACAGTAAAAACAGAACATTATTTTGAATAGGAATTCTCAACTTTGTCCAGTCATATCACATGCACAACACACTCCCATGGGTATACCCAGGACGTACACAACTTCAGGGAACTGACTCCACTTCTTTTTCCATCCCAGAAGTCATCCCAGAATCCAAGTGAGCATGATGTTGCTATAGGGATAACCTTGAGACCACTCTAACTTTTTCCCCACAGAAAACCCTTGACAACATTGGCATTTTAATTATAATTACAGGCTGGGCACAGTGGCGCACACCTGTAATCCTAGCACTTTGGGAGGCCGAGGTGGGCGGATCACCTGAGGTCAGGAGCTCAAGACCAGCCTGGCCAACATGGTGAAACCCTGTGTCTACTAAAAATACAAAAATTAGCTGGGCGTGGTGGCAGGCTCCTGTAATCCTGCCTACTCGGGAGGCTGGGGCAAGAGAATTGCTTGAACCCGGGAAGTGGAGGTTGCAATGAGCCAAGATCGTGCCACTGCACTCCAGCTTGGGCAATAGAGTGAGACTTCGTCTCAAAAATAATAATATTATTATTATTACTGCAAGTTAATTACTTGCTATACCTCTCCCAGCTGATTTCCAAATCTCACGTCAGGACAGTAGATTGAGAATAATGGGATTGGGGGTCATACTGTGGAAAAGTTTAAGTCACCGATTCTCAATGTTGGCTATACATTAGAATCACTTGGTTTCTTTAATAATGCTAATAATACTTGCCATTCACACCAGGCATAGAATATGGGTAGGTGGGACCCAGACACTAGTTGTTTTTAGTGGGGTTTTTTTGTTTTGTTTTGTTTTCATTTTTGTTTTACTTCCCACTTTATGCTAATGTGCAAGCAAAGTTAAGAATCATTTGTGCCAGGCATGGTGGCTCATGCGTGTAATCCCAGCACTTTGGAAGGCCGAGACAGGAGGATCACTTGAGCCCAAGAGTTCAAGATCATCCTGGGCAACACAGTGAGACCTTGTCTCTAACACAGGAAAAAGAAAAAAGAATCACTGGTTTGAGTTTATTTAAGCAGGGGAAGCAGAAGTTAGCATGAGGTGGGCAACTATCTACATGCTTCCCTTCCTAACCTTTGTGCTCTCTCTGTCCCCCACAGAGCCTCCTGGTTTTGCCTCCCAACCTCAAGTGACTGATGTGACTAAAGAGACTGTGACCATCACGTGGAATGTCCCTACCCAGGATGGGGGAGCCCCAGTGCTTGGCTACATTGTAGAACGAAGGAAGAAAGGCAGTAACCTGTGGGTGCCAGTCAACAGGGACCTCATCCAGGGTGAGGTCCTTGGGACAGAGGCCCAGGAGGGGCTAAAGGAGGTCTTGCTGAGTGGACCCATTAACTGTTGACATAGTCCCTCCTCCAGCTCTTCTGGAAGTTTTAACAACATCCCATGACCTCCTCTTCTATGTCTCTCACTCTTGTTCTCACCCCATGGATGCCTCTGGCCTCACGACCCCTCATCTTCCCATTTCAGGCACCAAGTGCACTGTGAATGGTCTCCTGGAGGACACAGAATATGAATTCCGAGTTATAGCTGTAAATAAGGCAGGCCCTGGACAGCCCAGCGTGCCATCCAGCTCAGTAGTGGTCAAGGATCCTGTTAGTGAGTATGGGGCTGCCAGGTCCTGACACATAATGGAATTACCCCATTCAAAGTAGAGAAAGAATTTCTTCCCTGGGGAAGTATGACAGGAGGTATCACAGTCTCTACACTCTGGAAACTGCCAGTCTCATAGAGGGACAAGATTCACACACAAGAGAAAGTCAGCAAATAAAGATTGAGAGTCAGGGACAGTGAGGAGGTGGGGTACAAAAACGTTTTTTAAATTTCGTGTATTTCTAGTTAGGTGAGGTAGGAGAGGCAAGCTGAGGGTTGAGTAAGGGTGTGAAGTAGATGGTTGGAGGGTGTTGCATTTAGGAAGCAAGGTGAGGGTACTGCCTGGAAGTGGATGTGGTGGAGATGGTTGGGTTAAAGGCTGGGGTTTTGAATATAGAAGCTTTGAATGTGTGGGGTATGTTGAATTTAAGGGGTATTGAGTTTAAGGATGAAAGCGTTGAAACAGTAAGACAACTGAATTTGAATTTGGAGGTTGAGTGTATAAGATTAGGTACTCAGGGTGTTAACTGAGGGATCTGGAGCTAGAAGTAGTGAAAGATGGGGTTCAGGAGTATTGAGTGGAGATGAGTTTGGAGGGGGCACTTACTACATGTCTGTTCTACCCCAGAACCCCCAGGCCTGGTCCAGGACCTGCATGTATCTGATTCCTCCAACTCCAGCATTTCCCTGGCCTGGTGGGAGCCTGCAGAGGGAGACCCACCCTCTGGCTACATCCTTGAGATGAGGACTGAAGACACAAAGGAGTGGTCCAAGTGCACAAAGATCCCCATCTCAGGCACCTGCTACACAGTGGGAGGACTCACCGAGAGGCAAAAATACTTCTTCCGAATCCGGGCTGTGAATGAGGCTGGGGTTGGGGAGCCTGTGGAGCTAGACAAGGGGGTCCGTGCCATGCCACCTCCAGGTGAGGAGACAGAGAGGGCTGAGGATTCATGCCCAACATGGTATCTCCAAACCTTCTCCTCTGGGGCCTCATCCCACAGGAAAATTGGATGATGCTATGATCATGAAAAAGTCATCCATAGTTATTGTGCCTGGACAAAGTTAGGGGTAACTTCAGGGGCACCCCCACTAAAGCAATCATTGTGTGCCAAATAGCATCCACTGTGTGTCAAAGTATAACCACCCAATGGGTTCTTCTTGCCCATTGCACACACAAAACCAGTTCACTGAGAGCACAGCATTGCAACAAAGAGTTTAATGGACACAAGGCCAGCCATGCCGTATGGGAGACGGAGTTATTACCCAAATCAACTCCCCAAAAATTCAGAGGCCAGGGAGCCTGCTTCTGACTGGGGCCACAGGACCGGTGGGGTGGGGGGTCAGCAGGTCCAGGTGGAGCTATCAGTCGTCAGAAATGCAAAAACCTGAAAAGACATCTCAACGACCAATCTTAGGTTCTACAATAGTGACGTATTCACAGGAGTAGCTGGGGAGTTGCAAATCTTGTGATCTCCAGAATAATGACTGATAATCTTTTATGTCTACACCTTAGCAGAATTCAGGCTCCTCACATCCTCCTAATCTGGTGGCCTTTCATTAGCTTCGCAAAGGTGATTTAGTTTGGGGGAAGGACTGTTATCATCTAAACTATAAACTTAAAAAATGTCTCTCCCAACGTTAGCTTGGTCTGAAACCAGGAATGATTAAGGGCAGTTTGGAGGTTAAAGGCAAGATGGGGGTTGGTTAGATAAGATCTCTTTCACTGTCATAATTTTCTCACTGTTATAATTGTTGCAATGGCAGTTTCAAAAGGAGGTGTTAAGAATATAGAAACAAGACACATGACTTGCCTTCCAGGGTCTTGCGTACTAGTAGAAGGAGACAGATAAGAAAACAAATAAATGTTTCACAGTGTTGCAGGGCAGATAGATGTCCATATGGCCTGTAGTGGGGGCATAAAAGAGGAGAGGCTGGGAAGGCTTTGATGAGGAGGCTTAAAGCAGAGTCTTCGTGAAAGAGAGATCCATGCCTCCACCTCTGTCTCCTCCATCTCAGCTGCACCCAAGTTTGACCTCAGTGCCCGGCTGAAGAGTCACATGGTGGTTCGCGCTGGGACAGCCCTCTGCATCCATGCAGCCTTCTCTGTGAGTTGTCCCTCCATACGCTCTCCATATAACCAAAATGGCTATTGTAGCCATAACAGTCTCTGGCTCTGACTCTGCCCCTCACCAGACCCCTAGTGCGACAGCCTAGCGGGAAACTCCTCGACAATGGAGGAAGGCCTGCCCCCAAATATCATCTGCGTGACCAATTGTGCCATCTCCTGTCACTACTCAGGGCTCACCACCACCTGACGTGATCTGGCAGAAAGATGGTGTTCCCACCAAGGGCCGAGAAACAATTACCAAGAGCAAAAACCACTCCCAGTTCCTCATCAATAGCGCCAAGCGCTCTGACTCAGGGGTGTACCGAATCTTGCTTCAGAATGAGTTTGGAGAAGCACACTATGACATCCATGTGCGAGTGGCAGGTATGGAGAGAAGGCAGAGGCCTCCAGGACCCATCCCTGCACACTCTCCAAAGTACAGCTCCGCAGTGCCGTTTTGAGTTCCTACCACAGGAAAGTTGTGCCTTAGGGTCATGAAGATTTCTTTGACAACCCAGAACAAAACTTTATCATACAGAGTATGGTCAGCAGAGAGAGTAGAAATGAGTGAGGGGCAGGAGGGACAAATAGAGATGAATCCATTAAAAACTGGGGTGACCACTTAAAGAGAGCTGGGGGCTTTAAAATAAAGCTCTAAACCCCCAAAGAAGGAATGGATTCACTTTTACTGAACAATAACTACATGCCAGGATCTTTACCCACTATTTCTATGAAATAGTCATTGTTAGCTCTATTTTGCAACTGAGGAAAGAAGTCTCAGATAAGTAACTTACCCCAGGTCACAAGGCTAGTAAATGGCAAAGCAGACTTCGGAAATAGTTTTCCGACTCCAAGACACCAGCTGCCTGAGACTTGCCCCATCTTATCTTCCATCGGACTTGGCAGATGGCTGGGTTGGGGACACAATACTTCAGGTCCCCCAAGGTCACTGACAGATCTTCCAACTCTTCCAGATTTCCCTCGGCCCCCCACAAACCTACAGTTGTTTGAGGAGGTCCCCAACACAGTGACTCTGACCTGGAACCACAGCCCAGATGTGCAGGAGGACAGTGAGGCTCACTACCTCATCATGAAGCGGGATGCAAGCACCGCCACCTGGTACACGGCAACCGAGCCTGTCTTCAGCAACAAGTACACAGTGACGGGGCTGCTCCCAGGCAGGAAGTATTACTTCAGAGTGGTGGCTCGGAATGAAATCGGTGACAGTGAGCCACTTGACTCCAAGGACACCTGGCTCATCAATAAGGACCAGAGTAAGTCTGGGTGCCCAGATGGTGGGGATGACATAAGGATCGCAAAGGGTACCCAAGAGGCAGGATAAAATCTGAAAACCATTGAGATAGAACAGTATCTGGGACGCTGCGGAGAGAAGGAAATGTTGGCTTTCTTCGGGATACTTAGGGGTGAGACTAAAGTGGAGGTGGGGAGTTACCTTTGGGGGCGGAGGAGACGGTGGAGGGGCTGCGGAGGGACTTAGAGCGCAGATGCGTTCTGCTCTGAGGGGAGGGTCTAACGGGGCAGAGAACAGGGGAGGGCTCTAGGGAGCCAGGATGATGTCTGGGATCCCTGGAGACTAGGGGTTAAGGGTGGGGGCCGCGTCGGGAAACTCGAACTGAGGAGCTAAAGGGATAAGACGGGAGACTGTGGACGCTGATATGACGTAGGGGAAGCTTGGAGGCGGAGTTAAAGGCTGGGAATAACAGGGTCCAGGAAGCTGGCGCTGGAATGACATCTCGGCCCTGGGTGTATAAGAAAACGTGGCTTGGGTGGCAGACCCCTGGAGTGGCTGGGGACGGGGCTGGGGGGTCCGGGGGAGGTCTGGGGACTGGTGGGGAGCCCTTAGGAACCAGTGTAACATTGGGCCCCCAGAGTTGGTGGCGCTGGGAATCTGGCCTAGGTCCTGGGGGTTCCGTGTAAGCTGAGCTCTAAGATGTGGGTGGTGGGTGGGGGCCTTGGGGCGCGCTCACGGCCCGCGCCGCCCCGCCCCCCCCGCGCAGTCGAGGACCTGAGCGCCAAGCTCAAGCCCTACGAGAAGAAGGACTGGCGCCAGGCACCGCGCTTCCTGACGCCCCTCAAGCCACACACGGTGCTCCGCGGCCAGGACTGCACCATGACCTGCGCCTTCCTTGGGAACCCGCGACCCACAGTGACCCTCTACAAGGGCGACGTCAACATAACGGCCAACTCCAAGTTCTGGTACAACTCCACCAGCGGCGTGTGCACCCTCGTCATCCCCACATGCACGCTCAAGGACAGCGGCGATTACAGCGTGCTGGTGGAGAACGAGCTGGGCAAGGACCGCAGCAGTTGCATGCTCACCGTCTATGGTGAGGGCGCCGCGGGGTCCGGCCTCGGGGAGGGGGAGAGGTGCAAAAGGCTGGCCTTGTGGGCCATTGGTCAGCTCTTTTTTTAGCTGGCACCGTTTTTTGAGCTGACTACCAACAGGTGGTGCAAACATTCTTAATTGGCCACAGTTCTTACCACTCTCCCATCCTTTCGATGTCATTTCTTATATGCCTGGTCCCTGCAGACATGAGAGTTCTCAATCCCTAGATAAGATGTGGTTTGCAACTCTTGGTGAGCCTAGACCTGCCTTCAAAAAAAAGATACTGGTGATCAGGATTCAACCAGACTCACCAATCACGATCTCTCTGGCAGGGTTCTGGAAATAACCTTTATGTTTACAAAATTTTGTGGGTGATTCTGATGTGCAATCAAAATTAAAACTGGTCTAGGATAAGGGCAGGTGGGGGGCACAAATAAGGGGAGGAGCGAAGGGAACCCTCCCTTTTGTACATGCATGCCATGTTTCTACTCATGTGTGCACACATCGGGGGAAGCATTTTATTCCTTCCCAGTCTACTGTCTTCATAGCCACACAGCTAGCAGCGTGGACTCTAAATGCAAAGATGGCCTGCCTTGCTGTTGCTTAAATTTCCCCCAGCTTTCCTTTCATGGTAAAATCCCAAACCAACAAGGTTTCCCCCTCCCCCACCTCTCATCTCATCTTCTGCTACTCCTGAACCTTCCATGACACTCCATTGCTGTGGTCTCCATGGTTACAGACCTTTTTTTTATCCAGTTATAGATACCCTTCTTTGGGGAAAGGACCTTGTCCTGTTGCTCTGTCTCTCGAGTGCTTAGCTAAGTGTCTGGCACTGAGACAGTATCTCCAGAGAAGCTGCTGAGCTGTGTAAAAGAACTAGGCCAGGGAAGGCACTGTGGGCGCTATCCAGCTTTCATTCCACAGCTAAAGAGATCCCTGATAACTCAACTCTGGTTGTAAGCACAGCATGTGGGCCCAGGGCCCTGGCTCTGCCACTGACCAGCCATGTGACCTTAGCAAGCTACCTCATTGAGCCTGTTTTCTCATCTTCTTTATAGGACTGTGAGGTTTAAATGAGATAGTACAGAATTGCCTGGCACAATGTCTGGCAAATATTAACTGCTAGATAAATGGCAGCTCTCGCCCCTTCCACTCTGCCAACGCAAGATTAAGGGTCCCAGGGTCCGGCTCCTGGTTTCCTGCATAGGAAGTCCAGCAGTTTGGAATTTCCCTGGTCCCCAGCATCATTAATATAATGAATACTTGCTTTGCTCTTTCAGACAAAGATGGTAAGTCAATTGTGGCATCCATCACTGAGAATCTGCAAAAAAAATCAAAGCACCTTATGTGAGCTCCAGCCCAGTCCAGGCATCAGGAGGCTGTTACGATGTGGAGCTTCTTGGCCGGTCCTCTGCATGGCCTGGTGTAGGAAGCCCAGTTTGCTCTCTGGTGTTTGTCAATGTAAACATTCAGTGAAGGGATGGGGCAATAAACTAAACTCATCCTTTCCTGTTCCTGAGGGTGGTATACAGCAGGGACCAAGGGGATGGATGTGATTGCATGATGGGGAATCCCAGACCTGGACCCCTGAAAGCCTAGTCCAAACCCACCCACAAGGCAGTGACCAGTCTTCCTGTGACTGGG
Organism: Rhinopithecus bieti; assembly: GCF_001698545.2. Classification (NCBI taxonomy): domain Eukaryota; kingdom Metazoa; phylum Chordata; class Mammalia; order Primates; family Cercopithecidae; genus Rhinopithecus; species Rhinopithecus bieti. The sequence continues at coordinate 512,274 of NW_016803902.1, read as the reverse complement.
CCTAGACTTCCCTTCCCCTCCTCCATATCCACATGGCACCTTACCCCTCCCCTCAGAGCTTGGAGGCAAGTCCTGCTGACTTCATCCTTCTCCCCATCCTGCTCCCTCCCATTTCTTCACACTAAGTAGGTCTGTGTTCAGAGTTCTGAAGTTTGAAAGGATCAAGATCTTCCCTCTTTAGTGTCCAGAGTTCAGAGCTAGAAGGGATTGATCATCCAGCTCACTAAGTTTCAAACTTACGTTTTTCAGTGGAATCCTTACACAACAAAACAAAACAAAAAAACACAACCCAAGAAGCTACTGGACTTGAAATAAGGATAGGGGGTCATTATTCCTTCGCTAACCCCTTACCAGGAATCTCTGTAAAAACTAATTTGGAAATCACTGATTCATCCAACCACCCATGACACTTGAGTCTCCTAAATCACATTCCCACAAATGTGCAACACCTCTACTGATGGCATATCCACCACCACTGAAGGCTTCCCTTTCCACTTCTGGGTTAGGGCATTGCCTGTTAAGTTGCAAATGCTCCTGGAGCAGAGTGACACATTATTCTGCCAGGACTTTACATCTAATGAATGAATCAGCCAATCTAATCCCATTGCTCCCAGCTGTTCAACTAAGCCCAGAGTCCAAGATGAGGGAGATGCTTGAAGGGAATCTGGATCATTTTGAAGGAAGCAGCAGGTCTCGAGTGGGGAGGGGAGGAGGTGGGCAGCAATAGGTGACACTGGATAACTAAAGGTCACCAAGGGTGCTGGGCACCTGTGTACAGGGGAGTACAACAAGGACAAATTTGGACAGTGGCAAATACCACCCATCCCCCATCCTCCTAAACCACATCCTCACTTACACCAGGGAAGTGAGACACACTCCAACCGGCAGTGTCACCAGAGCCAGGGAGCCAGCCTGGCACCAAGATGCACTGCTCAGGACTGTGACTAGGCTGTGAGGACAGCCAGAGCCCCTGGCACCATGCCCCCATGCCCTCTCCAAGATAGGCATGTGCCACACAGGCCCACAAACAGAGCAGCCAATGGCTCTTGATTTTTATTTTTTTTCACATGGGCAGCGGAAGATGGAGTTGTCCCATCCTTGCTCCCCTTGCATTGAATGTGCCTTGGGTCTTAAAACCCCAGAGTGTCATTGCAGCCTCCTCCTCTTGCTCCTAGTGTAGGAGGGGCAAGGAGGAAAGCCCTGTGAGTATGTGTATTGGAGGGGAGGGGTCCCAGCTCCCTGAGCCAGGCTCAGCACCCCTCAGCAGCTCCCTGAGGCCCTCTCTCTGTGAGACCTTTGACAGACAGCAGGACAGAAACATATAGCAGAGAAAGACATAGGCAGACTAGGAGACAGGCTACACACACACACACACACACAGAAGCTGGCCCCTTCCTTTGGCATGGTTCACCCTAGCCCTGGGGACAGGATCTAAGGGTGGTATATGGGACCTGAGCTTTGGGCTTGCCTGAGAGAGAGATGGGGCCACTTGAATTCTTGAGACCCCAAGCTCCGAGACCAAAAAAGTTCTCTCTCCTGCCTAGCCTGGATCCACACCTCTTCATGTCCCCACCCACCACTTAGAGATTGAGATTGTTCAAGTAACAAGGATAGAAGAGGGAAAAGAAAGGGAGGCTCCACTCTCATCCAGTCTTCCCAACTAGGGGCCTGCGAAAGGGGCTCCTGGGTCTAAGTCTTCTCAGCACAGATTCTCCCATTTCCCTCAACTTTGTGCAGATGAAAAAGGGGTGGAGTGGGCGAACCACTGCCATTGGTCCTAGGCATAACACATGGAGTCAGACTCTTCCACCTGGTAGGGGAAGGGGGTGTGTCAAGAAGCTGAGCACCATCACCTTCCAGGGGGGCTTTTGAAAGTCCTGATGGGGTAGAGGTGGGGAGACGTCTACTTCTGGCTCCAGTCAGGAGCTCTCACCATTGTCCTGGACCACGAGTTCCGTTAGGGAGATCCTTTTCCAGCCTCCCCACTCAAACTTGCAAATTCCTCAGGCAGAACCTGCTGCCCCAGGATGGCACTGCAGCCATCCTGATCCAGCTCCTGCAGGTTTCCAGGATCTGGGCCCCAGCCCCAGGAGGAGAGAGGGGTGACCAGACCCTGGCACCTCAGTTGGCCTTGCTCAGTCTGTAGTGTTCCACAGGCTCCCGGCTTTCGACAGCTGACAGGGCGACGAGCATTTGGGCCGCATAGTAGGTGGACATGATGAGCGCCCGAGAGTAGGGCACAGGAAAACAGAATTTGTTGAGGGCGATGGTCAGGTCTGAGATGATAAAGAGGAGTGCACCACTGCCAGCTGCCAACTCTGTCCAGCGCCAGTCTGCCCCGGCCAGCCGCAGCCCTGCCATAGCTCGCCAGCCCATGAAGCCGATAAGGGCCACATAGACCCCCACCAGGTAGGTGAAGGCACCTGAGAGGCATGGGTAGAGGAGGGCATAGCACAGACCAGACAGCACCGCCATCACCAGACCTGTCCGAAGAGCCAGTGGCCGCATGCCAAAGGCCGAGGCGTAGAACATGTGGGTCACAGCAAACATCAGCAGACCTGGGGGTAAGAGGGGTGAAGGCAGCTGAGGGCAAGCTTGATGAAGAATGAGTAACAGGGTAGGGGTAGGGATGGAGGTGGGGATGGAGTGGAGTGTTTGGAATAACCCAGCAGCTTTGCTTTGGGATAACAGGGGTAGGAAAATCTAAAGTTAAAGACCCCCACCCCAGTCCCCTGAAGGACTCTGGAACTGATCACTAGTTCCCCTGCGAGGTCATCCCCTAACAGGGACCCTCACAGTCCCTGGCCTCAGAAACCCTCAGGCTCCCCATACTCTGGTTCAAGAACTCCCTCTTCCAAATCTTTGCCCACAGCCCCAGGACCCTCTATCCCCCAGCCTCAGGACTCCTCCCAGGCAACTACTATGGCCACTGACCATGCACGAAGTATCCTTGGTCCTGCCAGATGAGGAACGCGTCACCTACAGCAGAGAAGACAAGCCCCACAAAGATGCGGGTGGCACTGGGGTGGGCCAGCAGGAATCCCAGGCCATGGGCCAGAAGGAAGAGCCAGAGGCAGAAGATGGGCAGGCATTTGATGAGGGTGCTGACCCATGACGGGCTAGATGAGGGCAGCCAGAGCACGAAATACACGCAGGTGGCCTTGAAGAATGGCACCAGTTTGGGTCCTTCACTCTTCACCTGGAGGACACAGGACAAGGGCAGCACTCAGAACCTGGGGGCTTAAAGCCAGCATCCTCAGCCTAGGCATCCACCCAGAGACACTCCCACCCATACCTCCACCTCACTTCCACCCCCAACCTGAGAAGACTAACACAGAGAAACCCAGCCTGACCTGCCTCTACCAACCAGCAGGTTGTGGCCAAACCCATCACTGCCCTGAGGCTCAGTATACTAGGAGGGGGAAGGGCTCCACTGTCCTTGCTGTCTGCCTCCACTCTTGGCCCTGGGGCTGGGCCGGAATAGTCACTCACTGGGCAGCAAACAGACTTTGGAATAATGTCCCCTTCGGCAGCCTAGTGTGCTTCTCCCTTCTCCCTCCTCAGGGCCCCTTTGGCCCCCCTCTCTGCCAGCAACAGCCCCCAGCTGTCTGAAATGGAGTGAAGTCAGAAGAAAACCACAGAGACGCCCTGACTGGCCAACTCGTGATCCTTAGCATGGGGCCAGGGTGCAGCCTTAGGGCCCTGGCAACACCAGGTGTGTGCCAGGAATGTGGGAAGGCAGGCAATGCCAACCACCTAAGCCACCACAGCCTCTCTCTCCTCCTCAACCAATCTGTTCCTCAGCCTCCGCTCCACCTGCCCCAGCCTGAAGGTGGCATCAAGGGCAAGGAGAGCTATGCTAGGGATGCAGGCTAGACAAATGGACCCATGAGTTGGGAGCAAGAAAATTGTCCCTCAAACACCAAAGATTTCAAGGATTGGGGGAAGGGAGGGTGAGTGTCAGTCAGTCTTATTTCCCAGAGAACAAGAACAACTCAAGCCACACCAGAAAGAGGCAGGAAGGGGGGGAGGGGTTCTCTTCCCAGCTTCTGATCTGGAGCCAGCAGACAGGCTGGGAGATGGGGAACTGAGAGGGGGAAGTTAGAGCAGCTGACTTGGTCTCAGCCGGATTAGCAGAGGGCAGCTAAAGAAAGGTTGTACCCAAGGCCACTGCAGGCAGAGTCCAAGCTGGGGGAGGGGGCTGCAGCAATGTTCTGAATCTGTGATCCTTGAAACTCCCTTCCTTGGGCTGCTAACAGATTCCTTGAGGGTGATATGGAGCAGCTGGGGTTCCCTGTACACCCACACTCTGCCCAAAGTGATTGTGTCTCTGGCTAGGTGAGCTGTCCAACACAGGACTTGGGAAACACTCAGACTCCCAGACCACCAGGTACTTAAGGACTAATCAGACTATGATGATGAGGATTGGGAAGAGGCAGATGGGTGGATCCAGGTTCCAAGCCTTTCCTTGTTCTGCCAGAGGTAAGAGCAGTGAGAAGAGATGACTTCCACTTCCCATGGAAATTAAGGCTGGTCAGGGTAGGGGCATGGTCAGAGGAGGAGGCTGGAGGGGATGCCCAGGCCCACAATGCCCAGCAACCACCTGCCAGCCCCTGGAAGCATTAACCTCCGCTCCATGGCCTCTCCCAGCCCCATATTTTCTAGGAGATACCAGCAGTAGCTGGGGAGACCCTTACAGTTATAGGGAAGCCAACAGTAGAATAAGGAGGATGGGGAGATGAAACAAAAGGCTCCAGTTGAGAAAGTCTGAAAAGCAGGGGATGTCAGAGAGAATGCCCCCTTTTCCCCCAGCGCGTTATCAGCGCTCCTTAGACTCAGGGGCGTCCGCCAACTTGTTTACAAAATGGGGAAGGTTAGGAAACAAACTTGGGACGGCATTCCCAGGAGGTCCCTGTCATCTTCCCAGCACTCCCCGCCCCCACGCCTCCCCGTGGTCCGCCTACGCAGAACCCGCGGGCCGGCAGCGGTCCCCTCCTCTCCCGGGCCCCGACCCCGCCGACCGGCGCCAAATACATGGAGATCAACAAAGTCACGCTTCCGAGTCACGTGGCTAGTGTTTTCCTCCCTCCCGCGGGCGGGCTGGGGGCGAGTGAGGAGGGGCGCCGCGAGTCTGAGGAGCGGGGGGCCGTGACAGCGCCCGCCTCCCGCCGGGTGAACGCCGGCCGCCGCGGGACCCCCGCCGCCTCGGCCCCTAGCAGCTGCGGCCTGGCCGAAGTCCGGTGGCCGGCCGCTGGGCTCCACGCGCGCGGGCACTGGCTCGCTGATCGCATGCTTCCCACTCACCACAGGGGGACCGGGCCATGGGGGCGCGGCGGCGCGGCGGCGGCGCTGGCCCCCGCTCCGGGCTGCAGCGCCCAGGACGCGCCCACGGCCAGGTGAGCCGGCGACGACTCTCCAAAGCGCGGAGGGACGGACAATACCTCCCGAGCGCCCGGCGCCCGGGTTCTGTCAGCTAGCCCCGTGACGTCACCGCGGCCAGGGCCAATGAGCGGGTGGGAGCCCGGAGGGCGGGGCCCGGCTGGCGGCGCCGGCCAGGCCCCCGGCTGCTGCTCGCAGAAACGAGGCATCTCCCAGGGGTCAGAAGGCGGAGACCCCAAAGGCCCCGCCCCCTTGGGAGGCCGTGCCAAGGCGTCCACGGAACGTGAACGTGACCGTGACCCCAGTTCCTGGGTGAGGACTGAGCTTGGCTCAGAGACAAACACATTGCTGTCCTGGACGCACAGCCACATACATTTTCTCATAACCCAGGAGCAAAAGGCAAAGACAGATTCTCTTAAGCCTTTAAACATGCAGTCCACGCCGATACAATTGCAACTGGACCCACAACCTTCACTGTGTACAAACACACCTCCAAATCATCAGCAAACACAAAACATTCGACTTGAAAAGCGGCACGTATATAGGTATGCAGCAGCCATGGACCCATAATCGTAGCATATACATCACACATACAGAATCATATTTACCCTTAAGCACTCAACAAGTACACAGATCCAAAACCAATAACCACAAATTGGCATATATTCTCCAAGTAAGAATAGAGACATATACAGGGGCTCTACAGCAGCTCGTAGACCCATGACCCTAATATAGAAACAAATACAGATAATTGCCCGTAGGCACACACCTCTTACAACTCAGAGACAACTGCCACACATACAAGAGCACCCCAAGAATGACAGACAGGCAGACCTGAGTATACTTAAGGATGCAAAGAAGCGTGAGTTAAGTTTGCCAAAAATACGTCCCAAGTTGATTTAATGTTGATTTTACGTAGACTAAACGAACACAAGCTCATTCAGAGCCACGTATGTTCAGAATCATTGGAATTACATGGATGGAGAGGTAGGTGGCCAGATGAACTGAAATCTAGTCCCAGTTTTGCCACTTCCATGCTGTTAGATTGGGTGAATCACTTCCCCTCTCTGGTCTTGATTTCCTCGCTTAGAAGATGAGCGGGTGAGTTCTAAGGTTCCATCCAATTCTGACATGTATAGGATGGGGAAGAGGAAGGGCTGCTGGTTTTAGGAAATTTAAGTCTAGCAATCCTGGAGATGGAGATTTCAGCTATATCTCAAAGGATGGGCAAGTGGTCTGTAATCTGCTGTAGAAGGGCAGTAGCTGTGTGTCAGGCTTTGGGAACTGATGGGAAAGGGGTGACCAGCCCTAATTAGCAGCCATAAAGGAATTTCAAACATCCTTGCATGGTGACACAGGCCCTTGTGCTGGTCCTGAGCCTTGTGCTGTTTGGGCAGAGACCCACAGGCTGAAGTCTCCTGTAGGCCCCTCCCACAATGGGTCTCTTCCTTTGTCTTCTGGATCCTACCCAGTTTTCCCTAAAGTCCCAACACCCATTCAGAGGGGTGATAGTCCTCTTCTGGTGACGGAATTAGCAACCAGAGCTTCAGAGCCCAGTACAACAAGAGTGAGAGTCAAGGCTTGGGACAGGGGTCACCCAGATCTTCCCCCCATCCCCTCCAGTCCCCTCCAGCATAGAGTTCTAAGAGTCAGTGACCTCTGCCTACTCCGCTTTCTTTCCAGTTAGGGGCTTCGGGGAGAGCACCTTACCATAATGAAGGACTAGAACTGCTGCCCCAGGGCTTTGTCAAACACACACACACACACACACACACACACATTTCTACAAAGTGTGCTGCCTAGCAAGAACACTGGCTTGAGAGTTAGAAATGCCATTCTTAGCCCTAGTGCTTCCTTCTCCGTGACTCACTACTGTGGTTGTATAATTGAGCACATCATTCCATCTTTGGAGCTTCAGTTTTTTTTCATGAATAAAATGGAGGAAATGGGCTAGTAGAAGGTGCAAATATTCCAGTTTTCCAGCCAAACCCTCTAACATCACCTGAGGGATAGTTCTCAAACAGAAATTGCCAAGTCAGGGCATTTTCATTTTCTAGACCTTAGTTTGCCTCTCTATAAAATGAGAAGGTGGATTATATCTGTGGTTCCTAACAAGAGGTACCTATCAAAATCACTTGGGAAACTTTTAAAAACTTAGATGCCCTTGCCCCACCCAAGACCTACTAATTAGTGGCACAAGTTTTAAGAAGCTTGCACACACAAATACCTAACGATACAAAACATGAGACTCAGAACTCCAATCTACAGGGTTCCACTCAGTGCTTGATTACCCAGTAGGCAAACTAATCATATTCACAGGTCGCCTACAAAGCGGAGGCATCTCCCCTCAATGCCGGTTTTTCTCCATTTGCCCTCCCACCACCTAGATTCATTCTTGGCTCTTTTCTACCCTGTTCTGGGAGCCTGAGCTCTATGGACTGTATCTGCAGGGATCACCAGGGCCCTGGCTTCTGGTTGAGTTCAGCCAGTGAAATTTAGAGGCAGGAGAGGAGAGCATAGATGAGTCCTGATGGACCAGACTGAGATTCTGGCTGTGGCCTTGCTTCTCCATGGCTACAGCCCCAGGCTCCCTCCCTATACCTTCAGGCCAAGGGTGGCAACAGTTTCCTGCTGTTGCTAGTCTTTTTTTTTTTTTTTTTTTTTTTTTTTTTCTGAGACAGGGTCTCGTTCTGTCACCCACACTACCGTGCAGTGGTGTGATCTATGCTCACTGCAACCTCTGCCTCCTGGGTTCAAGCGATTCTCCTGCCTCAGCTTCCCGAGTAGCTGGGATTACAGGTGTGTGCCACCATGCCCGGCTAATTTTGTATTTTTAGTAGAGATGGGGTTTCATCATGTTGGTCAGGCTGGTCTCGAACTCCTGACCTCAGGTGATCCACCCGCCTCAGCCTCCCAAAGTACTGGGATTACAGACATGAGCCACCATGCCCGGTGCTATTGCTAGTCTTTAGGTGCCTCCTCACCCATGGCTAGTTTCATCTCTGCAAATAGCATTAACTTCTCTTCACTTAAATTATTGAGTGTGCCAGCACCCTGGCTGATATAGGTGCCCACAAAGCAGAGGCACCACCCTCTTCCCAAAGACAAAGAGCTTATTCTGACTTCATTCACATGGTTCAGATTTGTTGTTTCAAAAAGAAATTTTTATTTACTATTTACTAGTGTTTACTATTTACTAGTGTTTTTATTTTGAATTGCGTATGGCAGGAGGCGAAAAGTGGGATATGGCTGCCTGAAAATAGGCATTTCTTCCTTTTGGTAGGAACTGGCATTTCTTCCTTTCCAACCTATTAGCATGGCCCTTTTCACACAGCTTTGTAATTTTCCCTGTGCTTGTGAGCCCGTTCACTCACTCATTCATCCAACAAGTGTTTACAGTGCACCTAATATGTGCTAGCCACTGTATTAGGTGCTGGGGTGTAAAATATTGAGTAAAATATATTCTCTATCCTTATGGAGCTCACAGTTCATTTCAGACAGGCAAGTAAACAATTACACGATGTGGCAGCTGACCTAATGAAGTATGAAGGTGTCACAGGTGGCATTAAAAAAGACATCAGAATTATGAATTGCACCTGGAGCAATTGCAGAAGCTAGAGTTAAATCTAGAAGAACGAGTTAGTCTTTATTGGGCAGACACCAATGGACATGCCATTCTAGGCGGAGGGAATTGCATGTGTACATAAAAGCACAAGAGACACACTGAATTCAGGGAAATACCTGTAGTACTGATTCGAGCTGGGGAGTGAGAAGGTGAAACTGAAGAAGCATGAGCCAATTCAGGTCTTGAAGGTTCTATTCAGCCAGGCGCAGTGGCTCATGCCTGTAATCCCAGCACTTTTGGAGGCCAAGGTGGGCGGATCACCTGACGTCAGGAGTTCGAGACGAGCCTGGCCAGCATGATGAAACCCCATCTCTACTAAAAATTAAAAAAAAAAAATTAGCTGGGCATGGTGGTGGGCACCTGTAATCCCAGCTACTTGGTTCAAGGAGAATCGCTTGAACCCAGGAGACAGAGGTTTCAGTGAGCCGAGATTGTGCCACTGCACTCCAGAGGGAAACTCTGTCTCAAAATAAATAAATAAATAAATAAACAAATATGAAACTTCTACTAAGAAGTTTAGACTTGATGTAGTAGATGACACTAAACCAATTGTCCTCTGTTCCTTAGCATCTCTACTTGTGCCCGTTGTCACCCACCAGAGACATGGGCAAGGCACAGACATGATGACGCATCATCATTCTGGGCTTGCCTCACTTCCCCTGTGGGGCTTCTTCTCACCCAGTGGTCTCCTTCATCTCTGACCCCTGTTGTTTTGCCACAGGATATTTTTCCTCACTTAGTTTGTCCTGCTTGAAATCATAATCCAGTCCTAAACTGGTTATCTTATTCCCGACCTGATGCTGGATCTCAGCTAAGTTCTTTTCTGTTCCAGGCCTCCAGAGCACTTTTTTTTTTTTTTTTTTTTTTGAGACAGAATCTCGCTCTGTCGCCCAGGCTGGAATGCAGTGGCGCGATCTCGGCTCACTGCCACCTCCCAGGTTCACGCCATTCTCCTATCTCAGCCTCCTGAGTAGCTGGGACTACAGGCGCCCACCACCACGTCTGGCTAATATTTTGTATTTTTAGTAGAGATGGAGTTTCACCATGCTAGCCAGGATGGTCTCGATCTCTTGACCTCATGATCCGCCCACCTTGGCCTCCCAAAGTGCTGGAATTACAGGCGTGAGCCACTATGCCTGGCCTCCAGAGCACTTTTAACCAACTCTCAGGGTCACCACCCAAACCCGATTCTACCCCCACTGCACCTGTAGATATGGTGAAGAAATCAGAGATGTTAAGGAGGGTGTGACAAGGTCAGATGTTCTGATAACAGTGTGAGGGCATCAGTTGTTGAGTTAGGAGTGAGCTGAATGTGTGTCAGCCAAGTGGAGAATGTTTGGGTGGAACTGGATACAAAACTAGGGCTTGGGCTCACAGGAAAGATTTGGAAGTCTCAACCATACTGAAAGTCTATGGATGTGATGAACCAGAGAGGAGCCTTGAGGGAGTAGAGAAGAGGACTAGAACAAGTACTTGGGGGACAAACATGTAAGAGAATGGTGGAAAAAAGGAAAAGAAGGAAGAAGACAAACACACAGATAGATAGATATGCTGAGAATGTATCTGGCACACCCAGATATACCTAGTTCCAAGTATACTCACAGGGAAAGAGACAGCCACACCCAGAGAAGTATATGTTCACAGATGATCTGTGGGTTTTGTGGTTTTGTTCCCTCCCTCTGGAACAGGTGGCAGGTGCTGGTTCTGCTTCCCCATTGTGGTAGGCCAGAAGCTTTGAAGATAAATGACCGTGAACCATCACCATTACTGACTGTGTGCCCCATGGCCCAGGGTCTGTGGGAGGCTCCACATACCCACCCCCAGCCCAGGCATTCCTCCAGAATCAGCAGCCTAGAATCCTAGGCTGATTCCTACTGCCACCCATCCTCTAACAACATCCATTCTAGAAGGCCTCTGTCATGCTGAAGCCCGCTTGGGTCAGGGAGGCGAACCCTGGAGTGGTCGATGTGGTCAATGACACAGAGTCTGCTCCTGGAAGCACTTCAGAAAAGGACAAAGATTTTAGCAGAACTTCTCTTCCAGACCCTTGGTGAGGGTTAAATATTGATGCTGTCCTGAGATAATCTGTGGGGCAGTGTACCTAAGGACATTCCGGGCTATCCGGTTAGCCTCTGGGCTTGGGGCCAGGCAAACATGGGTTTAAGGCTCTTCGTCTACCGTGTGGCATTAGCAAATTGTTTAACCCTCTGAGTTTCAATTTCCTTTTCTATAAAATAGCAAACCTGGCAGGGGTGGTGTGAAAGGAAGTTTGCTGATGCATTTACCATTAAGGAAGGAGACCACTACTACTCCTGCTGCCCTCCTCCCCCCACCTTGCCTAGTTCACAAGACAGGAGGAAAGCGAGAAAGAAACAAAAGATAAATAGCCAGACAACCTTGGCACCACCACCCGGCCCTAGGAGTTAAACAAAGTAATAATAATAACATCAACCCCTGGCCTAAACTACTTGTGTTATCTATAAATTCCAGACACTGTATGAAAAAAGCATTGTAAAACTTTTTGTTCTGTTAGCTGATGCATGTAGCCCCCAGTCACGTTTCCCACGCTTGCTCGATTTATCACGACCCTTTCATGTGAACCCCTTAAATTTGTAAACTT
>NW_016803902.1:476015-498353 GCF_001698545.2 Rhinopithecus bieti | reverse complement strand
TTTTTTTTTTGAGACGGACTCTCAATCTATCACCTAGGCTGGAGTACAATGGCACAATCTTGCACTCTTGGCTCACTGCAACCTCTGCCTCCCAGGTTCAAGTGATTCTCCTGCCTCAGCCTCCTGAGTAGCTGGGACTACAGGTGTGGGCCACCACATCTGGCTAATTTTTGTATTTTTCGTAGAGATGGGGTTTCACTATGTTGGCCAGGCTGGTCTCAAACTCCTGACCTCGTGGTCCACCCGCCTCGGCCTCCCAAAGTGCTGGGATTACAGGCGTGAGCCACTGCACCAGACCCCTCTTGTTTCTTCTGAGCTGCAGTTAGAGATCACTGGTTGGTTCACAGGAATAAGCAGGGTCAGTCTAAATTGCAGAAAACACTCAAAAACAACTGATGAGATGAGAATTTAATAACAGGTGTACTGGCCAGGTGTGGTGGCTCACGCCTGTAATCCCAGAACTTTGGGAGACTGAGGCAGGTGGATCACAAGGTCAAGAGATTGAGACCATCACGGCCAACATGGTGAAACCCCATCTCTACTAACAATACAAAAATTAGCTGGGTGTGGTGGCACACACCTGTAGTCCCAGCTACTCAGGAGACTGAGGCAGCAAAATTGCTTGAACTCGGGAGGCGGAGGTTGCAGTGAGCTGAGATTGTGCCATTGCACTCTAGCCTGGCAACAGAGCACGACTCCATCTCAAAAATAAATAAATAAATAAATAAATAAATAAATAAATAAATAAAATAACAGGTGTACCATAGTTGTGGAAACATATTTTTTCTCTCTCCAGTCTCCCATTTTTATTAAAAACAAATCATAATGGGACAAATTTCCTTGATTATACTTGGTCTGATTATTTGCATAAAGCACAGCAAGAATAATTATTTGCCACATAGACTCTTTTTTTTTAATTGGCTTTGATGGAACTTTGTTCCATAAGGAATCTCAGTTTTTAAAGACTTGAGGCCAGCTATGGGTTTATAACACCAAATAGCTCCATGAGTTGGATAAATTTCATACCTCTTGAGGTCCCAAGATAACTTAGAGCTACTTGGCCAGTCAGAAAGTGACATTCCATACTTGTCACAAGTCAGGAACCCTGTACAGGGACTGTGTATACAAGGTATGAGGCCAGTGTTCCCAAGGGACTTTTATTGGCTCTGTAAGTCAAGTTTGATTCCTGAAAGGAGTCTGCTTGTATCAGAAAGCATGCCATTCGAGTCAAAGCCTTGGTAAAATAACCAGTGTCTCCAATCGTGTCCTGTTATAAAAGAAAGCAGATTCCTATTGCACTTATACAAGTAACTATATTGCCATAAGTTAAGAATGCTCACAAATAGTTTTCAAATTCTGGAGCAATCAAGTAGAGAGAAAGAGGCATGCTCCAAATTTTCCTCACAAGAGTATATACTTTTGTTAAAAGCTAGAAATAGCTCAAAAGAAAAGTTTTCTTGACTCTGAAAAACAAAACAGAAAGGATCAGAAATGTTTTAAGCAAAAGTCATAAAAGATTATTTTGTTCTTGTATTAGTTCAGTCTATGCAACTAACCCCTGCTTTGCACAATATTTATGTACACATTAGCTTTTCAAGAGAGTCTTGGAAGTTTCTTCCTCTCTATTTTAATGGTCCATTTTCCACAGTTATCAGAGACCTGCATTCAAGAACATCTGTCATAGTCCTAGAGCTGATTATATATCGCCTTTTAGGCTGGGCATGGTGGCTTACACCTGTAATGCCAGCACTTTGGGAGGCCAAGGCAGGCGGATCACTTGAGGTCAGGAGTTCAAGACCATCCTGGCCAACATGATGAAACCCCATCTCTACTAAAAATCCAAAAATTAGCCAGGTATGGTGGCATTTGCCTGTAGTCCCAGCTACTCAGGAGGCTGAGGCAGGAGAATCACTTGAACCCAGGAGGCAGAGGTTGCAGTGAGCTGAGATCACACCACTGCACTCCAGCCTGGGTAACAGAGTGAGACCCTGTCTCAAAAATAATAATAATAATAATAATAATAAATAAACCACCTTTTAAAGAGAATCAAGACAATAATATCTGTGGACAACAAAATGTCTTAGGGGAAAGTCAAAGACACAACTGACAAGGAAATTTGCTTACCTTTGTGGCACACAATAATGTAACATAACAATTGTAATTGTTGCTGATAGCATACACTAAGTCATATCAGAATTATAGGAGTTTATCATAATTTTGGAATGCATACTAATAACATTTATACAAAGACAGTCTAAAGAAAGCAAAACACCATTTCATATTTGACAGTGCTTTCTGTATGATTTTAATATGCCAAATAAGCCAAATATGACATTTTGGGACTTTAGGGGACTAATATCTAAAGGATTAATTAGGTCAGAAAATCATTTGATTTTGGAAACTTTGTCAAATACCGAAGGTTTGAAATACCTGATGCTATAAAATCAAGTCCTGGGTCTCCATTAAGTCATTTATTTAGCCAAAACAATAACTCAAAAAAGCAAAAAGCTTTACTCATTGATAGAGGGAAGACTTAGCTTTCCAGACAATCTGTCTCCTTTCTTTCCCTTATTTTCCTGTAGTTTATTCAAAAGCAAATAAAATGTTTCATTATCTTTTACTGTTACATGAAAATCTTGTTCAAGAGATAACCAAATTTCACCTTTGCATTAGCATACCATTAACATCAAACCCAATTTTTTTTTTCTTTCTTTCTGTTTTTTTTTTTTTTTTTTTTGAGACAGAGTCTCACCCTGTCACCCAGGCTGGAGTGCAATGGCATGATCTCAGCTCACTGCAACCTCCGACTCCCAGGTTCAACCAATTCTCCTGCCTCAGCCTCCCAAGTAGCTGGAATTACAGCAGGCACCACCACACCCAGCTAAATTCTTGTATCTTTAGTAGAGAAAGGGTTTCATCATGTTTGCCAGGATGGTCTTGAACTCCTGACCTCATGATCCACCCGTCTCCACCTCCCAAAGTGCTGAGATTACAGGTGTGAACAACTGCGCCTGCCACCCCCCCTTTTTTTTTAATTGAGACAGAGTCTCGCTCTGTCACTCAGGCTGGAGTGTAGTGGCACAATCTCAGCTCACTGAAAACTCTGTCTCCTGGGTTCAAGCAATTCTCATACCTCGGCCTCCCGAGCAGCTGGAATTATAGGTGTGTGCCACCACACTCAGCTAATTTTTGTATTTTAGTAGAGACGGGGATTTCACCACATTGGCCAGGCTGGTCTCGAACTCCTGACCTCAGGAGATCCACCCACCTCAACCTCCCAAAGTGCTGGGATTATAGGCATGAGCCACCATGCCGGGCCCAAGCCCAATTCTCAATAAAACCTTATAGACAAATAATATCCAATATTAATCAGTTTGACTATAAGGTAAGATTCTCATAAATCTTTTTAATAACTCTTAATTTTCTATTAAAGAGCAGATCAATGCTCTAAGAAACCCCTGTTGTGCTTTTTTTTTTTTGTTTCCTTTTGAGACGGAGCTTAACCCTTGTTGCCCAGGCTGTAGTACAGTGGAGCGATCTCAGCTCACTGCAACCTCTGCCTCCTGGGTTCAAGCGAGTCTCCTGTCTCAGCCTCCCAAGTAGCTGAGATTACAGGCACCTGCCACCACACCCAGCTAATTTTTGTATTTTTAGTGGAGACGGGGTTTCATCATATTGGTCAGGCTGGTCTCGAACTCCTGACCTCAGGTGATCCGCCCGCTTCAGCTTCCCAAAGTGCTGGGATTACAGGTGTGAAACACCACGTGCAGCCCTGCTGTGCTTTTAGTCCAATGTTCAATTTATGTAAAAATTGAAGAATACCCCTTTAACTTTAGCCATATATTCACACGTAGAATTTTTTATAAGGTTAATCTTTCACAAACCTTCCACAACTTGCTTAAACATTCAGCTTTAACTTATCTAGCTTAAAACAACCTTTAACTCTCTAAACTAGGCAAAAAAAAAAAATCCACATTCCCATGCCTTCTTATAATCTTTTACCAAAAGCACATTCTACTTTCCTTACACACCTTGCATGTAAAACTGTTTTTCCAGTAGTCTCAAGTACATGTTACACTGTGAACTCTTAGCAACTTTTACGTTTGATGAAAACCCTGGTAAGTGATTTTAATTATGTACCAGGTGTGGAGCCTAGAACACTAGACAGAGGTGCAGATAAGGTCTGACTCTTTCCAGCGTATGTTAGGGGACGAGGCTAACTCCACATATCCCCAGGCCTTATCTAGAATCTAATGGCTCCAAAGCAGGTGAGTTGAATAATTTTCAAATGGCAGAGAAGCAGTTTATGACCCTAAAGAATTTAGCAAATCTAATATGCGGTCTGCCTAATTTAGACCAAATGTCTGAATTATGAAGACATTTTTAGCCAATAATCTTTAAAATTGTCTTTATTTCCCAAAGATTACTAAAGTCACATAAACTAAGACATTACAGTTTTTACTTTTCTGAGAAAATATTTGATTTAAATGCTATTTTTAAGCCAAATCAGAGCTCTTTTATATAAACATCACACACACAACACACATAATACGTAGACAGACAGAAGATTCAGTAGTTGTAAGATTTTTTCATTTGTTAGTTTTTGTTTCTTAATTAGATTGCTGGCTTCAGGGTGAAGCCCGTGGAGGAACAGGGCCAGGAAAACATGCAGTTTCTAGGGCGTAATAAGCAAACACAGCTGAAAGGTAAAACAGATCCCCAAAATCAAGGGTCCCATTTCTATAGTGGATCCTGGATCTCCAAAAGAAAGAAACACTACAAAATAAGACAGTGCAATGATTTTACAGTGCCTTTTATTTCAAGGCAACCCAAAGCCAATCAGCCCATTCTGTAATCAGCCCATCCCCTTTGAGAGTCTTATTTCTCAGTCCAGGAGTGGGGAGGTTTCCATATCTTCCTGGTAGCCAGGAGCACACTTCTCTCAGTCAAACGTGCAAATAACTAAGTATTTCCCCATCATTGCCATTAGCCATCCCTAAAAGTATATTTCCCGCCTAGTTATTACACACCAAAGCTCTCTCATAGTGCGAAGTAATTTCTGATACCCCCAAACATAAAAATCATCAGATAACCCAGTGCAACACAGAACAAAGCCTTGGATTTTGAGAGGGATCTTTCCACTCTCAATTCCTGGGGTTTCACGAGGAAAACAGAGGTTTTCCCCAAAACATGCTTATAAGAAGGCATGGGAATGTGGTGCCTCTGTTTTTCCAAAGGAGTCCCAGGCTGTTAGAAAGTATCTTAGGTCCTCTCATGTGTGCATCAAGAATGGCAAGAAGATGAAATGGAGAAAAGCAGTTCAGTTGACTGAGAAGAAAAAAAATTTTTTCTTTGGGCAAATAAGATCCAAGAAGAGAAGAAAAACACAAAGGCCTTTTAAATATATGTACAGCTTGGATATCTGCTTTTAATTAAACTGACTTAACCAAATTTCTTATTAGCAGACTCTAGCCAGGACAAACAGCCAATATTTCTGGCTTTTGAATTTTACCGAAGGTAACCTCCCATAAGCCTTAACTAAGGTTACGACTTAACCACGGGTGTACAAGCTATTTTCAAAGAGGTGGTTAGTAGTTTTTACAAAATCTAGAATCTCCAAAGGTAACTCAGAGAAAGGAAGATTCAAGAAGGGAAGTCAGAAGTTGTTCATGAGAATCAATAAGTGGCAAAGGTCACATAGATATCAAACCAGAAAGGATTCATTCTCTCAACCAGGAATTGAACCCAGGCTGCCATTGTGAAAAGACAAAGCCTAAGTTACTAAACTACAGCATTGGACAGTTTCCATTGGTCTTCCCAGAAGGAGCCTAGAGCAGTCAGTCTTGAGCTTGCAAAGGCTTTTAAGTGCTCGAGATAGTTTTTAGAGCAAATGATAACATGAACTCCAAAATTCCTATCTTCTTGATGGCAGAGAACAAGAGAAAGTATTACCACCTGGTTACAAGGTCAAGCTCCCAAGGACATAAAACAAGATAACAAGGAAACCTTATCCTATTTTTTTGTTTGTTTCAAGGACTTGCAGCAAAGCTTATATCTGACTAGTTTGCTGGGCCAGCTAGAGTAGCAGGTTTATAGAGGTCTTAAGCCCACATCCTATTCTATGGCACACCTTTTCATGACAGGATGGCAAAGACAAATTCAAAACACAAAATACACCAGATTCACTACAGCTTAAGACTAGCCTCAGAAATCCATTTTCTTATTAATCAATTCCCTTGCAAGAGAGACAAACAGTGAATTTTATCATTTATTCAACAGGTTTGCACAAAGAGGTGAGAAGTCTGACTGGTAAGAAATTCTTACCCTTTTGCCAGGATGCCAGGTTTCTGGGTTCCCTTTTTCTCTAAGTGACTCTGATGGCCCGGCTTGCTGCACCATAGCTATGGGGGCCAAGCTACCTTACAAAGGAGAATCATCTTTTACCATTTTATGGAATCACAGGCAAAAAGCCTCTTGATTTTGTAAGATGCTGCTCAAGGGGTTGCATGGGGTAACCGATTTACATTTTCTATTCCAGCCAGAGAAAAATATGTGTGACAGGCCTGGCATGGTGGCTCATGCCTGTAATCCCAGCACTTTGGGAGGCCAAGGCAGATGGATCATGGGGACTGAGGCAGGAGAACTGCCTGAACCCAGGAGGCAGAGGTTGCAGTGAGCCAAGATCATGCCATTGCACTCCAGCCTGGGTGACAAGAGTGAAACTCCGTCTCAAAAAAAAAAAAAGAAAAGAAAAGAAAACACGTGTGATAAAACCTAGACATTAGCCACTCTGCTTAGTGCCCAATATCAAACTGGCAAGGCTCAAACTTGCCCCAGGTTGGGCTGTGTCATGTTTGATCCACTCAAAGTGGGGTGGAATGACTTCCAACCAGGAGTTTCAACATGTGGTCTCTGGGCAAGATGGAAGAGTGGACAGTTGCCCTGGGTGACAGAAAAGGTGGGAAGAAAGCAAAAGGAGAGAGAGACAGAAAAGCATTGCCTGAGGTGGGGTGGGGAAGGCAAGAACATTAGGGAGAGCAGAGAAAGACTCACCCGTTGCACCGACACATCATGAAGGGATATTTACCAGCAGTCCCTTCAGTTGTCAGCTGTTTCACTTTAGGGAGAAAAAAAGCTCCCCATGTCCGGTGATCCTGTACATGCCGAATTCTGACACCTACAATAGTCAGCAAAGAGTACAAGGCAGATTAGTTCAATGAGAATAGCGGTTAACAGCCCATTGTGCCAAATCCATTTTTAACCAAGAGGGACTTTACTGAGGGGGGGCCTCTAACCCCTTAAATATTAGGAAAATCTCTAACCTTCCTAAGTTGGGCCTTGAACCCGATCCCATTTTTTACCCAGGTAAAATGAACCCCAGCACTTACCCAAAGTCGGACAATTGGTGCTACGCAGACAATTTTCCTTTGTGTCAAGGGTGTCTTCAGTATAGTCCCTTCGTGGTTTGCCAGGAAGATGTTACCAGAAAGGGGTCCTGATCCAGACCCCAAGAGAGGGTTCTTAGACCTCATGCAAGAAAGAATTGCAGGCAAGTCCAGAGAGTAAAGTGAAAGCAAGTTTATTAGGAAAGTTAAAGAAGAAAAGAATGGCTACTCCATAGGCAGAGCAGCAGCGTGAGCTGCTCAGCTGAGTGTACTGATGGTTATTTATTGATTATATGCTAAACAAGGGGTGGATTATTCATAAGTTTTCTGGGAAAGGGGCAGGCAATTCCTTTTAGACCACATAAGGTAATTTCCTGACATTACCATAGCATTTGTAAATTGTCATGGCTTAGCTACTAAGCTACAGCATTGGGCAGTTTCCATTGCTCTTCCCAGAAGGAGCCTAGAGCAGTCAGTCTCGAGCTTGCAAAGGCTTTTAAGTGCTCAAGATAGTTTTTAGAGCAAATGATAACATGAACTCCAAAATTCCTATCTTCTTGATGGCAGAGAACAAGAGAAAGTATTACCAGCTGGTTACAAGTTCTTTTAGCATGCTAATGTATTATAAATGGTCTATAATGAGCAGTGAGGACAACCAGAGGCCACTTTCATCACCATCTTTGGTCTTAGTGGGTTTTGGCTGGCTTCTTCTTTTCTTTTTTCCTTATTTTTATTTATTTATATATTTTTTTGAGATGGAGTCTCACTCTGTTGCCCAAGCTAGAGTACAGTGATGTGATCCCAACTCACTGCAACCTCCACCTCCTGGGTTCAAGTGATTCCCCCACCTTAGCCTCTCAAGTAGCTGGGATTACAGGCGCCTGCCACCACACCCGGCTAATTTTTGTATTTTTAGTAGAGATGGGGCTTCACCACATTGTCCAGGCTGGTCTTGAACTCCTGACCTCAAGTGATCCACTCACCTCGGCCTCCCAAAGTACTGGGATTACAGGCATGAGCCATCGCACCTGGCCTTGGCTGGCTTCTTTACTGCATCCTCTTTTATAAGCAGTGTTTTTGTGACCTGTATCTTGTGATACCAGTCATGCCAACCTCCTATCCCATCCTGTGACTAAGTATGTCTAACCTCCTGGGAATGCAGCCCAGTAAGTCTCAGCTTTATTTTACCCAGCCTCTATTCAAGATGGAGTCACTCTGATTCAATGCTTCTGACATATTGATGGGGGCATCATTAGGCCTTGAGACACAAGTGGATTTCTCTAACTATAAAGCTGCCAAACCAAGAGTCTTCTAACAGGGTTTAATACCAGGATGCCCCAGATGGAATCCCTCTCAGTGAGGTGTGTGGGATTAGATGACCACCAACACCCAAGTTTCAGAGTGGCAAACTCTGTGAAGTCCAAGTGTTTTTATGAAGTCCTTGTGTTTTGGTCTCTGAGTACAGCCCTCTCACTGACTCCAGTCCCTTCTATCCCTACCCCATTCAGACCCGAAGCTCTCAAGGGTGCACCTTTGAACTGCTTCTTCCTTCGTGTTGGGAAGTTAGTATGAGGAAGTAGAAATAAGAAAGAAATGTCTGGGGATTGGGCAGGAGAATGGCCTTCAAGGGAAAGAAAAAAAACCTAGAAGATCCCACCCACCAAACCCCAGGACCCTGAATTAATAATTATCTCCTCAATGACTGAGAACCAGTCTTGGGATAATAGGTCAAAGCAGACCTCCCTAACTCTTTCTCTCAGAGACCCCATCTTCCCAGACACTCATCTCCCCTGCCCAGACCTTTCCTCTAGTTAGCCTCACTCAGATATGATAATTAATTCATGTAACTAGGCCAGGCACAGTGGCTCATGCCTGTAATCCCAGCACTTTGGGAGGCCAAGGCGGGCAGATCACCCGAGGTCAGAAGTTGGAGACCAACCTGACCAACATGGCGAAACCCCATCTCTACTAAAAATACAAATCAGCCAGACATGGTGGTGCATACCTGTAATCCCAGCTACTCAGGAAGTTGAGGCAGGAGAATCTCTTGAACCCAGGAGGCGGAGGTTTCAGTGAGCTGAGATTGCACCATTGCACTCCAGCCTGGGCAACAAGAGTAGAACTCCATCTCAAAATATATATATATATATAATTAATGTAACTGGTATTTATTACCCACTTATAACAGGCCAGGGTATATCTGGGGCACATGAACAAAGACCTTCCCTGTCCTCATGGAGCTCACCAGCTGGCAGGAGAGGCTGACACAACGACCATGGCCTCAGCTTCCCTCCTCCACCCTGCCTCACTCTCCTACAATCTCGCAAGACCAGAAAAATGGGCAGGGACAGCGAGAGCTTGCCAGGCCTTCAGGAAGATTCCTCCCCACAGACCAGAAGTGGAGCAAAGGGCAACGAGGCTGAGGCACCCTGTGCAGCGGTTGGGAGAGTTATTTGTGTTACCTCAGCCCTCTCCCAACCCTTTCCTTGGCTTCCTGCCTCCCATTCAGAGAAGATGAGGCTTTTGGGAGCATATAACACTCATGTATTACAATAGGGTTTAAACAGTAAACAAAAAAGCTGGAATTGAAATATTCCTTTCCCTGCCCCAAGTCCTGATGGCTCCCAACCTCAAGGTGAGGATGCAGAGCAGTTCCCCATCCCTCTAGAAGTGAAAAATCGACCATTCTGCTTATTACTACACATACACACACACACACAGCCCCTGCAACAAGCACCTAAACTTCCATTGTACTGGGAAATGTTTTAAATGACTTCCACCTGCTGCAGGAGAGCCAGTCAAGCAAACGCTCACACTGTGGAAGTGAGACTGCATTGAAAGCACTCATAGGCCGGGCACAGTGGCTTAAGCCTGTAATCCCAGCACTTTGGGAGGCTGAGGTCGGGGGGATCACCTGAGGTCAGGAGTTCGAGACCAGCCTGGCCAACATGGCGAAACCCCTGTCTCTAATAAAAATACAAAAATTAGCCAGGCATGGTGGCAGGCGCCCACCTGTATGCGCCCACCTTTAACACATACATGTGTGTATACATATACATATATACATGTATATCTATATACACATATATATACATGTATGTGTATATATACACACACACATACATATATATTTTAAGACAGAGTCTCATTCTGTATTCCAGACTGGAGTGTCGTGGTGCAATCTTGGCTCACTGCAACATCTGCCTCCCAGGTTCAAGCAATTCTCCTGCCTCAGCCTCCCGAGTAGCTACATGCATGTGCCATCACGCCCAACTAATTTTTTTCTTTTTAATAGAAATGGAGTTTTACCCTGTTGCCCAGACTGACCTTGAAGTCTTGACCTCAAGTGGTCCGCCCTCCTCAGCCTCCCAAAGTGCTGAGATTACAGGCATGAGCTAGCATGCCCAGCCAAGAAAACAATTTATTTTTTGATATGCCAATGCCTACCACAGGGCCTTGCACATGTGAGCATTTATTTAAAAGTTAACACACAACAGTCTTTAAGGAGGTGCATCTTTATGTGGGAGACAGACATAAGAATCAATAAATCTGCAAATAGATTGAGTACCAAGAAAGGATATCTGAAAGGAACTAAAGCTGCCTTCAGAGAGAGATGTCTGAGAAGGCTTCCTAGGGAAGGGACATCTGATAGCTTAAAAGATAGGCAAGGTTGGGGTCAGGCGCGGTAGTTCACACCTGTAATCCCAGCACTTTGGGAGGCCGAGGCGGGCAGATCACTAGGTCAGGAGTTCGAGACCAGACTAGCCAACATAGCAAAACCCTGTCTCTACTAAAAATACAAAAATCAGCCAGGCGTGGTGGCGGGCACCATACTCCCAGCTACTCCAGAGGCAGGAGAATTGCTTGAAACCAGAAGTCGGAGGTTGCGGTGAGCCAAGATCACACCATTGCACTCCAGCCTGGGCAAAAGAGCAAAACTCCATCTCAGAAAAAAAAAAAAAAAAAAAAAGGCAGCGTTCACCAGCCAGAATATCGCACGTGTGCAAAGCTTCAGAGGAGTGACAGAAAATGACTATGTGTATCTGCAGCTTAGGGTACCAGGGAGAATGGTGGGCAAGGAAGCAGGAAGAGGTGTGTGTTTGAGAACCAGATTGGGGTGGGCCTGCTCTGCTAAAGAGTTTCAACTTTGTGATGAAGTTCAGGGCAGCCATGAGGATTTTCAGATAGTGGGTGAATTATCAGATTTTCACTGTAGAAACATGATTCTAGCAGCAACCAATGCGGAGAATGGGAAGGCATAGTCAGTACTGGAGGCAAGGAGAGCAATTAGGAAGCTGTTGCAATAGTTCACAAGAAGGATGCAGAAGATCTGAACTGGAGTAGTGGCAGCGGAGTGTGGAGGGGAGGCATGAAGACCTATTCAAAAGATTTTTAAGCAGTTCCTTCCAGTATCATGATTCTGTCATCCCAGTGTGGCCCTTTTCAAAACTTGGGGGAAATATTTTTTGCCTTATAGGCTATTATAAAGAACCTTTATGGTTATGAAAGTAACATAGGCTGGGCGTGGTGGCTCATGCTTGTAATCTCAGCACTTTGGGAGGCCGAGGTGGGTGGATTACTTGAGGTCAGGAGTTTGAGACCAGCCTGGACAACATAGTGAAACCCCGTCTCTACTAAAACTACAAAAAAATAAATAGACAAATAAAATAGCCAGGCATGGTGGTGGGTACCTATAATCCCAGCTACGTGGGAGGCTGAGGCAGAAGAATCGCTTGAACCCAGGAGGCAGAGGTTGCAGTGAGCCGAGATTGCACCATTGCACTCCAGCCTGGGCAACAAGAGGGAAACTCTGCCTCAGAAAAAAAAAAAAAGTAACATATTTATTGATTATGAGAACTTTAGAAAACATAATAAAGCATAAAGAATATAATATAAATCACTGGCCAGGCACAGTGGCTCAGCCTTAAATTTTTATTTCATGCATTTTTCTTGACCCTTTGACACTTTCTATCTATACAAAGGCCTAATGTATTGCAGCAAGTTATGTAATAGTTAAAATTAATATATCAATGTTTCATAAAGTACACAAGCAATAAGACAACTGAGGCTGTTGGGAAATATCTGGGGAAGAAGGTTGCAGATGGCAAGATTTGTTTGGACGTGGCAACCAAGCTTTCTAAGCTGTGACCTTAAAAAGTGGTATGAGAGGCCAGGTACGGTGGCTCACCCCTGTAATCCCAACACTTTGGGAGGCCGAGGTGGGTGGATCACCTGAGGTCAGGAGTTCAAGACCAGCCTGGCCAACATGGTGAAACCCTGTCTCTACTAAAAATACAAAAATTAGCCAGGCATGCCGGCATGTGCTTGTAATCCCAGCTACTCAGGACGCTGAGGCAGGAGAATTGCTTGAACCCAGGAGGTGGAGGTTGCAGTGAGCCAAGATCAAGCCACTGTACTCCAGCCTGGGCCACAGAGCAAGACTCCATCTCAAAAAATAAAAAATAAAAATAAAGTGCTTGCATGTGACCAGAGAGGAAGAGTCAGCTCTTTTGGTGATCACATTGCCCTTGCTGCCTTAGGCTGAGGTTGCAGTTAACTAAATTCCAAAATATTTTCTTCCATCCTGTACTTCACAATTTTCTGGATCTAAATTCAGGACTTGATATTTTTCCTATCGTGTTTCATCTGCTATCTTCCTGACCAGGGAGAGCTTTGTGGATCCAGATGATTCTGGCAATGAATTCCACAAGTCCTGTCAACCCCCTCTGCTATGGACTGAACTGTGGTCCCCCAAAATTTGTATGTGGAAGTCTTAACCCCCAATGTGATGGTATTTGGAAATGGGGCCTACAGGAGGAGGTTAGGATTAGATGAGGTTGTGAGTGTGGGGTGCTCATGTTGGATTAGTGCCCTTATAATAAGAGACACCAGAGAGCTGCTTGTGATTTCTCACTCCCCCAGCCCCAAACCATGTGAAGAAGAAAGCCCTCATGAGAATTCAACTATGCCGACACTGTAATCTTGGACTTCCACCCTCCAGAACAGTAAGAAAATAATGTCTGTTTTTTAAGCCATCCAGTGTACGGTAGAGTTGACCCTTGAGTAACACAAGGGTTAGGGGAACCAACCCACCACATAGTCAAAAATCCACATATAATTCTTGACTCCCCCAAAACATAACTAATAGCCTACTGTTGGCCAGAAGCCCTGCTGATAACATAAACAGTAAGTTAACACATCTTTTGTATGTTATATGTGTTATATACTTTATTCTTACAAAGTAAGCTAGAAGAAAGAAAATGTTATTAAGAAAATCATAAGGTAAAATATATATACTATTCATTATGTGGAAGCAGGTCACCATTAAGGCCTTCATTCTCATCATTCTCACAGTGAGTAGGCTGAGGAGGTAGGGGAAGAGGAGCAGCTGGTGTTGCTGTCTCAGGGATGACAGAGGCAAAGGAGGTGAAAGGGGAAATAAGAGAGGCAGGCACACTTGGTGTAAACTTTATGAAAATATGTTGTAATTTGTCTTTTTTGCTATTTTCGTTTCTCTAAATTTTTTTTCTATACAGTACCAATCCTTCTCCAACCATTTGCTTTAGTTTCAGTCTCTGTATCATAGAAAAGTCCATGTCGTAAAAGAAGTCAAAAGCGGCCGGGCATGGTGGCTCACACCTGTAATCCCATCACTTTGGGAGGCCAAGGCAGGTGGATCACTTGAGATCTGGAGTTTGAGACCAGCCTGGCCAACATGGTGAAACCTCATCTCTCTATTAAAAATACAAACATCAGCCGGGCATGGTGGCTCAGGTCTGTAATCCCATCACTTTGACAGGCCAAGACAGGTGATCACTTGAGGTCAAGAGATTGAGACCATCCTGGCCAACATGGTAAAAACACATCTCTACTAAAAATACAAAAATGATCCGGGCATTGTGCCGTGAGTCTATAATCCCAGCTACTCAGGAGGCTGAGACAGGAGAATGGCTTGAAGCCGGGAGGCGGAGGTTGCAGTGAGCTGAGATCGCAGCACTGCACTCCAGCCTGGCAACAGAGCGGACTCCATCTCAAAAAAAAAAAGATATATATATATGTGTGTGTGTGTGTGTGTGTATATGTGTGTGTGTAAATATATATATATGTGTGTATATATATATAAAACTTGGCCAGGCGAGGTGGTACACACTTGTAATCGCAGCTACTCCGGAGGCTCAGGAATGAGAATTGCTTGAACCCAGGAGGTGGAGGTTGCAGTGAGCAGAAATTGCGCCACTGCACCGCAGCCCAGGCAACAGAGTTAGACTCTGTCTGAAAACAAAAAACAAAACAAAACAAAAAAACAACAGAGCAACAAGAAATCACCTTTTTTTTTTTTTGAGACAGCATTTTACTCTTGTCACCCTGGCTGGAGTGCAGTGGTGTGATCTCGGCTCACACCTCCACCTCCCGGGTTCAAGCGAATCTCCTGCCTCAGCCTCCCAAGTAGCTGGGATTACAGGCGCCTTCCACCATGCCCAGCTAATTTTTTGTATTTTCAGTAGAGACGGGTTTTCACCATGTTGGCCAGGCTGGTCTCAAACTCTTGACCTCAGGTGATCCACCCGCCTCGGCCTCCCAAAGTGCTGGGATTATAGGCGTGAGCCACCGCGCTTGCCCTAAGAAATCACTTTTTACTGTGATGTATAATTTACTAGAGAGATGAACTGCTCACTTGTTCACTCAGAGATGATCAGCATCACACACTGTTTTAAGTGGGTACTCATAATGCTTGAGCTCACCACAACAGCAACAAGAAGTGGCTAGGAAATTATTATAGCAGTATAATATATCCTACTGTTATTGTATACAGTTATGATTTAATACTGCATCTTTACATTTATATACGTTTCTTTTGACTTCAAATGGCGCCATGTGCTGTCTATGTGTGTATACGTTTTTATGAACTTTAACTTTTTATAATAGATTTGTGTATATTTTATGGTAGTAAGTGATAAAATAGGCTAATATCTACATGTATTTTATGTATTCATGACATACCAAACTTTTTCTTATTTTTGATATTTATTTCCAGGCTACATGGTTCATCTGTATCTTTATTTTATTTATTTATTTATTTATTTATTTATTTATTTATTTATTGAGATGAGTCTTTGCTCTGTCACCCACAGTCTGGGGTAAGGGCAGTGGCACAATCTCCAACTCACTGCAACCTCTGCTCCCTGGGTTTCAAGCAATTCGCAGCTGCTCAGCCTCCTAAGTAGCTGGAACTACAGGCATGCACCACCACACTGCATAATTTTTGTTTCTTTTAGTAGAGACTGGATTTTCACCATGTTGAGCCAGCTGGTCGCACGCCCACCCCCCCACCCCCCCTCATCAACCTGATGTCCAGTGATCCACGTCGCCCTCAGCGCTCCCCAAAGTGCTGGCCATTACAGGCATAAGCCACGCATGCTGGCTGATCTGTATTTTTAAATTGTCAAAAATCTCAAAACTGTTTTCCAATGTATTTATGACAATCCCCCACATATAGAGTGGGACGCGTGCACAGTTTAAACCTCATGTTGTTCAACGGTCAACTGTATTTTTTTATCACCAACGCAGAGCCCTGAGCCAGTTAAGACACCTTCTTTATCCGCGTTATCTCATGACTGCCATTACCCTCAAGGGCTCCACTTTCTTGTCATATAGTAGCAATCCACCAGGTTACGTGGTGACTCACCTTCAGCAGTGCCCTTGCATTGCTCCACAAAACTGCCTTGGGTCTCTACCTGGCCTCCAACCCCCCACACCTCCTACAGATTTGAACATGCCCTACTTGGGCGCCTCCATCCCCCATTTAATCAAGATATGAAAGAGCAGACAGATGCTAATATTTAATAAAACAGTTAAAACCATAGGCTCTGGGCCAGAATGTCACAGTTTTATCCTCTGTTAATTCGCCTTGACATGTTTTTTTTTTAGGCAAGTAATTCAACCTCCTGTGCTTCAGTTTCCTTATCTGGAAAACAAAAGTCATTAATGATTAGTCTACTCCATCGTACTTGGAACAGTGTCTAGCAGCATTACAGAACATTGCAGATAATTGTTCACTAATTATACTTCTGGTCTCAGTGCATAAATGCTAGTGTGTCATAATGTAGTATTCTTATGTAAATTTTGATGTCAAGCCCCTGTGAAACAGAATTGCCATCTCTCTATTTAGCATATAAAGCAACATGCCTGGTCACGCTATCATTTTTATCTTATTTTTATTGTTTTTGTTTGTTTTGTTTTGAGACAGGGTCTCCACTCTGATTGGGCCCCAGGCAGGAGTGGCGTGACACCATTACAACTCACGCAGCTTCCACTCTCGGGGCTAAGGCATCCTCCTGCTCAGCCTCCCCAAGTAGCTAGGACCACACAGGTGCACACCACCACACTCAGTTATATTTTTTGCTTATAGTAGAGACAAGGTTTCTTACACAATTGCCCAGGCTGGTCCTCAAACTCCTGGCTCAAGAGATCCTCCTGCCTTGGTTTGGGATTACAGGCGTGAGCCACCAATACCCAACCATCTATTTTATTGTCTTTAATAGGCACTTACTGCCATGCCCGTATTACACCATTACTAGTTGTTCTTGTTTACTGTGTCTCCCTAACAACCCTTTTATGCCTGAAAAAAAGCTTCTTAGAGATAAGGGACTTTGTCTTGTTCCACCAAAATGTTCAGTGCATAGTGAGTAATTCTCCATAACATATTTTTTGAGCAGGCATGTATCATCAATTGAATGAAAAGGAGAGGTGAAGGACAGGTGTGATGGCTCAACGGCTGTTATCCCAGAACTTGGGGAGGCCCGGGCGGGTGGATCACCTGAGATCAAAAGTTCAAGGACTGGCCAGGACAAAATAGGCAAACCGCGTCCTTTAACAAAAAATTAAGCTTGGGCGTGGTAGCGGGTGCCTGTAGTCCCCAGCTATTCAGGAGATGAGGCAGGAGGATGGGCGTGAACCCAGGGAAGAAGCGGAGCCTTGCAAGTGAGCCGATGATTGCGCACTGTACCCAGCCTGGGCAACAGAGCAAGACTCTGTATCAAAAAATAAATAAAATAGGCCGGGCGCGGTGGCTCAAGCCTGTAATCCCAGCACTTTGGGAGGCCGAGACGGGCGGATCATGAGGTCAGGAGATCGAGACCATCCTGGCTAACACGGTGAAACCCCGTCTCTACTAAAAAATACAAAAAACTAGCTGGGCGAGGTGGCGGGCGCCTGTAGTCCCAGCTACTCGGGAGGCTGAGGCAGGAGAATGGCGTGAACTCGGGAGGCGGAGCTTGCAGTGAGCCGAGATCCGGCCACTGCACTCCAGCCTGGGCGACACAGCGGGACTCCGTCTCAAAATAAATAAATAAATAAAATAAAATAAAATAAAATAAAATGAGAGGTGAACTTGCTAGGACAAGGTCACACAGCAAGTAAGTGACAGAACCAGGATTTGACATCAGGTCTAGATGGTTCTAAAAATCAATATTTACTTCTGCTTCCCAGAGCAGCCACAGTTGGGAGGAAAAAGCTGTGAGGGGCAGCGAGAGGGGGTTGATAACATTCAGCTCCCTAAGTCAGCGCTTCCCCTCTTTCCTCCCAGTGGTCAAGTGACATCACAGCTGGCGGAGTCAACACTGATATCCAAGGCGTTTTATGGACTAGCAACCCAGCTCCAAGTTGCACTTACAACCTCTTATGTCTCCACATCTAAGGGAGAGTAAATCTGTCTGATAAATCCCTGGGAGTTACATCATTGATTAAAGGCTACGTGCATCTTTTCTTTTGATATTAATCCAAAGAGGATGCACCAGTCTCTACTCACATAGTATTTTCTCACACTTTCACAACAGACTACTAGTAATCTTTTTTGATATTTTAAATTTTGCCAATCTGAGAGATGCAGCTGGAGACTGTAATATTCTAAATCTCCCCCAAATTGCTCCTGGGGATAACATCTTAGGTTACAGTAAAACCTAAGGTCAGTGCTTGAGATAGTTTGCAGATTCTGCACTCGATGGATCAGCTGACACCACACAGATCAGTAAGCTGGCTCATCTGGTCTTGCGGTCCCCACCCAGGAACTGACTCAGCACAAGAGGACAGCTTCAGCTCCCTATGATTTCATCTCCAACCTGACCAATTAGCATTCCCCACTTGCCGAGCCTCTACCCACCAAATTATCCTTAAAAACTCCAATCCCTGAATTTTTGTGACCAGTCTCTGCTCTACATAGTATTTTCTCACACTTCCACAACACAATATTAGTAATATTTTTGATATTTTAATTTTTTGCCAATCTGAGAGATGGAAAAGAACTCATTTTAGGTTAATTCAATTATGAGTGGGACTATGCATCTTTGTTTTCTTTTCTTTTCTTTTTTTCTGAGGCAGAGTTTCACTCTCGTTCCCCAGGCTGGAGTGCAATGGCATGATCTTGGCTCACTGAAACCTCCGCCTCCCGGGTTCAAGTGATTCTCTTCCTTCAGGCTCTTGAGTAGCTGGGATTACATGTGCCCGCCACTACGCCCAGCTAATTTTTTGTATTTTTAGTAGAGACGGGGGTTTCGCCATGTTGGCCAGGCTAGTCTCGAACTCCTGACCTCAGGTGATCTGCCTGCCTGAGTCTCCCAGCGTGCTGGGATTACAGGCGTGAGCCACCGCACCCAGCCCGTCTTTTCTTATTATTATTTATTAGCCATGTATAAGCTGTTCTTCTGTGAGCTGCCTGTTTCTGTCTTTTGCTAATTTGATTTGAGATTCTGCATGAGGACCTAGAGCGGCCCCAAAGTCCCATTCCCATCCGCTCTTCTCTCCCCACCATCAGCCCCTCCGCCTGCTCTGCTCGGTTCTCTACTGCCGCCTGGTGACAGGGGTTAGTCTTACCACAGGCCTCACAGACGCAACTACTGCCTGCCTCTCCCTGAGGATAAATTTCCTGCTGGAATCATGCCCTTGATTCCTAGGTAGGATTGCCAGGTTTAGTTAATAAGAATGCAGGACCTCCCATTAAGTTTGAATTTCAAATAAACAAATACCTTTTTAGTTGTGACATACTTTTATCCAAATTTAACTGAGTGTCCTGTAATTTATCCGGCAACCCTATTCCAAGGCTTCCCATTAAATTTCAGTCCCCACCCTCCACCATTCCTTACTGGCTCTCATTCTCAGCAAGTTCCATTCTACTACATTCCTCCCCAGTGGTTTCCTAAATGCACCTTCAGGCGGTACATGAATCACTGTTGTGAAGACCTTGTCTCTGGCTCAATCCTGGGTTTGAATCCTAGATCCAGCCACTTTGGTAATTTCTTTTAAAACTGTATCTAGTCAGAACTTAATCATTTTATTGCATGTTTTTACAGTTGCCTTCTATTTAAGTCGAGTGATAGTGAATTCCCAGATTTCTTTTTAAAACAGATTTAAGGCCAGGCGCAGTGGCTCATGCCTGTAATCCCAACACTTTGGGAGGCCAAGGCAGGTGGATCACGAGGTCAGGAGTTTGAGACCAGCCTGGCCAAGATGGTGAAACCCCATCTCTACTAAAAATACAAAAATTAGCTGGGTGCCATGGCAGGCTGAGGCAGGAGAGTCACTTGAACCCAGGAGGCAGAGTTTGCAGTGAGTCAAGATCACACCACTGCACTCGTCTGGGCAACAGAGCAAGATCTTGTCTCAAAAAAGAAAAAATGAAAAAAAGAGAAAAGATTTAATATTTAAAAACCTAAAGAAAAGGGATTGAATAGTACGGATGATAAGTGGAAATGGCAAAAGTCATAAGGCAGCTTCTGAAATGATTAAAGTTTGGGAAACACCGTCCTGTTCCCATTCTGGGAGCCAACACAGATCAGCATGGTGCTGACTGAAAAAATGTGCTCCTTTTGTAGCAGGACAAGCCGCAGACAAAGCTCCTCAGACACTGAGTTAAAGGAGGAAGGGCTTTACTCGGCCGGGAGCTTCAGCAAGACACGTCTCCAAAAACCGAGCTCCCTGAGTGAGCAATTCCTGTCCCTTTGAAGTAAAGGCTCACAACTCTAAGGGGGTCCATGTGAGAGGGTCATGATTGATTGAGCAAGCAGGGGGTATGTGACTGGGAGCTGCATGCACCGGTAATCAGAACGGAACAGAACAGAACAGGGATTTTCACAATGCTTTTCCATACAATGTCTGGAATCTATAGATAACATAACTGGTTAGGTCAGGGGTCAATCTTTAACCAGGCCCAGGGCACAGCGCTGGGCTGTCTGCCTGTGGATTTCATTTCTGCCTTTTAGTTTTTACTTCTTTCTTTGGAGGCAGAAATTGGGCATAAGACAATATGAGGCATGGTCTCCTCCCTTACTTTATGTGGCGCCGGTTTCAGGAGGAACCTTCATAACTCAGAGGGTGACTAGAGGTGGAGGGAAAACTCAAGGATATGTAACTGTTTCATTTGGGGACTGTGGTGGTGTAATGACTCAACAGGTTTTCTTTGCCTGCTGCCTTGAAAAGCTGATGTATCAAGACAGGGGAACTGTGACACGGCGCGGTGGCTCACACCTGTAATCCCAGCACTTTGGTAGGCTGAGGCGGGTAAATCACAAGGTCAGGAGTTCAAGACCAGCCTGGCCAACATGCTGAAACCCCATCTCTACAAAAAATTAGGTGGGCATAGTGGCAGGCTCCTGTAATCCCAGCTACTCGGGAGGCTGAGGCAGGGAATTGCTTGAACTCAGGAGGCAGAGGTCGCAGTGAACCAAGATCTTACCATTACACTCCAGTCTGGATGACAGAGCAAGACTCCCTTTACTTTACTTTCTTAATAATTTACTTAATTCCTTTACTTTCTTAATAAACGTGCTTTCACCCTATCGCAAAAAAAAAAAGAAAAGAAAAAGGGGGGAATTACAATACAGAAGGAGTTTAATTGATGCAGAACTGGCTGTACAGGAGACCAGAGTTTTATTATTACTCAAATTAATCTACACAAAATTTCAGCGATCTGAATTTATTTTATTTTATTTTATTATACTTTAAGTCTAGGGTACATGTGCACAATGTGCAGGTTTGTTACATGGGTATACATGTGCCATGTTGGTGTGCTGCACCCGCTAACTTGTCATTTACATTAGGTATATCTCCTAATATTATCCCTCCCCGCTCCCAGCACCCCACAACAGGCCCCAGTGTGTGGTGTTCCCCACCCTGTGTCCAAGTGTTCTCATTGTTCAATTTCCACCTATGAGTGAGAACATGCGGTGTTTGGTTTTCTGTCCTTGTGAAAGTTTGCTCAGATGATGGTTTCCAGCTTCATCCATGTCCCTACAAAGGACATGAACTCATCCTTTTTTATGGCTGCATAGTATTCCATGGTGTATACGCGCCACATTTTCTTAATGCAGTCTACCATTGGATTAGGGTTGGTTCAGTCTTTGTTATTGTGAATAGTGCCACAATAAACATATGTGTGCATGTGTCTTTATAGCAGCATCATTTATAATCCTTTGGGTGTATACCCAGTAATGGGATGGGTCAAATGGTATTTCTAGTTCTAGATCCTTGAGGAATTGTCAAACTGTCTTCCACACTGGTGGAACTAGTTTACAGTCCCACCAACAGTGTAAAAGTGTTCCTATTTCTCCACATCCTCTCCGGCACCTGTTGTTTCCTGACTTTTTAATGATTGCCATTCTAACTGGTGTGAGATGGTATCTCATTGTAGTTCTGATTTGCATTTCTCTGATGGCCAGTGATGATGAGCATTTTTTCATGTGTCTGTTGGCATGCATAAATGTCTTTTTTTGAGAAATGTCTATCCATATCCTTTGCCCACTTTTTGATGGGGTTATTTGATTTGTTTCTTGTAAATTTGTTTAAGTTCTTTGTAGATTCTGGATATTAGCCCTTTGTCAGATGAGTAGATTGCAAAAATTTTCTCCCATTCTGTAGGTTGCCTGTTCACTCTGATGGTAGTTTCTTTTGCTGTGCAGAAGCT
>NW_016803902.1:466830-472850 GCF_001698545.2 Rhinopithecus bieti | reverse complement strand
TCAACTCGTCAAAGTCATTCTCCATCCAGCTTTGTTCCGTTGCTGGTGAGGAGCTGAGTTCCTTTGGAGAAGGGGCACTCCAGTTTTTAGAATTTTCAGCTTTTCTGCTCTAGTTTCTCCCCATCTTTGTGGTTTTGTCTACCTTTGGTCTTTGATGATGGTGACGTACAGATGGGGTTTTGGTGTGGATGTCCTTTCTGTTTGTTAGTTTTCCTTCTAACAGTCAGGACCCTCAGCTGCAGGTCTGTTGGAGTTTGCTGGAGGTCCATAACAGACCCTATTTTCCTGGGTATCACCAGCGGAGGCTGCAGAACTGCAAATATTGCTGCCTGATCGTTCCTCTGGAAGCTTCATCTCAGAGGGGCACCTGGCCGTATGAGGTGTCATTCGGCCCCTACTGGGAGATGCCTCCCAGTTAGGCTACTTGGGGGTCAGGGACCCACTTGAGGAGGCAGTCTGTCTGTTCTCAGATCTCAAACTCCGTGCCAGGAGAACCACTACGCTCTTCAAAGCTGTCAGACAGGGACGTTTAAGTCTGCAGAAGTTTCTGCTGTCTTTTGTTCAGCTATGCCCTGCCCCCAGAGGTGGAGTCTACAGAGGCAGGCAGGCCTCCTTGAGCTGTGGTGGGCTCCACCCACTTCAAGCTTCCTGCCGCTTTGTTTACCTACTCAAGCCTCAGCAATGATGGGTGCCCCTCACCCAGTCTCGCTGCTGCCTTGCAGTTCAATCTCAGACTGCTGTGCTAGGATTGAGCAAGGCTCTGTGGGTGTGAGACCCTCCAAGCCAGGCACGGGATATAATCTCCCGGTGTGCCGTTTGCTAAGACCATTGGAAAAGCACGGTATTAGGGTGGGAGTGACCCGATTTTCCAGTTGCCGTCTGTCATGGCTTCCCTTGGCTAGGAAAGGGAATTCCTCGACCCCTTGCACTTTCTGGGTGAGGCGATGCCTCACCCTACTTCAGCTTACAGTCCATGGGCTGCACCCACTGTCTTGCACCCACTGTTTGACAAGCCCCAGTGAGATCAACCTGGTACCTCAGTTGGAAATGCAGAAATCACCCGTCTTCTGCATCGCTCATGCTGGGAGCTGTAGACTGGAGCTGTTTCTATTTGGCCATCATGGAGCCAATCGATCTGAATTTTTAAGGATAATTTGGTGGGTAGAGGCTTGGGAAGTGGGGAATGCTAGTTGGTCAGGTTGCAGATGAAAATATAGGGAGCTGAAGCTGTCCTCTTGCACTAAGTCAGCTCCTGGGCGGGGGCCACAAGACCAGATGAGCCAGTTTATTGATCTGGGTGGTGTCAGCTGATCCATGGAGTACAGGATCTGCAAACTATCTCAAGCACTGACCTTAGGTTTTACTGTAACCTAAGATAATATCCCCAGGAGCAATTTGGGGAGGTTCAGAATCTTGCAGCCTCCAGCTATTTGACTCCAAAGCCATAATTTCTAATCTTGTGGCTAATCTGTTAGTCCTACAAAGGCAGTCTAATCACCAGGCAGGAAGAGGATTTATTTTGGGAAAGGGCTATTATTGTCTTTGTTTTAAAGTTTACCTACAAACTAAGTCCCCCCCAAAGTTAGTTCAGCCTATGCCCAGGAATGAACATGGACAGCTTGGAGGTTAGAAGCCAGATAGAGTCAGTTAGGTCAGATCTCTTTCACTGTCATAACTTTCTGTTATAATTTGCACAAAGGCAGTTTCAGAGATGAGAATGTCAGTGACATATTTTGAACCAGAGCAACTCCATCTTGAATAGGGGCTGGACTGCATTCTCAGGGTGTTAGGCATTCTTAGTCACAGGAGGAGACAGGAGATTGGCACAAGATACAGGTCACAAAAACCTTGCTGATAAAACAGGATGCGATAAAGAGGCTGACCAACACCCCCCAAAACCAAGATGGTGATGAAAGTGACCTCTGGTTGTTCTCACTGCTAATTATACACAAATTGTAATACATTAGCATGCTAAAAGACACTCTCACCAGACCCATGACAGTTTACAAATGCCATGGCAACATCCGGAAGTTACCCTGTATAGTCTAAAGAGAGGAGGAACCCTCAGTTCCCAGAAACCTCTGCCCCTTTCCCGAGAAATACATGAATAATTCATCCCTTGTTTAGCATATAATCCAGAAATAACTGTAAGTGTACTCAGTGGAGCAGCCCAGGCCACTGTTCTGCCAAAGGAGGAGCCATTCTTTTGTTTCTTTACTTTCTTAATAAAGTTGCTTTCACTTTACTCTATGGACTCGCCCTGAATTCTTTCTTGCACAAGGTCCAAGAACCGTCTCTTGGGGTCTGGATTGGGACCCCTTTCCGGTAACAAGAAGACCTAAGTGGGACAGGGAGATGTCTGTATATGGTGATGGGAAGGGTACAGGAAGTACAGAAGACAGAAGAGGGACAGCCAGAGCAGGTGGCTTCAGAGCACAGGTCCTGGAGCAAAGAAAGGATGGAAGGAGGCAGAGGCAGGTTTTTGAACAAGAGAAGTAAAAATGTTTCAGTGGTGAGAAAAGGAAACTTTTGGCCAGGTGTAGTCTCACATCTGTAATCCCAGCACTTTAGGAGGCTGAGGCAGGAGGATCTCTTGAGCCCAGGAGTTTGAGATTGGCTTGGGCAACATAGCAAGATCCTATCTCTACTAAAAATAAAAAAAATACACCAGGCAAGGTGGCTCACACCTGTAAATCCCAGCATTTTCGGAGGTCAAGGCAGGTAGATCACCTAAAGTCAGCAGTTCAAGACCAGCCTGACCAATATGGTGAAACCCCACCTAGTCTACTAAAATTACAAAAATCAGCTGGGCATGGTGAGGTGCACATATAGTCTCAACTACTTGGGAGGCTGAGGCAGGAGAATCGCATGGACCCAGGAGGCAGAGGTTGCAGTGAGCCAAGATCGCGCCACTGCACTGCAGCCTGGGCAACAGAGTAAGACTCTGTCTCAAAAAAAAAAAAAAAAAAATCAAAAAATGGCCAGGCACAGTGTCTCATGCCATAATCACAGTACTTTGGGAGGCCGAGCAGCCGGCATATCACCTGAGGTCAGGAGTTGAAGACCAGCCTGGCCAACATAGTGAAACCCGGTCTCTATTAAAAATATAAAAATTGGCCGGGCATGATGGCGGATGCCTGTAGTCCCAGCTACTCAAGAGGTTGAGGCAGGGGAATTGCTTGAACCTGGGAGGTGGAGGTTTCAGTGAACCAAGATCCCTCCACTGCACTCCAGCCTGAAAACAGAGGGAGACTGTCTCAAAACAACAATAACAACAAAAAAATGGGGAGTGGGGAGCCGGATGAGGTGGCTTACACCTGTAATCCCAGCACTTTGGAAGGCCGAGGTGGGAAGATCATGAGGTTAGGAGTTTGAGACCAGCCTGGCCAACATGGTGAAACCCCGTTTCTACTAAAATACAAAAAATTAGCCAGGCGTAGTGATGCGTGCCTGTCATCCCAGCTACTCGGGAGGCTGAGGCAGGAGAATCACTTGAACTCAGGAGGAGGAGGTTGCTGTGAGTGGAGATCACACCACTACACTCCAGGCTGGGCGACAGAACAAAGCTCCGTCTCGAAAAAGAAAAAAAAAAAAAGTTAAAATTAGTCTGGCAATGGTGCTGTACACCTATAGTCCCAGCAATCGGGAGGTTGAGGTGAAGAAAATGAAAAGAAACTTTCATCCTTGGGGCTGTTTGAGCACAGAGCCAAGTGATCACATGTCAGCTTCTCACAGTTGTGTGTGTGTGTGTGTGTGTGTGTTTAGTAAAGATGGGGTTTCACCATGTTGGCCAGGCTGGTCTCAAACTCCTAACCTCAGGTGATCTGCCCGCCTCAGCCTCCCAAAGTGCTGGGATTATAGACATGAGCCACTGTGCCCAGTTTTCTCACAATCCTTAAACCCAAAAGTCTATGGTTCTTATTTTAAAATTCCAGGAGCTTCTCTTTCTAGGCTGGAGAGATATTCCCCTAAAGTCAATTCAGGTTCATAGTTGAATTCCTGTCTAGGGATTCTAGGAAGGCAACAGAATAAGGATCTTTGAGGTTTAAAAGCCTCTTTGCTTTCTGTTCCTTTAAAAAAGGGAGGGGGACTGGATGCGGTGGCTCACATCTGTAATCCCAGCACTTTGGCAGGCCGAGGCATTTGGGTCACTTGAGCTCAGAAGTTCAAGACCAGCCTGGGCAACATGGTGAAAACCCATCTCCACACACAAAAAAAACACAAAAATTAGCCAGGTACGGTGGTGCATGCCTTCATTCCCAGCTACTTGGGGAGCAGAGGTGGTATGATCACCTGAGTTGGGGGAGCTTGAGGCTACAGTGAATCAAGACTATACCACTGTACTCAAGCCTGGCTGACAGAAAAAGAATCTGTCAAAAAAAAAAGGAAGAGAAAAAGAAAAGAAGGCATGGTTAATACAAGTTGAAACATAATAAATACAAGTTGAAACATAGCAGTTTATTAGTAGTTGCTGGGCGTGGTAGCTCTCGCCTGTAATCCCAGCACTTTGGGAGGCCGAAGTAGGTGGATCACAAGGTCAGGAGTTTGAGACCAGACTGGCCAATATGGTGAAACCCCATCTCTACTAAAAATACAAAAATTAGCCAAGTGTGGTGGCGGGCCTTGTACTCCTAGCTACTTGGGAGGCCGAGGCAGGAGAATCGCTTGAACCTGGGAGGTGGGGTTGCAGTGAGCAGAGATTGTGCCACTGCACTCCAGCCTGGGCAACAGAGTGAGACTCTGTCTCAAAAAATAAGGGAGGAAATATACCCAAAATAAGCATGTACATATATTCACAATAACACATGTTCAAGAAGATTCATAGCACCAAATGTAGAATAGCTCTAGACTAGAAACAACCCAAGTGTCCATCGACAGAAAATAGTGATATATTCAGGCAGTGAATACGACACACAATGAGAATGAATAAGCTACAACTACACACAGAAATACAGATGATATTGAGCAAAAGAAGTAACAAAAGATGTATACTGCCTGATTCCATTTATACGAAATTCAAAACTAGACACAAAAAATCTATGCTGTTAGAATTCAAGATAGTACTTTCTCTTGGGATAAGGGTAATGACCAGAAGGCTTCTGTGGGTACTGATAATGCTCTTTTTTGTGATCTGCTTACTGAAGTGTGTTGACTTTGTGAAAATTTATCTGTATACTTTCAATTTGTTTATTTTAAATATGTTTGTTATACTCTGATTAAATGCCTTTTTTTTTTTTTTTGAGACAGAATCTCGCTCTGTTGCCCAGGCTGGAGTGCAGTGGCACGATCTCGGCTCACTGCAAGCTCCGCCTCCTGGGTTCACACCATTCTCCTGCCTCAGTCTCCTGAGTAGCTGGGACTACTGATATGTACCACCATGCCCTGCTAATTTTTTGTGTTTTTAGTAGAGACAGGGTTTCACCATGTTAGCCAGGATGGTCTCAATCTCCTGACCTCGTGATCCGCCCGCCTCAGCCTTCCAAAGTACTGGGATTACAGGCGTGAGCCACCACGTCCAGTCAAATGATTTCTTAAAAGTCAAAATGGCAGGGAAAATGCCCACAATCTTACGCTCATAAATAACTACCATTATCATTTTTTAGTTGATTCATCTGGGCAATTTCTATACATATATAAACATATAAATAAGTCAGGTGCAGTGGCTCACACTTGTAATCCCAGCACTTTGGGAGGCCGAGGCAGGTGGATCACCTGAGGTCAGGAGTTTGAGACCAGCCTGGCCAACATGGCAAAACTTTATCTCTACTAAAAATACAAAAAAAAGGGCCGGGTGCGGTGGCTCAAGCCTGTAATCCCAGCACTTTGGGAGGCCGAGACGGGCGGATCATGAGGTCAGGAGATCGAGACCATCCTGGCTAATACGGTGAAACCCCGTCTCTACTAAAAAATACAAAAAACTAGCCGGGCGATGAGGCGGGCGCCTGTAGTCCCAGCTACTCGGGAGGCTGAGACAGGAGAATGGCGTGAACCCGGGAGGCGGAGCTTGCAGTGAGCTGAGA
>NW_016803902.1:453429-466416 GCF_001698545.2 Rhinopithecus bieti | reverse complement strand
AAAAAAAAAAAAAAAAAAAAAGCTGGGTGTGGTGGCACACGCCTATAATCCCAGCTACTCAGAAGGCTGAGACAGGATAATCGTGTGAACCTGGGAGACGGAGGTTGCAGTGAGCTGAGATCACACCACTGCACTCTAGCCTGGGCAACAGAGCAAGACTCCATCTCAAAAACAAAACATATAAATAGATGAGCTTGTACTATACTATATATTGTTCTTTTCACCTATCACCTACTTTTTTCACTTATTAATATAAATCTTAAACACTATTTCATGTACTACATTATTCTTAGTGGTAATAGAGTATCACATGTGCATACCACAGTTAATTTAATAAACTCTCTATAGCTGGGCTCGGTGGCTCATGCCTGTAATACCAGCACTTTGGGAGGTCAAGGTGGGCAGATCTCCTGAGGTCAGGAGTTCGAGACCAGCCTGGCCAACATGGTGAAACCCCGTCCCTACTAAAAAATACAAAAATTAGCCGAGCGTGGTGGCAGGCACCTTAATCCCAGCTACTTGGAAGGCAGAGGCAGGAGAATGGTTTGAACCCGGGAGGTGGAGGTTGCAGTGAGCTGAGATCAAGCCATTGCACTCAAACCTGGGGTACAAGAGCAAGACTTCACTCAAAAATAAAAAATAAAATAAAAACAATAAACTATAGCTGAACATTTAAGCTAGCTCTACTTTTTTGCTGTATAAAGAACACTTGGCAACAAGTATTTTAATTCGTTTTGTAGTAGTTTTCCGTTATTTTATCCTTGTATTTTTGCTGGGAACTTTTTTTTTTTCTTACCTCACTTGTTCTTTCCTCTTCACCCCCTTTCTCCTGGCTCATTCTTCACGCTCAAACATATCTAAATATCTACAAGGGTTTAATTCTTGTTCACTTTACAAAAATTGAATCAGCCAGACACAGTGGCTCAAGCCTGTAATCCTAGCACTTTGGGAGCCCAAGGCAGGAGGATAGCTTGAGGCCAGGAGTTTCAACAGCCTGGGCAACTCGGTGAGATCACACCTCTATACTAAATAGAGAAATTAGCCAATTGTGGTGGTACACACCTATAGTCCTAACTACTCAGGAGGCTGAGGTAGGAGAATCGCTTGAGCTCAGGAATCTGAAGTTATAGTGAGCT
Organism: Rhinopithecus bieti; assembly: GCF_001698545.2. Classification (NCBI taxonomy): domain Eukaryota; kingdom Metazoa; phylum Chordata; class Mammalia; order Primates; family Cercopithecidae; genus Rhinopithecus; species Rhinopithecus bieti. The sequence continues at coordinate 465,280 of NW_016803902.1, read as the reverse complement.
ATGATCTTGCCACTACAATCCAGCCTGGGTGATGGAGTGAGATCTTGTCTCTTGAAAAAAAAAAATCATATGCTTTCTTCTGAAATTTGCTGTTTTCATTTTGCCAAAGCTCATAGAAGCCCCACTAGAGCACTTGATATGGCTCTAACATATATTTTAAGTAGCTGCCACAATATCCAATGGGATGGATATACCATCATTTTAGTCAATCAATCTCTTATTGGGAACACCCAAGTTATTTCTAGGGCTTAAACATTACAAAAATCCTGCAATAAATGTCATTGTGTGTATGACTTTATGTGCCCATTACCAATCTATTGCCTCTTCCAAATTCATCCTTTTTGATGGCTCTGTAAATAACAGTTCTGGGCCCTTTAAATATTTTCCCTTTGCAAGTGATGCTGAAGCTTTGTCAGTAGAGGGCGCTAGAGACATTGAAGAAGGAGAGTCTCTTGTTTCCTGGTTGCTGTGTGCTTCCTTGGCCGGCTCCTTGCAGTCAATTTGGTGTCTTAGTCCTATGGCTCCTGCAATGCATGGCGGTTCGTGCACCAGCAGACGCAGCTTCCTCCCAGTACTCTCCCGCGGGGAGTTTTATAGAAGAGTTCCTACAGTGAGACATCTCCCTGTGAACAGCTTTCCCCAGTACCCTAGAAGGCAGATATTTAACACGTTTCAGAGGATGGATTTCCCGTCAGTTCCACTGATTTCTGTCACCTAGTGAGCCACAGCCATGTCCTTTCCAACAAGATCTGGATCTCAGCCATAAGGGTAGGGGATTCTTCCTTGGATGTTCTAACTCATTTATGGAGTTAGTGGTTGCTTCCTAATCTAACCGCTTCCTTTTGTTTGTTTTTGTTGGTTTGAGATGAAGTCTCGCTCTGTCGCCCAGGCTGGAAGGCAATGGCACAATCTCAGCTCACTGTGACCTCTGCCTCCTGGGTTCAAGCAATTCTCTGGTCTCCGCCTCCAGAGTAGCTGAGATTACAGGCATGCACTGTCTCATGTGTCCGTGTGAAGAGACCACCAAACAGGCTTTGTGTGAGCAACATAGCTGTTTATTTCACCTGGGTGCAGGTGGGCTGAGTCCGAAAAGTAAGTCAGCAAAGGGTGGTGCATTATCATTAGTTCTTATAGGTTTTGGGATAGGCGGTGAAGTTAAGAGCAATGTTTTGGGGGCAGGAGGTGGATCTCACAAAGTACATTCTCAAGGGTGGGGAGAATTATAAAGAACCTTCTTAAGGGTGGGGGAGATTACAAAGTACAATGATCACCTTCTTAGGGTGGGGCGGAAACAAATCACAGTGGTGGAATGTCATCAGTTAAGGCTATTTTCATTTCTGTGGATCTTCAGTGGCTTCAGGCCATCTGGATGTACACGTGCAGGTCACTGGGGATCTGATGGCTTAGCCTGGGCTCAGAGGCCTGACATTCCTGTCTTCTTATATTAATAAGAAAAATAAAACAAAATAGTGGTAAAATGTTGGGGTGGCGAAAATTTTGGGGGGTGGTATGGAGAGATAATGGGTGATGTTTCTCAGGGCTGCTTTGAGCGGGATTAGGGGCAGCTTGGGAACCTAGAGTGGGAGAGATTAAACTGAAGAAAGATTTTGGGGTAAGGGGTGATATTGTGGGGTTGTTAGAAGGAGCATTTGTCATACAGAATTATTGGTGATGGCCTGGATGCAGTTTTGAATGAATTGAGAAACTAAATGAAAGACATAAGGTCCAAATAACAGAAGGAGAAAAACAGGTAGAGGTAGAGGGTGGCATAAGAACAGGAACAAGAATAAAAGTATAAAAGTAAAGAATAGGACTTCATCCTAGTGAAAGTATTGGAGTGTACTTTGTCACTGAAGATCTTCTATCCAATTAAAGAGAGACTTAAGGGTGGCAGTTTGAGGTAAAACCAGGCACCACTGAATACCAAGAGCCTGAGAAACTGCTTAGGTGATTTGATTAGTGGGCCGGTCCGTTATCAGACTGTATAGAGGTGGGAAGGCCAAACTGAGGAATTAAGTCTGACAGAAGGGAAGAAATGACCACCGTGGCCTTCTCAGACCCTGCGGGAAAGACCTCTACCCATCCAGTGAAAGTGTCTACCTAGACCAAGAGGTATTTTAGTGTCCTGACTTGAGGCATGTGAGTAAAGTCAATTTGCCAGTCCTGGAGCTTGATGTGTAGAGAAGGGAGGGGGCCTGAACAATCCCTGAGGAGTAGTAGAACAGCAGATGGAACACTGAGAAGTGATTTCCTTAAGGGTAGATTTCCAGGATGGAAAGGAAATGAGAGGTTCTAAGAGGCAGGCTAGTGGCTTGTAACCTACATGGAAGAGGTTATGAAATGACAAAAGAATAGAATGGGCCTGTGAGGCTGGAAGGAGATATTTTCCTTGGTACAAGAACCATTTGCCTTGTGTGGGAAGAGATTGATAGGTGGAAGTTTCAGTGGGGGAGTGGCCAGATGAGAAGGAGAAAAACTGCCGTGAAGGATAGAAGTTGGAACGCTAGCTGCTTTTTTAGCTACCTTATCAGCATAAGCATTGTCCTGAGGGATGGAATGTGATGCCTTTTGATGGCCCTTGCAGTGAATGACTCCAGCTTCCTTTGGCTTTGAGAAGAGTTTTTATTAAAGAGGCATTAATGATGGAGGACCCTTGTGTAGTGAGGAAACCTTTCAGCTCATAAAACAGCACAGTGGTGCAGGATATGGGCTCAGTATAAATATTGACGCGTAATCCCTTTACAAGAGTGAGGGCCCAATTAAGGCAATGAGTTCGGCTTGCTGAGAGGTAGTGGAGGGGAGCAGAGCGGTAGCCTCAATGATAGATGTGGAAGATACTATAGCATAGCCTGCCTTTGCTGGTGTGTGGCGATTAGGCCCGGTGGAACTGCCATCAATAAACCAAGTGTAATCAGAGTGAGGAACAGGAAAGAAGGAAATATTGGGAATTGGGGCGAATGTCAAGTGTATCAGGGAGATACAGTCACGGGGGTCAGGTATGGTATCCAGAATAATGTGGGAGGCCGGATTGAAGTCTGGGCCAGGAACAATGGTAACTGTGGGAGACTCAACAAAGAGTGAGTATACCTGAAGGAGTTGGGGGGACAGAAAGTATATGCATCAAGCGTGAGGAGGAAAATAGATTTTGGAAGTTATGAGAACTGTAGAGAGTGAGTTGAGCATAATTTGTGATTTTGAGGGTCTCTAAAAGTATTAGGGTGGCGGCAGCCAATGCACGGAGGCATGATGGCTAGGCTAAAACAATGAGGTCAAGTTGTCAGGATAAAAAGGCTACCGGGCGCAGTCCCGGCTCTTGTGTAAGAATTCCGACCACACAGCCCTGCACTTTGGCTGTGTGTAATGAAAAAGGGTTGTGATGAGTTAGGGAGAGCTAGTGTGGGGGTAGCTTCTAGGACTGTTTTTAAGGAACGGAAAGGAGTGGCGAAAGGATTTAGGATCTGTGAGGTCAGCCAAGTTTGCTTTTGTGAGTTTATATAATGGTTTAGTCAGGATGGTAAAACTAGGTATCCAAAGGCAGAAGTACCTAACCATGCCTAGGAAGGAAAGGAGTGGTTTTGTAGAAGGGATTGGGGTTTGGGAGATTAGCCAGACAAGATCAGCAGGGAGAGCACGTGTGTTTTCATGAGAGTTATGCCGAGATAGGTAACAGATGAGGAAGAAATTTGGGCTTGACTGAAGTAATGGGGGCTGTCTGTGAAGCCTTGCAGCAGTACAGCCCAGGTAATTTGCTGAGCCTGACGGGTGTCAGGGTCAGTCCAAGTGAAACTGAAAAGAAGCTGGGATGAAGGGTGCAAAGGAATAGTAAAGAAAGCATGTTTGAAATCCAGAACAGAATAATGGGTTGTGGAGGGAGGTATTTAGGATAGGAGAGTATATGGGTTTGGCACCATGGGGTGGATAGGCGAACAATTTGGTTGATAAGGCACAGATCCTGAACTAACCTGTAAGACTTGTCCGGTTTTGGGACAGGTAAAATGGAATTGTAAAGAGAGTTTATAGGCTTTAAAAGGCCATGCTGTAACAGGCAAGTGATAACAGGCTTTAATCCATTTAAAGCGTGCTGCTGGATGGGATATTGGTGTTGAGCGTGGTAAGGGTGATTAGGTTTTAATGGGATGGTAAGGGGAGCATCATTTGTCGCCAAGGAGGGAGTAGAGGTATCCTATCCTTGTGGATTAAGGTGGGGAGATACAAGGAGAGGATGTGAAGGAGGCTTTGAACTGGGGGAAAAGGCGGCAATGAGGTGTGGCTGTAGCCCGGGAATAGTCAGGGAAGCAGATAATTTAGTTAAAATGTCATGACCTAATAAGGGAGCTAGGCAGGTGGGGATAACTAAAAAGGAGTGTATAAAAGAATCTTGTCTAAGTTGGCACCAGAGTTGGGGAGTTTTAAGAGGTTTAGAAGCCTGGCCGTCAATACCCACAACGGTTATGGAGACAAAGGAAAAAGGCCTTTGAAAAGAAGGCAATGTGGAGTGGGTAGCCTCCGTATTAATTAAGAAGGGGACGGACTTACACTCCACTGTAAGAGTTACCCAAAGAGTCTGTAATGATCCAGGAGGCTTCCAAGGTGATCAGGCAGTGTCAGTCTTAAGCTGCTAAGCCGAAAAGATCTGGGAAGGAATCAGTCAGAGCCTTGGGCCAGTTGGACAGTCCAATTCCCAGTGGGGTCCCATACAGATGGGACCCAGCTTGGGAGGAATCCCAGGCTGCAGGCATTCCTTGGCCCAGTGGCCAGATTTCCAGCACTTGAAGCAAGATCCTGGGCGAGGAAGTCCTGAAGGAACGCCTGACTGCTGTGGCTTAGGCGTTTTGAAGTTTTTGTGTGTTGGAGATATGACTGGGGTTTCTCTCACAGCAGAGGCAAGTAATTGCAACTCTTCTCTATTATTGTACACCTTGAAGGTGAGGTTAATTAAGTCCTGTTGTGGGGGTCGAGGGCCGGAATTTAATTTTTGGAGCTTTTTCTAATGTCAGGAGCAGATTGGGTAATAAAATAAAATGCATATTGAGAATAAGACAGCCTTCTGACCCCTATGGGTCTAGCGTGGTAAAACGTCTAAGGGTTGTTGCCAAACGGCCCATGGACTGGGCTGGGTTTTTATATTTGATGAAAAAGATCCTAAATGCTAACTGATTTGGGGGAGGTAGGATAAAGAAAAAAGGAGCATTAACCTTGACTATGTATACCTTTAGCTTCAGCCACCTCTTTAAGAGGAAAATGGCCGGGCGCGGTGGCTCAAGCCTGTAATCCCAGCACTTTGGGAGGCCGAGACGGGCGGATCACGAGGTCAGGAGATCGAGACTATCCTGGCTAACACGGTGAAACCCCGTCTCTACTAAAATACAAAAAAAAAAACTAGCCGGGCGAGGTGGCGGGCGCCTGTAGTCCCAGCTACTCGGGAGGCTGAGGCAGGAGAATGGCGTGAACCCGGGAGGCGGAGCTTGCAGTGAGCTGAGATCCAGCCACTGCACTCCAGCCTGGGCGACAGAGCAAGACTCCGTCTCAAAAAAAAAAAAAAAAAAAAAAAAAAAAAGAGGAAAATGTTGGGCAGGTGGGGAGGGCTACTCGCGGAAGGAAACTGTAAGCCAGACCAGGTGTGAGGGGGAGTGGTGATAGATTATAGGGTGGGGGAGCAGAGGCTGAGGAAGAATTGGGACCTGGCTTGGCCTGGTGAGGAGCAGCCTGGGGAGAAGGGGAGAGGTCAGATGAGTCCGTAGAAAAGAAGGATTCAAAGGACTCAGAGCTTGGGGTGGAGACTGAAGGAACAGACAGGAGAGAAAGAAGAAAGATTTGGAACAAGTCTCATTGGGAGCAGACTAGGGAGGGACCAATGTGCAAAAGAATGCCTGGACATCAGGCACCTTAGACCATTTGCCCATTTTTCAACAAAAATTACCTCAATCTTGTAGGATAGACAAATCAAAAGTGCCATTCTCTGGCCACTTGGAACTACTGTCGAGTTTGTATTGGGGCTAAGCGGTATTGCAAAAGAAAATACGCCTAGATTTTAGATCAGGCAAGAGTTGAAGATTTTTAAGTTCTTGAGAACACAGGCTAAGGGAGAAGGAGGAATGGAGGGTGAAAGGTTGCCCATAGTGAAGGAGGCAAGTTTAAGAGAAGGGTAGAAACACAGAGAAGGGGGATGGGGAGCAGCCCTGGGCTACAACGTGGGTAAGCAGCCAAAGCAGGTGTCCCCGCAATTGACTTGTCAAGAAGGGAATGTGGGTGAATGACCAAGGCAGGTGTCCCCGCGGAGATCGGACACCAATGGAACATGAGTGAATCATCAGAGAGGCATCCCCGCAATGATTAAACACCAAGGGAAGGCTGCCTTCCCGAATCCGTGACCAGCGCCGGAGTTTTGGGTCCACGGATAAAATGTGTCTCCTTTGTCTCTGCCAGAAAATGAAAGGAATTGAAATTAAGAGAAGGGAGAGATTGAAGAGTGGAGCCAAGACTGAAGGGAGAAACAGGCTGAGGGATAGTGAGAGAGGTTGGAGAAGACAGTAAAAAGAGGCCGCTTACCCGATTTAAAATTGGTGAGATGTTCCTTGGTCTGGCTGGTCTGAGGACCTGAGGTCGTAGGTGGATCTCTTTATGGAGTGAGGATGAGGACAGGGGACTGGTCTCCCGAAGGAGTCTCGCTGACCCGGGTCTTTGGCACCAAATGTCTCACGTGGCCGTGTGAAGAGACCACCAAACAGGCTTTGTGTGAGCAACATGGCTGTTTATTTCACCCGGGTGCAGGCGGGCTGAGTCCAAAAAGAAAGTCAGCAAAGGGTGGTGGATTATCATTAGTTCTATAGGTTTTGGGATAGGCGGTGGAGTTAAGAGGAATGTTTTGGGGGCAGCAGGTGGATCTCACAAAGTACATTCTCAAGGGTGGGGAGAATTACAAAGAACCTTCTTGAGGGTGGGGGAGATGACAAAGTACATTGATCAGTTAGGGTGGGGAAGAAACAAATCACAGTGGTGGAATGTCACCAGTTAAGGCTATTTTCACTTCCATGGATCTTCAGTTGCTTCAGGCCATCTTGGATGTACACGTGCAGGTCACTGGGGATCTGATGGCTTAGCTTGGGCTCAGAGGCCTGACATGCACCACCACACCCCGCTAATTTTTTGTATTTTTAGTAGAGATGAGGTTTCACCATGTTGGCCAGGCTGGTCTTGAACTCCTGACCACAGGTGATCCACCTGCCTCGGCCTCCCAGAGTGCTGGGATTACACATGTTAGCCACTGCATGCGGCCTGCTTCCTGTATTTTTCAGAATTCTACTTCTTACTAGTCAATCCCTCATTACTCCAATCTTCTGTTAGTTAAGTAATTCTTCATATTAAACTTCTCTGAATTACTAAGTGGTTTCTTTCTCTTGATTCTACTCAGACTGAGACACTATCTGCCATGTTGCATGGGTGGAGTATGCTATAGTTTTCCTCTATCATTTACCTACTGAAGGCATCCAGGTTGTTTCTAGGTTTTAGCCAATACACATAAATCTGCAATAAATATCCTTGTACACATAACTTTGTCTATTGGTGGTTTTATGTCTGAATGTTCTATCTCAAAATTGGAATTGCTGCTTCAAAGGCACCAAGGAGCTCTCATCACCAGCCGGACCCATTCTCCTCACTCCCTGCTTTCACCAAATGGTCTTGTCTTTTACCTAAGAAAATGAAAGTTATCTCACATGACGGTTGCATGTCCATTTCAAAGTATCTTGGTTTTCATCCTTCCTCTTTATGCTTTTCTCTAAGGAAAAGTGTCCCTCCCTTCTCCATGTATTCATTTAACTAGCTTTGCTGAGCTCCTTCTACAAAACTGGCCCTGTGCCCGCGGCTACAGATATGGAGATAAACAAGAATTGGTCCCTGCACACACAGTGCCAGTTACCTATCTTGGAGTTTACTTCTTACGGCCTCTCTCTTATCTCTTCAGACACTGTCTTTGTTTTTGTTATTGTTTTTTTTTTCTTTAGATGGACACTCGCTCTGTCACCCAGTTTGGAGTGCAGTGGCGCAATCTTGGTTCACTGTAACCTCCGCCTCCTGGGTTCAAGTGATTCTCCTGCCTCAGGCTCCCGAGTAGCTAGGACTATAGGTGCAAGCAACCACACCCAGCTAATTTTTGTATTTTTAGTAGAGACTGGGTTTCACCATGTTGGCCAGGCTAGTTTCAAACTCCTGACCTCAAGTGATGAGCCTACTTCGGCCTCCCAAAGTGCTGGGATTACAGGCATGAGCCACCGCAACCCGCTGCTTCAGACACTTACTATTGTGTTTTCCCTTCAACCTGCATGTGTGCTCTCGTCCTTCCTCTGAGGATAGTTTGCCTGGACCCAGCTTCCCTTTCACACTACTGTCCTGACACTTTTCCTTTATTGCCAGACTTCCCAGTGGTGGCCATGGCTCGCCTTTCCCGCTGTTTCTTGTCTCATTTTCTCTTTGTATCACGTGTCTGTGTGAAGAGACCACCAAACAGGCTTTGTGTGAGCAACAAGGCTGTTTATTTCACCTGGGTGTAGGTGGGCTGAGTCCGAAAAAGGAGTCAGCAAAGGGTGGTGGATTATCATTAGTTCTTATGGGTTTTGGGATAGGCGGTGGAGTTAGGAACAATGTTTTGCAGGCAGGGGGTGGATCTCACAAAGTACATTCTCGAGGGTGGGGAGAATTACAAAGAACCTTCTTAAGGTTGGGGAGATGACAAAGTATATTGATCAGTTAGGGTGGAGCAGAAACAAATCACAATAGTGGACTGTCATCAGTTAAGACTATTTTCACTTCTTTTGTGGATCTTCAGTTGGATGTATAAGTGCAGGTCACAGGGAATATGATGGCTTAGCTTGGGCTCAGAGGCCTGACACTCTTCTCCCCTTGTAACCTGGGCTCTGCACTGCCCCCTCCCATACTCTACTGAAACTACTGTCTAGGAAATCGACAATTAACTACAAATCTCAGTCCAAAGGACGCTTCTCATGCTTAATGGTGCTCAACATCTCTGCACTTCAGTCCTACTGAACTCCTTTCCCTCCTCCTTCTTCTCCTCTTCCTCCTCCTCCTTCTTTTCCTGTCCCTCCTCCTTCTTCTCTTCCTCCTCTCCCTCCTTTTCCTCTTCAAAAAGTATTGTATCCTTCCTTTAATTGCAAACAACAGAAAACCTAATTCAAACGAATTGTTTTTCGAAACAGGGTCTTACTCTGATGCCCAGGCTGGAGTGCAGCAGTCAAATCTTAACTCACTACAACCGCTGTCTCCTGTGTTCAAGCGATTCTCCTGCCTCAGCCTCCCAAGTAGCTGGCATTACAGGCTCCCACCATCACACCTGGCTAATTTTTGTATCTTTAGTCGAGATGGAGTTTCACCATGTTGGTCAGGCTGGTCTCAAATTGCTGACTTCAAGTAACCCATCAGCCTCCCGAGTAGCTGGGACTACAGGCGCCTGCCACCTCGCCCGGCTAGTTTTTTGTATTTTTTAGTAGAAACGGGGTTTCACCGTGTTAGCCAGGATGGTCTCGATCTCCTGACCTCGTGATCTGCCCGTCTCAGCCTCCCAAAGTGCTGGGATTACAGGCTTGAGCCACCGCGCCCGGCTTACTCAAACTAATTTAAACCTAAAGAATACCATGTAGTAAAAGTGTAAACACGTGCATGGAAATGATAAACTCCATACTCATGATAATTATTAGTTCGGTGGGGGCCAGGTGCAGTGGCTCATGCCTGTAATCCCAGCACTTTGGGAGGCAGGCAGAACACTTGAGGTCAGGAGTTCGAGACCAGCCTGGCCAACATGGCAAAACCTCGTCTCTACTAAAAATACAAAAATTAGCCAGGCAGGGTGGCTTGTGCCTGTAATCCCAGCTACTCGGGAGGCGGAGGCACAAGAATCACTTGAACCCAGGAGGCGAAGGTTGCTGTGAGCCCAGACTGTGCCACTGCACTCAAGCCTGGGTGACAGAGGGAGACTCCATCTCAGAAAAAAAAAAAAAGAAAGAACAGAAAAAAATCCAGCACTGAAAGAAATGAGTTTTGATAGTGATAGGGCCAGTGAAATGGCTAGCAAATAATGTGTCCACACACCTTTGTGATATTTTAGAACAGCAGAAACAGAGAACATTAGGATTTTTTACTGAGAACACCTACCCCCACACACACATATACACACACACCCCAACACCAGCAGCGACAGTAGAGGCAATAAAAATAGGTCCCATGCAATGGATTTCGAATCAGAATGGCATCAAACTTCTCAAGGACATTGGAAGCTAATAGATAGTGGAGCAATACCTTAAAAATACTGTGTAAAGATTTTCCTTTCCTTTTGGAAGTTTATTGAAATATGATTGAAGTTCAGTAAACTGTGCGTAAAGTGTGCAATGTGGTTGATTAGTTTCCATATATTTAAATGTATATATTTATTTAATTTGTGTGTGTATGTGTGTGTGTGTATTTCCATGAAACTATCAGCCTAGTGAAGATAATAAACAGTTTCATTATTCACAAGTTTCCTTGTAACCCTATGTAACCTATTTCTCTCTCTATTCCCCCAGGGCCATCCATTATCTATTTTCTGTCACTATAGGTTACTTTCAATTTTCTAATTTTATATAAACAAAATCATACAGTATGTAGTCCTACTTTTCTATCTTTTTTTTTCCTTCTTCTTTGAGATGGAGTCTCGTCTGTGGCCCAGGCTGGAGTGCAATGGCATACTCTCGGCTCACTGCAGCCTCCACTTCCTGGCTTCAAGCAATTCTCCTGCCTTAGCCTCCTGAGTAGCTGGGATTACAGGCATGTGCCACCACGGCCAGCTAATTTCTGTATTTTTAGTAGAGATGGGGGTTTTGCCATATTGGCCTGGCTGGTCTTGAACTCCTGACCTCGGTGATCCACCTGCTTTGGCCTCCCAAAGTGCTAGGATTACAAGCAGGAACCACCTCGTCCAGCCTCCCATCTTCTTTCAATCAACATAAAAATTTTGAGATTCATGCATATTGTTGTTTGTATCAACAGCCCAATCCATTTTTGCTGAGTAGTATTTCACTACATAGATATGCCATAATGTGTTTATCCATTCGCCTATTGGTGAACACTTGGGTTATTTCCAATTTGGAGCTATTACAAACAACGTAGCTTTGAACACTCATGTATAAGTCTTTGTTGGACATATGTTTTCATTCCCCTTGAGTAAATGCCTACGAGTGGCTGGGTTGCATAGCAGGTGTATATTTGTGAAAAAAATTTTTAACTTCAAATTCTGTACTCAGTTAAACTATCAATTTTTTTTTTTTTTTTTTTTTTTTTTTGAGATGGAGTTTCACTCTTTCACCCAGGCTGGAGTGACCAGGCTGGTCCTGAACTCTTGACCTCAGGCGATCCACCTGCCTCCCAAAGTGTTAGGATTACAGGCATGAGCCATCGCGCCCGAACTAAACTATCAATTTAATGAAGAAAGCAAATAGAGACATTTCCAGATGTTTAAGAACTCAAAATTAACTCTCTTGTACCCATTCGAAGAAGCTATTACAAAGGTGCACTCCAGAAAAATAATAGAGTGTAAGAAGGGAAGACAAAGCATCCAGGGAATGGTGCCTCCAACTCAGAGGAACAAGGAGAAATCACAGGGTAACAATACTGCAGCACACTGGATACCGCCCAGTGCCCATAGGAGCAGGAGAAGAGGGGGCTCTGGAAGGGGGATAACAAGGCAGGCACGATGGGGCAGGTATGACTGAGCACCATAAAAATGTTTTTGCAGCTGGGCACAGTGGCACACACCTGTAATCCCAGCACTTTGGGAGGCCGAGGCAGGCAGATCACCTGAGGTCAG
>NW_016803902.1:380977-449953 GCF_001698545.2 Rhinopithecus bieti | reverse complement strand
AAAAAAAAAAAAAAAAAAAAAAAAAAATTAGCTGGGCATGGTGGCAGGCGACTGTAATCCCAGCTACTCAGGACCAGCTACTCAGGAGGGAGGTTGAGGCAGAAGAACAGCTTGAACATGGGAGGCGGAGGTTGCAGTGAGCCGAGATCATGCCACTGCACTCCAGCCTGGGCAACAGAGCAAGACTCTGTTTCTCAAAAAAAAAAAAAAAAAAAAAAGAAATGTTATTGCTAGGCATGTGACAGAAATGTTTAACATGTAAAGAAAACTAGCAACAGGTCCATGAAAACTGACAAATGAATAAACAAGGCAATTATTAATTCTAAGAAAATGAGCTGTACATAAAAGGAGACATGTTTGTAGTACACTGTGTGCCTCAACAGTAAACAATAGTTACATAAGAATACTGTACATGAGGACTATTGTCTTTCTAAAACACTGTGCTATTATCTATGTTGAGAGATTACAGGAGTAGGCAGGGATGGAATGAGAAAGCTACATCTTTATCCAGCACAGTGAGATGTTGTCCATAGAGTCCCAACTATTGTGGCAGCTGAGGTGGCAGGATCACTTGAGCCTAGGACTTTGAGGTTGCAGCCATGATTGCACCACTGCACTCCAGCCTGGGTGACAGAGCAAGACCTCATCTCTAAAATAAATCAATTAATAGGACTGAAAAATCAAGACATAGCAATCAATAAAGATATCATTTAGACACGTCAAATGTGAATACCAGGGAAGCATCAAGAAGAGTTGAGAATGGTTGCCTCTAAGGTGGCAACCGGGGGAGTATGGTGTGGGAGGGATATAATACTCCTATAAATACGTTTTTTGTTTGTTTGGGATTTTGGGGGTTTTTTTTGTTTGTTTTGTTTTGTTTTTTTGAGACAGAGTCTCGCTCTGTCACCCGGCGGAAGTGCAGCAGCACAGTCTTGGCTCACTGCAACCTCTGCCTCCCGGGTTCCAGTGATTCTCCTGCCTCAGCCTCCAAAGTAGCCTGGATTATAGGCGTGTGCCACCATATCCAGCTATAATCCCAGCTAATTTTTGTATTTTTAGTAGAGATGGGATTTCACCATGTTGGCCAGGCTCAAACTCTTGACCTCATGTGATCCGCCTGCCTCAGCCTCCAAAAGTACTGGGATTACAGGCATGAGCTACCATGCCTGGTCCACTCAACCAATTGTAAACCAGAAAATGTTTAAATTTACCTACAGCCTGGAAGCACCATCTCCCCACTTCCCCACCCTCCGCCCACTTCAAATTGTCCTGCCTTTCTGGACCAAACCAATGTATTTCTCAAACGTATTTGATTGATGTCTCATGCCTCCCTAAAATGTATAAAATCAAGCTGTATCCAGACCTCCTCGGGCACATGTTCTGAGGACCTCCTGAGGGCTGTGTCATAGGCCATGGTCACTCATGTTTGGCACAGAATAAATATCTTCAAATATTTTACAGAGTTTGACTCTTTTTGTTGACATACTTAGTGAAAAATAAGTTTTCCCAGAGTCAAACCATAAAGAAAAAAGTTTTTAGGCACGGCGTGGTGGCTCACGCCTGTAATCCCAGCATTGTGGGAGGCTGAGGCGGGAGGATCACAAGGTCAAGAGATGGAGACCAGCCTGGCCAACATGATAAAACCCTGTCTCTACTAAAAGTACAAAATTTAGCTGGGCATGGTGGCACGAGCCTGTAGTTCCAGCTACTTGGAAGGCTGAGGCAGGAGAATTGCATGAACCCGGTAAGAGGAGGTTGCAGTGAGCCGAGATCGTGCCACTGCACTCCAGCCTGGCCACAGAGTGAGACTCCGTCTCAAAAAAAAAAAAAAAAAAAAAAAAAAAAAAACGAAATGGATTAAAACATTTTCTATTCCCTTAAAAAGGATTGTACACCCTAGGCATTATGTCTACTATGTTTGAGGCATATGTTGTTCCTGCCGGATCTAGGCTTGGATGGAATAGTTTCTTTGACTTAATCACTTGGGATATGATGATTAAATTATATTGATTAGGTTATAGCCATGGGGTTGGTGGTGCTACCCTAGAGTTTGAGAATGGGGTCCGTCCCACCCAGATGGAATTTCTGCCGTATGATGGGAGAGGCAGTGAGATTGATGCCAAAGAAATAATCAAAATACCCACTGCAGATATGAACAATTTAAAGAAGAAAAAAGCCCAACAAATTATCAAGTAGCATATGAAAATATGCTAGCTGGTAATCAAGGATATGCAAAATAAACGAGATACTTTTCACCCATGAAACTGACAAAAATTTAAGTTTAATAATATCCAGAGCTGATGAAGTATAGAGAAAAGGGTGCTCCAGTATATTGTTGGTGGGAATCTAAATTGGTATGCCCTTTTTGGAGGACAACTTGGTAGCAGCTATTAAAATTTTAAATGTACATACCTTCATCTCCCCAATCCAATTTCTAAGTCCCTAAATATCTAACATAGGGAAACATGATCAGTATTTGCACAAAAAAGCATGTGCAAGGATATTCCTGGCAGCATTGTTCATGAAAAACATTTTTAAGCAGACTTAAAATTCATTATTAGTCCTGTGGTTAAATAAACTATGTTAAATACATACTCTGGGCCAGGGACAGAGGCTCATGCCTGTAATCCCAGCACTTTGGGAGGTCGAGGCTGGTGGGTCACTTGAGGTCAGGAGTCTAAGACCAGCCTGGTCAACATGGTGAAACTTCGTCTCTACTAATAATACAAAAATTAGCCAAGCGTGTTGGGGGCCGCCTATAATCCCAGCTACTCGGAAGGCTGAGGTTCCAGTGAGCCAAGATCATTCCACTGCACTTCAGCTTAGGCGACAGAGCCAGACTCCATCTCAAAACAAAAACAAAAAAAACAAAAAAAAACACAAAAAACTACGGTATATGATGATATGATGCAGTAGTTATATAAAACAAAGTAGATCAATTTGTACTGACACGAAAACAGCTATAAGACATATTTCAAATGGAAACAAAACAAAACCCAAGTTACATATTGTCTGAATCTGCTATGGCTGCCATAACAAAATACTGCAGTCCAGTGGCTTAAACAACAAAAATTTATTTTCTCACACTTCTGGAGGCTGCAAGTCTAAGATTAAAGTGTCATCATGGTAGGTTTCTTCTGAGACCTTTTTGCTTGGCTTACAAATTGCTGTTTTCACATTGTCCTCACATGGCCTCTTCTCTGGGCATGTGCATCTCTGGTGTCTCTTCCTTTTCCAATAAGGGCTCCAGTTCTATTGGATCAGGGCCCCATCCCAATGACCTCATTTAACCTTAATTACCTCTTTTTCTCTTTTCTTTCTTTTTTTTTAGATGAAATCTGGCTCTGCAGCCCAGGCTGGATGGAATGCAGTGATGTGATCTTGGCTCACTGCAACTTCCACCTTCCAAGTTCAAGCCATTCTCCTGCCTCAGCCTCCTGAGTAGCTGGAACCACAGGTGTGTGCCACCATGCCCAGCTAATTTTATATTTTAGTAGAGATAGGTTTTCACCATGTTGGCCAGGCTAGTCTTGAACTCCTGATGTCGGGTGATCTACCCGCCTTGGCCTCCCGAAGTGCTGGGATTATAGGCATAAGCCAGCGCGCCCGGCCCTTAATTACCCCTTTATTTATTATTATTATTATTATTATTATTTTAGAGATGTAGTCTTGCTCTGTCACCCAGGCTGGAGTGTGCAGTGGTGCCATTTCAGCTCACTGCAACCTTCACCTCCCAGGTTCAAGCGATCCTTGTGCCTCAGCCTCCCATGTAGCTGGGACTACAGGCATGTACCACCATGCCTGGCTAATTTTGTATTTTTTTTTTTTTTTTTTTGAGACGGAGTCTTGCTCTGTCTCCCANTCCAGTTCTATTGGATCAGGGCCCCATCCCAATGACCTCATTTAACCTTAATTACCTCTTTTTCTCTTTTCTTTCTTTTTTTTTAGATGAAATCTGGCTCTGCAGCCCAGGCTGGATGGAATGCAGTGATGTGATCTTGGCTCACTGCAACTTCCACCTTCCAAGTTCAAGCCATTCTCCTGCCTCAGCCTCCTGAGTAGCTGGAACCACAGGTGTGTGTCACCATGCCCAGCTAATTTTTATATTTTTAGTAGAGATAGGTTTTCACCATGTTGGCCAGGCTAGTCTTGAACTCCTGATGTTGGGTGATCTACCCGCCTTGGCCTCCCGAAGTGCTGGGATTATAGGCATAAGCCAGCATGCCCGGCCCTTAACTACCCCTTTATTTATTATTATTATTATTATTATTATTTTTAGAGATGTAGTCTTGCTCTGTCACCCAGGCTGGAGTGTGCAGTGGTGCCATTTCAGCTCACTGCAACCTTCACCTCCCAGGTTCAAGCGATCCTTGTGCCTCAGCCTCCCATGTAGCTGGGACTACAGGCATGTACCACCATGCCTGGCTAATTTTTGTATTTTTTTTTTTTTTTTTTGAGACGGAGTCTTGCTCTGTCTCCCAGGCTGGAGTGCAGTGGCCGGATCTCAGCTCACTGCAAGTTCCTCCTCCCGGGTTTACGCCATTCTCTCGCCTCAGCCTCCCAAGTAGCTGGGACTACAGGCGCCCGCCACATTGCCCGGCTAAGTTTTGTATTTCTTTAGTAGAGACGGGGTTTCACCGTGTTAGCCAGGATGGTCTCGATCTCCTGACCTCGTGATCCGCCCGTCTCGGCCTCCCAAAGTGCTGGGATTACAGGCTTGAGCCACCGCGCCCGGCCTAATTTTTGTATTTTTAGTACAGATGGGGTTTCACCATGTTGGCCAAGTTGGTCTCAAACTCCTGACCTCCAGTGATCTGCCTGCCTAGGCCTCCCAAAGTGCTGGGATTACAGGCATGAGCCACCATGCCCAGCCTTAATTACCTCTTCAGATACCCTGTCTCCAAATATATTCACATTGGGGGTTAGGGTTTCAATACATGAATTTTGGGGGGACCACAATTCAGCCCATAGCACATATATGTATGTATGTGTGTGTCTCATTTCTATAAATAAACCAAGGACACACAACCAAGTTATATGTTTTCAAAGATACATATCCTAGATTTATATTGATATGCTAATATTATGTTCTATGTATCCTACATACATATAGTACATTTATATATGTACATTATATATTGTACATTAGGCATCATTGTGTGTATACAAACATCTCAGAAACACACTCAGCAACTTTATATGGTAGTATCCTCTAGGGAGGGAGGTGAGATTGAGTGAGGCTGAGGGGAACTTTGTTATTTATTTGTCTGAAAATTTTTTACATCAAACCTTATATTCAAATACTGTGCCATACATCAAAAAGTACAAAACAGAAACTTGCCTAAGGACACACAGCCCTTCCAAGGCAGAACCTGGACCTGTGGTTGCCAAAGACCCACTTCATTCCATTTTTTCTGGTTCACACTACCCAAGTTTACCTTTTTCCCAACAGCCCCAACCCACCACCCTGGTTATTGCATATCTCTCAGCTTTTCTTCATTACCAAGTATCTTGAAATATCACACTCACCTGTCCTTCCCCACGGCCCGGAGTCTCACTCTGTCACCCAGGCTGGAGTGCAGTGGTGTGATCTTGGCTCACTGCAATCTCCATCTCCCAGGTTCAAATGATTCTGCTGCCTCAACCTCCCAAGTAGCTGGGACTACAGGAGCCCACCACCATGCCCAGCTAATTTTTGTATAGACAGGGTTTTGCCATGTTGGCCAGGCTGGTCTCAAACTCCTGACCTCAGGCGATCTGCCTGCCTCAGCCCCCAAAGTGTTGGGATTATAGGTGTCAGCCACCTTGCCCGACCTTCACTTACTTTTCTGACCTTTATTTCCTAGCATTCTCCTAAATACACTCACTACTCGTTATTTCAACCCTTTAATACGCTTTTCACACTCTCTAAATGTAATGCTGTAGCTGGAATTTTAACATTTCTAGAGTTGCCAGATAAATACAAGACACCTAAAGTTGAATTTCAGATAAACAACAAATGATTTTTGGTGTACGTCTTTCCAATTTAACTGGATGGGCCAGGCATGGTGGCTTATGCCTATAATCCCAGCAATTTGGGAATCTCAGGCAGGCAGATTACTTGAGCTCAGGAGTTCAAGACCAGACTGGGCAACACGGCGAAATCTCGTCTCTACAAAAAATATAAAATTGAACCAGGCATGGTCACATACACCTGTAGTCCCAGCTACTTGGGAGGCTGAGGTGGGAGGATGGCTTGAGCCCAGGTTAAGGTTGCAGTGAGCGGTGATCGCACCACCACACTCCAGCTTGAGTGCCAGAGCAAGGTCCTAACTGGATGTCCATATTTTTATTTGCTAAATCTGGCAACGCTATTCCCCACACTTTGTAGCCCTAATACAGTTAGCACTTTCTGTTTTATATAATTACTTGTGTTCACACAAGAATTAAAAGTTCTGATCAGGCAGGCAGGATATGGGTCTTTCTTTGTATCATCCATAAGGTTGGGCACACAGTAGTAGTTTCCCAGGAAGTATTTCCTGAACTCAATAATAGAATGTTTTACAAGGATACAGGAAAATTGCTCCTCTCATTCCTTACCTCATTCCCACCTCCAGCAGGTGTTCTTGATTTTGACTAACTAGGTTATTAGTTACCTAATCCAAGCCCTTTTACATTATAACTCCATGTACATAGACTTGTACCAGTTCAAATGGGCTAAGTGAAATATAGAGTCTAGTGTGGGTAATCTAAGGGTTCTAGTCTTGGCTCTCCCATTGACTAATGATACAGTATTAGTCTAATTTCGTATCTTCAAGCTTCAGCTTTTCATCTATAAAACAGTAACAAGAAATGCCTTATAGACACTCATGATTAAATCAGATAATCCATGTCAAGCACTAAGCATATAGTTGGGGCTCAATGTATACTAAGTATTAGAATATTGAATCTTGGGAGCTTTCCACTTACCAATTCATTAATTTGGTCAAAAAATCTTTGTTGCAGCTTTTATGTGCATTAGCAGGGAACTGTGCTGGTGATAGAAATAGTGATGGGTAAAATAGGCTTGTGACCATTCTCATAGCTCTATCTACCACAGATACAGCCAACAGTAAAAAAAAAAAGTCATTACAAACTAAAATATTCCATGAAGGGAAATACCGGGGGGTTGTAAGAATTTATAAAAGGGGCCCTGATATAGCTGAGGAAGAGTTTCCTTGAGAAATGATAGTTGACATTAATTGAAAACACTCACCATATGCCAGTGTATTCGTTTGCTAGGGCTGCCAATAACAAAGTACCACAGACTAGGTGGCCTAAACAACAGAAATTTATTGTCTCACAATTCTGGAGGCTAGAATTGTGTTGTTACCTTAAGGTCTCTCTCTTTGGTTTGCAGATGGCTGCCTTCTCCCTGTGTTTTCACAAAACGATGTAGGAGAGAAAGGCTAATCTATAATCAGAGGAACACAGGCAGCTCCCTGGTGGCTCAGGTTCCATAATGACATTCCTTTAAGGCGCAAAATAACTTAAAGTTTCAACAGTTTTATTTTTTTGAATTACGTTCACAGCATTAAGGCATCAAAGAGTAAATAAGACCCAGCAGCTTTGCCTAGCATGTTTTAACAGCTTGACATATTTACATACTGTATCATTCACCCGTCTTAAGTGTACGATTTTTAGTATATGTATAGTGCGACCATCCCCAAAATCCAGTTTGGAGGCATTTCCATCCCACCGAAAAGATTCCGAGTACCTGTCTGCTATCAATCCCCTGGCCGGTTCACACCTGCAGACCCAGGTTTGCCGAATTATTTTCATAGTTTTTGCTAAGACGAAATGACCTTACAGATCCAAGATGACTCTCAAAAGGAAGTCAGGGACTAGGATCCCAATGAATATGAAGCATTATGTTCATCAGTACACCAAAGTATGTCGAGGCTGGGTATGTGAGAAATTCCTTAATTCACTGCCTGAGCAAAAACACAGGTTGGCTGCCCCACGTAAAACTTATTTTCTTTTCTTTTTTTTTTTTTTGGAGACAGAGTCTCGCTCTGTAGCCCAGGCTGGAGTGCAGTGGCCAGATCTCAGCTCACTGCAAGCTCCCCCCCCCGGGTTCCCGCCATTCTCCTGCCTCAGCCTCCCGAGTAGCTGGGACTACAGGCGCCGTCACCACGCCCGGCTAGTTTTTTTTTTTTTTTTTTTTAATATTTTTAGTAGAGACGGGGTTTCACCGTGTTAGCCAGGATGGTCTCCATCTCCTGACCTCGTGGATCCGCCCGTCTCGGCCTCCCAAAGTGCTGGGATTACAGGCTTGAGCCACCGCGCCCGGCCAAAACTTATTTTCTAAACGGGGCAAAAGCAGTAAGCACGTGCCCCCATCCCTGGCACGCGTGCATCTGAGGAGGTGAGCGCACTTCCAAGTGGCCCGATTTGATGAGTAACGTGCATCCAAGACAGCACTGGGCGCTGCCGTGTGCGCCTGCGCAGTTTCGCGAGCGCCTAGACACAGGTAGCCCAAACCCTGGCTCCAGATCCGTCTGTTCAGCTGTTGTGGCGCCGCCGTTTGGATCTGAGCGCCTACCCGTGACAGCCAGAGAACCCAGGCTTTCCCTACCACCCCCTCACTTTCCCTACCCAGCGCTCACCAGGAGCAACAAGATGACAAGGCCGGCGCCCGGGCCACCAGGGAAGCCGCTCTCCGCTTAGCCACACCCACTTGGTCGCTAAAATGCCTAATCCCTGCCCCTCGGGCCAACGCCAGCAGCCACGTATCACGTTTGTACGTGTCTCGGCCTAAAAGCGGAAGTTGCGCAGGGACTCGCGAGCGCTGTGGCGGCCCTGAAAGGATATAGGCCGTGGAGGGAAGGGGGCGGGCAGACGGCATAGGAAGGCGCCGGAAGTGGTCCCGCAGAGGCGGGGTGGCAGTGGGGCTGCCGAGGCAGCGCACTTGGCTGTAGCTGGGCTCCTCGGTTAGGTGCGCTGTCAGTCCTTTCCGAGTGCCGGCCCCAGTTTCTCCCGCCTCGGCCCAACATGGACTTCAGAGAAATTCTCCTGATAGCTTCCAAGGGACAAGGTGTCAACAATGTGCCGGTAAGTAGCAGCTGGGGCGTCATGTAGGGGGACCCTAATCTTCCAAGTTCGGAATGTATGTGGCCGATGGAACTTCTAGGCAGCCGCCTATCGGCTCCGGGAGAGGAAAGACCTGGACGCCTTATTTTCTTTTCTTGAATTTATACTCTTGGGAACTCGGGGGAAAAGGACTTGGGACGAGGTGCGGGAGCCTTCCTGTGAATGGGTTTCGCCGGCTTATTTACCCCTGCAACAGGGACTTTGCGGTTTGGGTGTTTTAGTTAGAACTGCTGAGTGAGCTGTGCCTGGCACGCAGTGGATTCTAGCGCTGGTAGTTTTTGGCTTCGGCATAAACTTCAGCCCAGAGATTGGGAAGGAAGTATGTATGTAAGGGAGTTACGGGGGTTGGGGTCCTTGGCCTGATAGCCTTTTGGCTGGTTTCTCATCGATCTTCAAGTCAAACGGTTAGTGATTTCTTGAAAGAATTCTCTGACGCGGCCCCACCCACTCAGCCACCGAGGTGATTAAATTATCACCTCCCAGGAGATGAGTATCATTTTTGGGAAGAGAAGTTTAGCAGATTCCACGAAATTCTTGGCCAACAGAATAGGCAAGCTAGTTTCAGCTTCCGTTTACTTGTGGCCTTCCAGATTTCAGTCTTTGTTTAAAATCTAGGTCCCATTTGCTCAGTTGATGTTTGTCAGTTCGCTTACAGTCGCAAGAGTGGTGTAAGACTTAAATGGTAAAGTGGTGGAGAGCGCCTGGTTTCTGGGGGTTGTGGCTGTTTTGCATAAGCTAATCATTTCCAGATTTTCAGATGGTACCCACAGCACAGCTGTAAACCGATAAGTTGCATGGTGATGCCTGCGGTTTGAGCAGTGAGGTGTAGAACTAAAACGACTCTCAAAGTCAATTCAGCTAGAAATGAGCTCCCACGAAGTGCTGTGCATTTCCTAGATATTCGTATATTGCAATATTCATTTTTTTCTGTTCTGCCTTTTTTTTGTCTTCTGAGGCTAGTTCATTCTTTTATCCCTTTGAAAATATTGATCTGAAAAAGGTCTGTATTTATGTTTATGAGTATGTGTATACACACACACACAGACATCCCCTATCCCAAGAACTCTAAGTTCCCAAGAACTTAGAGGAATAACCATTCCTCTAAGCCATGCGTCATAAGCTTTGCATGTTGAAGGTATAGAATCAAACCTTTGAAACCCAGATCAACAGATTTACTTTCTAGAAGCATCTGTAAATTTTCCAGATGAATCAATATTGGGTCTAGTAACCATTCATCTTTGCATAATTTGGTCTATATTTCATTTTAGATCTTATTGAATTTCAGTAGAGGTCAAAGACTAGCTTTGATGCTCAGGACTGTTCTATGGAAGAATCAGAACTAAGTCATTTCTTATTTTGAAAGCCAGTAGCTGCTGGGAGAAAAGCAGACAGATAACCCTAAAGCAGAAAATTTCAAAATATGTGTATATTTCATAATATATGCATTATCTACGATTGGAATAACAGGAATCAAAAAGGCGGAAAAAGTAATTTAAAATTTAATAGATGGCCGGGTACAATGACTTACACCTGTAATCCCAGCACTTTGGGAGGCCTAGGCAGGAGGATCACCTGAAGTCAGGAGTTCAAGACCAGCCTGACAAATCTGAAACCCTGTCTCTACTAAAAATACAAAAATTAGCCAGGCATGGTGGTGTGCGCCTGTAATCCCAGCTGAGGCTGGGACAGGAGAATCGCTTGAACCCAGGAGGCGGAGATTGCAGTGAGCTGAGATTGTGCCATTGCACTCCAGCCTGGGCAACAAGAGCAAAACTCCGTCAGAAAAAAAATTGATAATATAGCCATATATTTTATGAATCATGCATTCTCTGACCGCTGCCCGCCAAAGCTAGTAAGCCTAGAAGTTTGATTTAGTTACCAGCATTATAATTCTTATCTTTTTACATGGAATTAAAGTCACAAAAGAAACTATTTGAGGAATAGACCCATAAGGCTGTAGTTAAATTTCTTTTTTTTTTTTTTTTTTTGAGACGGAGTCTCGCTCTGCTGCCCAGGCTGGAGTACAGTGGCCGGATCTCAGCTCACTGCAAGCTCCGCCTCCCGGGTTTACGCCATTCTCCTGCCTCAGCCTCCCGAGTAGCTGGGACTACAGGCGCCCGCCACCTCGCCCGGCTAGTTTTTTGTATTTTTTAGTAGAGACGGGGTTTCACCATGTTCGCCAGGTTGGTCTCGATCTCCTGACCTCGTGATCCGCCCGTCTCGGCCTCCCAAAGTGCTGGGATTACAGGCTTGAGCCACCGCGCCCGACCTTTTTTTTTTTTTAAGATGGAGTCTCACTCTGTTGCCCAGGCTGGAGGCTGGAGTACGGTGGCATGGGTTCGGCCCACTGCAGCCTCCACCTGCTGGGTTCAAGCAATTCTCCTGCTTCAGCCTCCTGAGTAGCTGGGACTACAGGCGCTCGCCACCACATCAAGCTAACTTTTGTATTTTTGGTAGAGACAGGGTTTCACCATGTTGGCAAGGCTAGTCTTGAACTCCTGACCTCAAGTCATTCGCCCAATTTGGCCTCCCAAAGTGGTGCTGAAATTACAGGTGTGAGCCACCACACCCAGCCAAATTTCATGCTTTACTTGATTTGCGGTAACTTGATTCATCTAACTATTCCATTTACTTTCTCTTTATCAGCTTAATTTGGATACTTTCAAACATAAGGAATGTTAACGCATTTCTTATATACCCAAACCCCACATTTAGCATATTAACATTTTCACATATTTATTCCATCTATTTTAACATAAATAAATGCTTTTGTTCTTTTTTGTATCTATTTTAAAAGAAATAAAGCGTTTTTTCTTTCTTTTTTTTTTTTTGTTCATCTATTTTAAAAGAAATAAAGCTTTTCTTTTCTTTTCTTTTCTTTTTTTTTTTTTCTTGAGATGGAGTCTCTGTTGCCCAGGCTGGAGTGCAGTGGTGAAATCTTGGCTCACTGCAACCTCCGCCTCCCAGGTTCAAGTCATTCTCCTGCCTCAGCCTCCCGAGTAGCTGGGAATACAGGGGTGCGCCGCCACGCCCAGTTTATTTTATTTTATTTTTTTTTGTATTTTTAGTAGAGACAGGGCTGGTATCAAACTCTTGGCCTCAAGTGATCAGCCCAACTCAGCCTCCCAAACTACTGGGAGTATAGGTGTGAACCACTGAGCCAGGCCTGTCTTGAAATGTTTCTTGACTTGGATGGTGGCTTTCAAGGATACTTGCTTTGTAATAATCTCTTACACTGTACACTATGTCTATGATATTTCACAATTATAAAAACAAAGAAATAGAGAGTTGGGGACTATCATATCAATTAACAGCTTTATTTCTGGCCGGGCGCTGTGGCTCACACCTGTAATCCCAGCACTTTGGGAGGCCAAGGTGGGCAGATCACCTGAGGTCAGGAGTTCGAGACCAGCCAGGCCAACGTGGTGAAACCCCGTCTCTACTAAAAACACAAAAATTAGCCAGGCATGGTGGCACACACCTGTAATCTCAGCTACTCAGGAGGCTGAGGCAGGAGAATGGCTTGAACCTGAGAGGCAGAGGTTGCAGTAAGACAGAGGTTGCAGTGAGTGGAGATCATGCCCCTGCACTCCAGCCGGAGTGACAGAGTGAAACTCTGTCTCAAATTAAAGAAAAGAAAAAAAAAAAAAGACAACTGTACCCCTCCCTGCCCTATAAACACCCTGCTGATATGAACTTACTTGATTAATTGATCTGAGAACCACAGAGGCTTTGCAGTAACAGCTAGGCTGCATCTCTCTCTATTGATTGGTTCAATTTTTCCCTGTTCGCCAACTCCTCCTCCCACCTTCATTTGGAACCTATCAGAGCTAATGCTCAGAATTTAAGTCTTCAGAGTTCTTAGGTCAGACCTTTACTATGCTAAGGAAATCCAGTGACTAGCAATTATTAGACTAAAATTCAAACACCTGTACAGCCACTTCAGCCCTTCAGACTCTTTGCAGAGCTTTTTGTTGTTGTTATTGTTTTGAGATGGAGTCTTGTTCTGTCATCAGACTGGAGTGCGGTGGCGCTGTCTCTGCTCACTGCAACCTCCGCCTTCCGGGTGCAAGTGATTCTCCTGCCTCGGCCTCCCGAGTAGTTGGGATTACAGGCGCATGCCACCACACCCAGCTAATTTTTGTATCTTTAGTAGAGACGGGTTTTCACCATGTTGGTCAGGATGGTCTCAATCTCCTGAGCTCGTGATCCACCTGCTTCGACGTCCTAAAGTGCCAGGATTACAGGTGTGAGACACTGCGCCCAGCCAGAGCTTTATTTTTTAAAGGTACCTATTGTATGTCTTGAGAAGCTATGAGTATTTCCCTAATCATCATTTTTTTGTTTCTTTTTAACAGAAATACTTTTTTATGTTAAAGGTAGAATTGCATCAGGCCCAGAAATATTAGGCACACTATCATTTCCCGGTGGAAAACTGAATACATAATAACCGCTGATTCAGGTGATGAAACAAGTTGTCATCACTGGCGCTGTTTATATATAAAGGAGAAAAGGTATTTTTGGTAAACTTCCACTTGATTTTCCTCCCTGGGTTCCAGTAGGAAAAACAAAGTAGTTTAACTTGTTTTGGTAGAATACTAGAGCTTAGAATGTGGATTCTTACAGGCCTCACGTAGCTGTAATTTTTTTTTTTGAGACAAAGTCTCACTCTCGCCCAGGCTGGAATGCAGTGATGCGACCTGGGCTCACTGCAACCTCTGCCACCCGGGGTCAGGCGATTCTCCTGCCTCAGCCTCCTGAGTAGCTGGGACTGCAGCTGTGCGCCACCGTGCCCAGCTAACTTTTGTATTTTTAGTTAAGAGATGGGGTTTTGCCATGTTGACCAGGCTGGTCTCAAACTCCTGGCCTCAAGTGATCTGCCTGCCTTGACCTCCCAAAGTGCTGGAATTACAGGCGCGAGCCACGGCACCCAGCCATCACATAGCTCTAATTGATGGCTTGTAAAGCATAAGACAGCATATATGGTCTTTCTCCCAGTGAGACTGTGAAAAATAACCAGAAAAGCTACTGAAGCTCTGGTGTGACCTCCCCCTCACCCCACCCTCCGCCGCCACAAACCAAAAGGTAAAGGGCAAACCTTCATGTGGTACCAAGTATACCAGAATTTGGGGGTCTGCCTATAGCCCCTTAAGGATAAGAACCATAGGTAGTGAAAGTAAGAGCCCAGGACATTAACTAGGACAGCAAATTCAGATGTCTTCAGGGGCCAGGTAGATAATGTAAATTCTTGAAGTAGTCTGGATAAAAAATGATAGATGCCAAGCTCCATGTATTTAAAAGAAGCCTACAATTTGCATAGTAGTTACATTTTCTTTTAAAAAACACTGGGCCAACAAAAAGTTTCTGTAGATGACTTTTTTCTGCAGGTAACGTTTGATCTATAATGGATTGTAACTGGATTGCTACCCACCCTTGGATCCGTTCACCTTAATAACGAGGTCCTGGCAATATGATATTGAGCTTATTTGAGTGCAATTTGAGGATGGCTACCTGGGAAGACGCAGACTCCACAAAGCAGACAGATAATCCTACAGCAGAAAATTTCAAAATGTGTGTATTTCAGGATGTATGCATTCTCTTATGTGCCAGATAGTTCTTCTGCCTTACTAAATAGAATATAATGTAACCCAGCCTGTGACTGTTTTTCTTTTTAAGCATGATTCTCCACTGGGCTTACCCCTATGGGATAGGGGAGCTGTCTTTTAAAACATTCCAGTACCACATCTAAGATTTGATTGCAACCCCCTTTTGAAAGGTCTTGCCAGCTCAATGTTAAAAAGATCTATGATCATATGCCCAAGAGAAAGGAAAACATACATCCACATTAAAACTTGTACACGGCCGGGCGCGGTGGCTCAAGCCTGTAATCCCAGCACTTTGGGAGGCCGAGACGGGCGGATCACGAGGTCAGGAGATCGAGACCATCCTGGCTAACACAGTGAAACCTCGTCTCTACTAAAATACAAAACCTAGCCGGGCGAGGTGGCGGGCGCCTGTAGTCCCAGCTACTCGGGAGGCTGAGGCAGGAGAATGGCGTGAACCCGGGAGGCAGAGCTTGCAGTGAGCTGAGATCCAGCCACTGTACTCCAGCCCGGGCAACAGAGCCAGACTCTGTCTCAAAAAAAAAAAAAAACTTGTACACAAATGTTCACAGCAGCATTATTCATAATAGCCAAATGAAGTGCTCCAAAATGGAGAGATTTGAGAATCTTTTATATAGGCAAGGACTGAGGAAGCTTAACAGGATTTCAGTATTTTCTATACAAGGTTAATGCATAGTTGCAGCAATTTGGTAGTAGGCAGTGTTTCTTTTTTGGAAAGGGTGTATTTAACATTCCACATTAAGGATGTAATAGTCAAGGGATCTCTTATCTCAGTCAAGAATTTTTTTTTTTTTTTTTTTTTTCTGGAGGCAGTCTTGCTCTGTCGCCCAGGCTGGATTCCAGTGGCGCCATTTCAGCTCACCACAACCTCTGCCTCCTTGGTTCAATCAGTTCTCCTGCCTCAGCCTCCCGAATAGCTGGGACCACAGACATGCACCATTATGCCCAGCTAATTTTTGTATTTTTTAGTAGAGATGGGGTTTCACCATGTTGGCCAGTCTGGTCTCGAACTCCTGACCTCAAGTGATCCATCTGCCTTGGCCTCCCAAAGTGCTGGAGTTACAGACGTGAGCCACCACGCCTGGTGAAGGGTTTTTTGTTGTTGTTGTTTTTGGAGATGAAATCTTGCTCTGTAGCCCAGGCTAGAGTGCAATAGTGTGATCTTGGCTCTCTGCAACCTCTGCTACCCAGGTTCAACCCATTCTCTTGCCTCAGCCTTCCAGGTTGCTGGGATTACAGGCGTGTACCACCACGCCTGTGACTGTTTTTCTTTTTAAACATGATTCTCCACTGGGCTTACCCCTATGGGATAGGGGAGCTTTTTTTTTTTTTTGTATTTTTAGTAGAGATGGGGTTTCATCATGCTGGCCAGGCTGGTCTCGAATTCCTGACCTCAGGTGATCCACCTGCCTCGGCCTCCCAAAGTGCTGGGATTATAGACATGAGCCACCGCACCTGGCCAGGGGTCTTTTATCTCAGCCATGTGGTCTGAGCCTGGTACAAGAACATGAGGAAGTTAATTTAAAGCAAAAGGTCATTAATTAAGAGGTCATGCTCCAAGACTCCGTCTCCAAAGTCAACCTCCTCAGGGCTGAACAACCTTTAGAATCCCCAAAAAGACTCTCCATTTTCTTTCACAGATTTGAAGATTACTTGTCTCATGTCTGGGGCAGTGTTGGATTTCTAACCTAGAGCAGTACCTCTCAACTGGTGTTTTAGGGAGAGGGTCTTTTAGAAACTACTGTTCACCTTATTCCCATAGATTTTCTGTTATTTCCCTTCCCCATCACTACCAAGATAATCTCTTTCTAAGTAACAACCTTTATAGTGCTTACTCTGTGCCAGGCACTGTTCGAAGCACTTTATATATTAATTAATTTAATCACCATAATAACCATATAGTGAAGAGTATTTTACTAATGAGGAAACTGAGGCCTGTAACTTGCCCGTGGTCACACAGCTAACAAGTGATAAAGCTAGATGCGGTAGAGCAGATAATCTAATCCAGGCAGATTAGCTCCAGAGTTCTTGCTGTTAATTATGAGCTTGTGTTGAATGAGGGACGTGTACTGAGGATGGTATAGTGAGGAAGGTTGTTACCTACACAGCTTGAACCCATCCAATTCCCTATCCCCAACTCCAGCCTTAGGCAGTAACTCTATTTTTTTTTTTTTTTTTTAATGACATTCTTAGTATACAGTAGAGTCTGATGGGAGAGAAATGTAAAGGCCAAACCAAAATCATTTGGAAACTGATAGGCAGAAGGATGTTTACAGCTTGTTTAGGAGAGTGCCAGCATGGTTAACAGAAGTAGACTCTGAAGGTGAGGGAGGATAAGATGGAGGTACAGTTGTAGACCTTTCTGAAGTACTGGCATTATCCAAGAGGCAGGTGGAAATTAGGGAAAGGAAGTTAGAACTAGGGATCCAAGTTTTAGAGTTAAATTAGAAACTAGAGATGAAAGTGTTAGAGTCAGGCATTGTGGCTCACGCCTGTAATCCCAGCACTTTGGGAGGCCGAGGTGGGCGGATCATGAGGTCAGGCGTTCGAGACCAGCCTGGCCAACATGGTGAAACCCATCTCTACTGAAAATAGATAACATTACCTGGGTGTGGTGGCAGGTGCCTGTAATCCCAGCTACTCGAGAGGCTGAGGCAGGAGAATTGCTTGAACCCCAGTGAGCCGAGACCACGCCACTGCACTCTAGCCTGGGCAACAGAGTGAGACTCCATCTCAAAAAAAAAAAAAGTGTTGGAGTTAAATTAGAAGTGACCAGCATGGGCAACAAAGTGAGACCCCTCCATCTCTACAAAAAGTACAAAAATTATTAATAGCCAGTTGTGGTGGTGTGTGCCTGTAGTCCCAGCTACTCAGGAACCTGAGGTGGGAGAGTCACTGGAGCCCAGGAGTTTGAGGCCACAGTGAGCCAAGGTCATGCCACTGCACTCCAGCCGCCTGGGTGACAGATCAAGCAAGACCCTATGTATTTCTTTAAAAAAAAAAAAAAAAAGAGGTGAGGTGTGTTGTAGTGAGAACACTTTTGGGGCTGAGTTAGGCGATCTGGATTCTAATTCAGACTCTGCTATAAACTGTGTGATTGCCAGTAAATACACAGGTGTCCTGGGCCATTTCTAACATAGAGGTTGGACTAGAGACTCCATGAGACACCTATCTGATATTATTACATTTTATAATCAGGTATGTTTTTATAAACACAATAACAGTAATGTTTACATTTAACTCCATAGCAATTATGAGTAGCATCTTTTGGTGCAGGTTATTAATTTTTATCCTCTTAGCCATCCAGCTAAGCAGTTCTAATGGAACTATTGGTTTTCCAGGCCTACTTTCTTTCTCTGACTCTGATGTTCTGAGAAAATTTTTTAAAACTGTGTGGTAATTATTAAAGTTAAGGATGTAGCATTCTTTGAATATTCCTAACTCCTAATTCTAAGCAGGTATAAATCTCTTATGTAAAGCCATCAAGAAATGTATATTTTCTACAATTGAAACAATATGTTATCTCCTGGGTAAAGAACAGCTTTCATGGAGGGATTGACTTTTTTTTGTTTGTTTGTTCTCGAGATGGAGTCTCACTCTGTCGCCCAGGCTGGAGTGCAGTGGCGCAATCTTGGCTCACCACAACCTCCGCCTCCCAGGTTCAAGCAATTCTCCTGCCTCAGCCTCCCGAGTAGCTGGGATTACAGGCAATGCGCCATCCCACCTGGCTAGTTTTGTATTTTTAGTAGAAATGGGGTTTCTCCATGTTGGTCAGGCTGGTGTTGAACTCCTGACCTCAGGTGATCCACCCGCCTCGGCCTCCCAAAGTGCTGAGATTACAGGCATGAGCCATTGCGCTGGCCAGGGATTGACTATTGATTCCAACATAACATACAGTATTTGGTGTACACATATTTCTAGACTGATGTCTCCTTATTTTCTTAATCTGGCCTAGATGATACAGTTTAAATGAAAGGAACAGGTATGTCTTAAAGTGGCTTAAAATTTTCTAAAGCTCTTGGCTTCAGAATTACAAATCTTGGCAAAATCTCTGATGTTGTATTTAAATGACAAATTTCACTGTGGTGGATCATTCATTGGGGTGTGGCAGAATGACGGAGGTGGCTTGCAGTGTAATAAAATGGATATGCTTAGGATAAAAGAAACTCTTGTCCAGCTGCTTTCCATGAAGCTCAAACAATGAAGCAGCCTGGTGCCTTGAATCAGATTCAGAATTGATGGGTCCATCTTGATGTGCTGCTGCTAGGCTAAATGTGACCATGTGATACGAGGGGAAGTGCCAAATAGTTCTTCTGGGTTATTAAATAGAATGTAATGTAATCCAGCCTGAAGCTTTTTTTTTTTCTGTCTTTTTAAAAATGATTCTCCACTGGGCCACGCCTGTGGGGAACTGTTTTTTAAAATATTTCATTACAACACATCTTTTGATACCAGGGTCTATTGCAACCCCCTTTTGAAAGGTCTTGCCTGCTCAATGAAAAAAAGATCTGTGGTCATATACCTAATAGAAAGGAAGATGTGCATCCACATAAAAACTTGTACACAAATGTTCACAGCAGCATTATTCATAATAGCCAAAAAGTAGAGACAGTTCGAATATTCAGCTGATGAATATAAAAATAATGCATGGTATATCTCTACAATGGAATATTATTCAGCCACAAAAAGGAAGGAAATATTGATACATGCTACAACATGAACCTTGAAAACATGCTTAGTGAAATAAGCCAGATACAAAAGGCTACTGTATCTGTCAGTGTTCTCCATGGAGCCAGTAAGATTTATTTTAGAGAATTGATTATGGAGGCCTGACAAGTCTGAAATTTCTAGGGCAGGCCAGCAGGCTAGAAAATCAGACAGGAGTTCATGCTGTAGTTTGAGATAGAATTCCTCTTCTTAGAAGCCTCGGGTTTTGCTCTTATGCCTTCATTGTCATGATTGGATGAGACCCATCCACATTATGGAGGGTAATTTTCTTTACCCTGAAGTCAACTGATTGTAGATATTATATCTACAAAATACCTTCACAGTAATGCTTAATGTTTGATTAAATAACTGGGTATTATAGCCTAGTCAAGTTGACATATAAAATTAACCATCATAGCCACATATGATTTCATTTATATGCAATGTCCAGAATTGGTAAATGCATAGAGACAGAACGTAGATTAGCGTTTGCCAGGGTCTGAGGGGAGACGAGAGCGTGGAGTCATTGCTAAAGCCAAGAGATTTTTTGGGAGGATGATTAAAATATTCTGGAATCAGATGGTGGTGTTGGTTATAAAACTCTGTGGATGCAGTTTGACCCTTCAACAACATAGGCTTGTGGCTGGGCGTGGTGGCTCACGCCTGTAATCCCAGCACTTTGGAAGGCCAAGGCGGGCGGATCATGAAGTCAGGAGATCAAGACCATCCTGCCTAACACAGTGAAACCCCGTCTTTACTAAAATACAAAAAAAAAAAAAAAAAAGCCAGGTGTGGTGACGGGCGCCTGTAGTCCCAGCTGCTCGGGAGGCTGAGGCAGGAGAATGGCCTGAACCCAGAAGGTGGAGGTTGCAGTGAGCCGAGATTGTGCCAATGCACTCCAGCCTGGGCGACAGAGCAAGACTCCGTCTCAAAAAAAAAAAAAAAAAAAAAAAAAGGCTTGAAATGTGTGGACCCGCTTATACGTGGATTTTTTTCCAATAAGTTTTTTTAAAATTTGTGACAACTTAAAAAAACCTGCAGATGAACATAGCCTAGAAATATTTAAAACAATTAAGAAAAAGGTATATCATGATGCATAAAATGTATGTTAATTGACTATGTTATCAGTAAGGCTTCTGGTCAACTTTGAGTTGTTAGTAGTTAAGTTTTTTGGGAGTCAAAAGTTATACATGGAATGTTGTTGTTGTTGTTGTTGTTGTTGTTTTGAGACGGAGTTTTGCTCTTGTTGCCCAGGCTGGAGTACAGTGGCGTGGTCTCAGCTCACTGCAACCTCCACCTCCTGGGTTCAAGCAATTCTCCTGCCTCAGCCTCCTGAGTAGCTGGGATTATAGGTATGCGCCATCACGCCCAGCTAATTTTTTGTGCTTTTAGTAGAGATGGGGTTTCATCATGTTGGCCAGGCTAGTCTTGAACTCCTGAGCTCAGGTGATCCGCCCGCCTTGGCCTCCCAAAGTGCAGGGATTACAGGGATGAGCCACCGCTCTCAGCCGGAATTTTTTCTTACTGCACAGGGTGGTGGCATCCCATGCACCATGTTTAAGGGTCTGTATATCAAAAACCATTTAATTCTATACATTAAATGGATGAATTTTGTGATATATGAATTACATCTCAAAGATTTTCTTTTTGAGACAGAGTCTTGCTCTGTAACCCAGGCTAGAGTACAGTGGCACAATCATGGCTCACTGCAGCCTCTACCTCCTGGGCTCAAGCCATCCTCCCACATCAGCTATGTAGCTGGGACTACAGGTGTGCATCACAATGTTCGGCTAATTTTTGTATATTTTGTAGAGATGGGGGTCTCAGTATGCTGCCCAGGCTAGTTTCGAACTCCTGGACTCAATCAGTCCTCTCACCTCAGTCTCCCAAAGTTTTGGGATTACAGACATGAGCCACCATGCCTGGCCATTCAAAGATATTTCCAAAAATATAAAGATGATCTGTAGTGACCCAGTCTTTTTTCAAGGCTGTGAACCTCAACTTTGTCTAAGAGTGTTTTAATATTTTACTGGTATTTGTGCTGTTGAGGTTTTTTTTGGTTTTTGAGGTTTTTTTTGTTTTTTTTTTTTTGAGATAGGGTCTTACTCTGTTGCTCAGGCTGGAGTGCAGTAGCACAACCACAGCTCACTGCAGCCTCGACCTCCCTGGCTGAGACAATCCTCCTGCCTCAGCCTCCCGAGTAGCTGGGACCACAGGTGTGTGCCACTGTGCCCAGCTAATTTTTAAATTGTTTGGAGAGACAGGGTCTCCCTATGTTGCCCAGGCTGGTCTTGAACTCCTGTGCTCAAGCAATCCTCTCGAATTAGCCTCCCAAAGTGCTGGAATTACAAGTATGAGCCACTATGCCTGGCCTGAGTACATTTTTAAGCTACAGAGGATATAAGAAATTAATTGATTATGGCTCAGTTCATATAAACAAGATTAAGCCTCATTAAAGCAGTGCTGACCTTGCCTTACTGCTAGCTTTTTAAGTTGTTTAGAAGATCAACAAAATAGACGTTGCATAGATTTATTGAATTTCTTCTGCATCATAAGGACAGGACAACAAGTACTGCAAAGTTGTTGGGTTAAATGTGAGACCAGCTTAAGTATCCTTAAAGATTAGAGGTGTTTAAAAAGGCAGAATTTGAAATCAACATATAAATTGATGAGAATAGGTGTATACTTTGAAAAAAAAAGCTAAAAGTAGCCTTTGTTATTCTTTTCAAAGCAAATCTGAGTCCCTGAACACCACCTTCCTTTTCTACCTTTCCTGTATTTTTGTTCCCTAAGTCAGTGTTTTGTTTCTTTCTTTTTTTTTCTTTTTTGAAATGGAGTTTTGCTCTTCTCACTCAGGCTGGAGTACAATCACCCAGGCTAAAGTGCAGTGGTGCAATCTCGGCTCACTGCAACCCTCTGCCTCCTGGGTTCAAGCAATTACTGCCTCAGCCTCACGAGTAGCTGGAACTACAGGCGCCTGCCACCATGCCTGGCTAATTTTTTTGTGTTTTTAGTAGAGATGGGGGTTTCACCATGTTAGCCAGGATGGTCTCGATCTCCTGACCTCGTGATCCGCCCACCTCGGCCTCCCAAAGTGCTGGGATTACAGGCGTAAGCCACCACACCTGGCTTAATAGTATGTATTTTTATATGAATTGGAAAAATGTAACTAGTTGTTCAAGTCAGTCATTTTATGGATATTATTGCTGAGGTAAAGCTGTAATAATAGGTCATGATGTTAGGTCTGTGGTTTGTTTTTTTTTTTTTGAGACCAAGTCTCACTCTGTTGTCCAGGCTGGAGTGCAGTGGCGTGATCTTGGCTCACTGCAACCTCTGCCTCCCAGGTTCAAGTGATTCTTGTGCCTCGGCCTCCCAAGTAGCTGGGACTACAGGCATGAGCCACCATGCCTGGCTACTTTTTGTACTTTTAGTGGAGATGGGGTTTCACCAGAGTTCGAGGCCAGGCTGGTCTTGAACTCCTGACATTAAGTGATCTGCCCTCTTTGTCCTCCCAAAGTGCTGGGATTACAGGCATGAACCACCGCACCCGGTGAACTCTGTATATTTTTTAAAATTAGTAAGTAATAGTAGGGGTAGTATACCACAAAGGCAAAAATCATAAAGGTAGTATGCAAATGACTGAAGCTTGCTAATAAACACTGCATTAAATTATGTCCCATTGACACTGATGTTTTCCCTTTTGGATACCAGTATTCAGTCAAGAGCAGCTTTTTGGTTTGTCATATCCCACTTTCTATCTCTTGCAGTCCCAGGTTAAGACGAAAGATATCTATCCCAAATTCATGTTAGATAGTGCTCAGTGCTGGGTTATTTGGACAGCAAACCAGTCCTGTTTTAAATAAGTAACGCTAATATATGTATTTGCATTTTTCTTGGGGAAAACCTTGTATGGGGCTTTGATTTGTATGGGGCTTTATAACTCTATGAGCTATATAATGGACAGGGACAGGAAATTTTTGTTTTTTGTTTATTGAGACGGAGTCTTGCTCTGTCGCCAGGCTGGAGTGCAGTGGCATGATTTTGGCTCACTGCAGCCTCTGACTCCCTGGTTCAAGCGATTCTCCTGCTTCAGCCTCCCAAGTAGCTGGGTTTACACGCAGGCACCACCATGCCCAGCTAATTTTTGTATTTTTTGTAGAGATGGGGTTTTACCATGTTGGCCAGGATGGTCTCGATCTCCTGACCCTGTGATCCGCCTGCCTCAGCCTCCCAAAGTTCTGGGATTACAGGCGTGAGCCACTGCACCCAGCCTTTTTTTTCTTTTTTTAAAGAGATGAGTTCTCACCATGTTGCCCAGGCTGGGCTCTTAACTCCTGGGCTCAAGCGATCCTCCCGCCTCAGCCTCCCAAAGTGCTAGGATTACGGACATGAGCCACTGCGACTGGCCAGGAAAATCTTAAGTGTTGGTGAAAAGAAAATCCACCTTCCTCTGCTTCCAAATCCATTAATGGGATGGAGTAGAGTGAGTGTGTGCCTCTGCTTACAAGTTTTTGTATGTCTTAATTTGAATCATATTCATGGTGCCCTTTCCACAATGAAAATGTAAGCTCCTTGTGATTAAGACCTGTGTTTGTGGTTCTTTTCTTGTAAACAAGGACAATTTTATATATATCTAGTTAAGTTAGCAGTATTCTCTTTCTTCTCTCCCTTTCCTTCTCCTTTTTCTCCTTTAAATATTGAGCCCCTATCCACTATGGAAAGAGTCTAAAATTTACAAAGATACGGACTTTAAAGGATCTCATTGTGGCCTAGCCAAGGTGACTGGGAAAGAAATCTGGATGCTGTCTTGGGATTTCTCTCTATTAGGGATATGTCACTTCTCAGCATTGCCATCATGCAAGATTTTCAGGTTGGATTAGAGCCTGCTTCCTTGGCTAGCTGCTTCGTTGGCAGACTAATTTACTCGGAACTTCCAGCCTGTTTCAAGATATGTCGTATTTGGCAGCCGTAGAGTAAGCACATATATTTTGGTTTTCCTCCAAGAATTTCATACATATTTGGGAATAGTTTTTTGGTTCCTAAGTTGTCTCAATTTGTTCTTGGACATGTTTCTTTTTCTGCTAGCCATAGCAACAGGTACATTCGATGAGAATGCATCTGCCTAACAAAACAAAAAAAGGAGGATACTTTAAAAATCTCATTTCCTGGATTTAATTTGGAATGGTCCTAGAGGTGACTCATCCCTGGTCTGAATTTATTTTAGCTCTATGTTCATCATATTTCTCTCATAATGGGTGCTTATAAAGTGGAAATATTTTTCCTTTTGTAGTTCAAATTAATATTACTTGAGTTTAGTACTTTCTTGATGCAGTTCTATAAAAACTGAGGTCCAGAGGCTTCATCTGTGCCAGGATAATGTAAGCATTTTTGGGGTGTTATAGGAACCTGTCTGAAAAAGTTTGCGAGGCAAATTAACATTTACTGAACATAAGAGCTACAGTTAAAGGTTGCCGGGAATTGGGCCTTTATTGCATAGATTTTTTGAAATGCTTTTTTACTGTGGTTTGCCCCTAGTCTTTGTGTGTGGTCAAAGTAAAACCTCAGTGTTTCCACATTCTAGGCGAAATAACACACGTAGCTATGAGTCCCTACTAGAAAATCATCTGGAGTAGTCAGGAGAGAAAATAGTTGTGAGGAGTAGTTTTTTCTGTTTGTTTGAAAAGTTGGACTTCGAAATGCTTCATTCTAAGGCAGGCTATTTTTTAACTCAGAATTTTATACATTTACTTACTGATTGATTGATTGATTGATTGAGACGGAGTTTTGCTCTTTCGCCAACCTGGAGTGCAGTGGTGCAATGTCGGCTCACTGCAACTTCTGCCTCCTGTGTTAAAGCCATTGTCCTGCCTCAGCCTCCTAAGCAGCTGGGATTATAGGCATGCGCCGCCACGCCCGGCTAATTTTTGTATTTTTGGTAGAGATGGAGTTTCACTATGTTGGCCAGGCTGGTTGCCAACTCCTGACACAGGTAATCTGCCCGCCTCAGCCTCCCAAAGTGTTGGGATTATAGGTGTGAGCCACTGCACCTGGCCTAAATCAGAATTTTTTTTTTGAGATGGAGTCTTCTCTGTCACCTGGGCTGGAGTGCAGTGGCAGGATCTTGGCTCACTGCAACCTCTGCCTCCCAGGTACAAGCAATTCTCCTGCCTCAGCCTCCCAAATAGCTGGGATTACAGGCACCCGCCACTATGCCCAGTTAATTTTTTGGGTTTTTAGTAGAGATAGGGTTTCACCATGTTGGCCAGGCTGGTCTTGAACTCCAGACCTCATGATTCACCTGCCTCGGCCTCCCAAAGTGTTGAGATTACAGGTGTGAGCCCCTGAGCCCAGCCTAAATCAGAATTTTAAAACACAAATAGTCGATTCTTCTAGGTGGTGATTTCATTTAGTTACCCAGTCCAGGTACTTTTTTGGAAAATAGCCTGAAAACAATGCTTCTGTGAATTGTTCATTTATGCATGATTTTGGGATATTACGTAGAAACTTTGTACCCAAAAATCATCATATATAATAAATATTTAGTCTGAAATTTTATAGCTAAGCTTTACTATGGGTTATATGATCTCTCAGTTATTCAGAATAGGTTTCATAGTTAACATTTATACCTCTTATTACCTGGCACAGTGCCTTATACCTAATAATGTATTTTAAAAGTTGAATTGCTTGTAACTTTTACTGTTTTTGTTTTTAGAAAAGGTATAGTTTGGCAGTGGGGCCTCCAAAAAAAGACCCAAAAGTTAAAGGTGTCCAATCAGCAGCTGTACAAGCTTTTCTTAAAAGGAAAGAAGAGGAGCTTAGACGGAAAGGTATGTATCTATAGCCTTATTCTCAATTTTAAAGTCTTCCATCTTCACATCTAGCTTGTACTAAACCAGTGGCTGTTTATAAAAACATAACAGGTCAACAGATTTGGGAGGGTGTGTGTGTGTGTGTGTGTGTGTCCAGGTTAACTGACTGTATTCATGGCTTTACATATGTTATCTCGATCATTTGTATAAACATTTTCTTTTTTTCTCCCCTTGAAGTAACAGATTTTTGGGGGTTAGTAGCCATGTCTTCTAATTGGCCATAGTAAGTCCCCAATCAGAACTCCATTCTTTAACTTTGGTTCTGAAAGTGTTTCTACCCATTTTGCGTTTTAATTTTTATTAACAGAATGCTATCTAAAAGGCTAAACTAGAGATAAGTTTTAACGTCTTTATCTCAAATAGTTCTACTTCATGCAAATACAAAGAAACTGATTCAATATGTTTAAGTATTCATTGAATCGTAATTAATAACAACTGCTAAGTGGATACTAATGTTCTCTTAACTTGGTAATGCATTTGGTTTGAAGTATTTTCTATATTTAAAGCTGAAAACTAAGTCTCCCACTTGCTTTAGTCATATAGAAAAACCCATATGTCTCCCACTCATTATGTAAAGATGACTCATTTGATACTTGTTCAAATGACTTCCTCATTTGATTCCTAGATGTCTTCAAACTGTAACCTGAACATTGTATTTTCACTTGAGCAATCTTGAGATCTTGAAATAATAACATATTCTTGTTTTGTCCCTTTTAGCCTTAGAGGAGAAAAGGAGAAAAGAGGAACTAGTGAAAAAGCGAATTGAGCTCAAACATGACAAGAAAGCAAGAGCTATGGCCAAGAGGACAAAGGATAATTTCCATGGTTACAATGGGATTCCTATTGAGGAAAAGTCAAAGAAGAGGCAGGCAACAGAAAGCCATACCAGCCAAGGAACCGACCGAGAGTATGAAATGGAAGAAGAGAATGAATTCCTTGAGTACAATCACGCAGAGTCAGAACAGGAGTATGAGGAAGAGCAAGAACCTCCCAAAGTTGAAAGCAAACCAAAGGTCCCCCTTAAAAGTGCCCCACCACCTATGAACTTCACTGATTTACTCAGGCTGGCTGAGAAAAAGCAGTTTGAACCAGTGGAAATCAAGATAGTGAAGAAATCAGAAGAGCGACCTATGACTGCAGAAGAACTTAGGGAGCGAGAATTCCTTGAACGAAAGCATCGGAGAAAAAAACTTGAGACAGATGGAAAACTACCTCCAACTGTGTCCAAAAAGGCACCCTCTCAGAAAGAAAGTGTGGGCACAAAACTAAGCAGAGGTTCTGGAGACAGGCATCCTTCTTCCAAAGGAATGCCCCTTCCTCATGCTGAGAAGAAATCAAGACCCAGCATGGCCAATGAGAAACACCTTGCTTTGTCTTCATCCAAATCCATGCCAGGAGAGAGGATCAAGGCAGGATCTGGCAATAGCTCCCAACCCTCACTTCGTGAGGGCCACGACAGACCTGTTTTCAATGGAGCTGGAAAGCCTTATTCCAGCACCTCTTCACCAAGTGTCCCAAAGACTCCTGCTAGCAGGACTCAGAAATCTGCTATTGAGCACAAAGCCAAAAAATCTCCATCCCATCCTAGCCATTCCAGGCCTGGGCCCATGGTCACCCCACACAATAAGGCTAAGAGTCCAGGTGTCAGGCAGCCAGGCAGCAGCTCTAGCTCAGCCCCTGGGCAGCCCAGCACAGGAGTTGCTCGACCCACAGTTAGTTCTGGCCCTGTGCCTAAGCGCCAGAATGGCAGCTCCAGCTCAGGACCTGAGCGATCAATCAGTGGGTCCAAGAAGCCAACCAATGACTCAAATCCCTCTAGGCGGACAGTCAGTGGTACATGTGGCCCTGGACAACCTGCAAGCAGCTCAAGTGGCCCTGGGCATCCCATCAGTGGTTCAGGTAGTTCTGCAAGACCCTTGGGCAGCTCTCGTGGCCCTGGCCGACCTGTGAGCAGTCCACATGAACTTCGACGACCAGTGAGTGGCTCAGGCCCCCCTGGGCGGTCTGTCAGTGGCCCTGGGAGATCCGTAAGTGGCTCAGTTCCAGCTGGACGGACTGTCAGTAGTTCAGTCCCAGGAAGACCAGTGAGCAGCTTGAGACCTGGGCGAACAGTTAGTAGCTCAGGTCCCACGATAAAGCCTAAGTGCACTGTTGTCTCCGAAACAATTTCTTCCAAGAATATCATTAGCCGGTCCAGCAATGGACAGATGAATGGAATGAAGCCTCCCCTATCTGGCTACAGATCTGCCCAAGGTAAAATTTCCCCTCATCCTATAAGAGTATATATTTGGCATTAGGAAATTGGAAAGAGTTTTTATATTATCAGGGACCCTGTGAACCCCTCATGTGCTGTCCTTTAATGTACTGTAGTTTTGATAGAATCATGATGTTTTATCTGTCCTGTGGTTGAGAGTTCCTTTTTTTTTTGTTTTGTTTTGTTTTTGAGACAGGGTCAATCACAGGCTCAAGCAGTTCTCCCACCTTAGCTTCCCAAGTAGCTGGGACTATAGGCATGTGCCACCATGCCTGGCTAACTTTTTATTTTTTATAGAGATGGGGTCTCAATATGTTACCTATACTTGTTTCTAACTCCTGGGCTCAGAGATCCGCCTTCCTCAGCTTCCCAAACTGCTGGGATTATAGGCATGAGTCACTATGCCCTGCTGAGAGTTCCTTTAATGATCATGGCTTGGAAAGGTCTTTAGAAAGAGACTTGTCTAGGATCTCTGTGTTCACCCTTGAAACGTCTCCAAGTGTGATAAACTTAGCTTTGTGATTTGTGAACATTCAGGGTGAATGTACGTGACATATATGTATGCTACAGTGGATGAATTAATCTACTTTTTCCTGAGGACTAAAGAGACTTGTCTTCAAGGATCAGAGTGTAATTGGAAGCTTATTCAGCAGATATTTCTTGGGCACCCATTATGTGCCAGGAACTGTTTTTAGATTGTACTTGTGTTTCTGCCTGTTATAATGGTTAGTATCAAGGTCCTAAACACTGATCCTTCAGGAATCTACTGTCCCAAGGTATGTGATCATTGGTGGCACCTGCTAGCTGCTAGGTCATACTTGCTTTATGCTAATAGGCATTTATTAAAGCACTTGTTAGGCTCCATGGAGATATAAAAAGGAACCAATGATTGAATTACTTGTTTTAAATTTCCTAGTTAAGCTAGACCATTGATTCTTAACAAGGGCAGTTTTGCCCTCCAGGGGACTTTTGGCAATCGTCACAACTGGGGCTATGGGGGATGCTACTGACATCTACTGAATAGAGGACAGGGATGCTGCTGACAAACAGTGCAGGGGATAGCCCCCTGACAACAAAGAATTATTTGGTCCGAAATGTCATGGAGCTAAGGTTGAGAAACTAAGCTAGGGAGACAAGCCATGCATATTATAACAACCGTAGAAGAACAAAAGAAGTGTCTGTAATCAAAAACTAGAAAGTAGTTGTTCCCAGATGCTGGGCTGTTGATCAATGCCTGTCTTAATCAAAGCATTTGATAAAAAAAAATGCAAAGTTTTATCAGTCTTTTGGCAGAATGACAAAATAAGGATGATGTAGTGAGTTTTCCTACAGTCAAAGTTACTCAGTTTGAATAATAATCCTGAGAATCATTCATACTTCATTCAACTTTAAATTTTTAAATGAAATTGTGATTATAGTAGATGGTAGCTGCTACTTTTGGTCTTTACTTGGCAAAAGTTAATGATTCTGTGGAGGTTTGTAAACTGTATTATTTTTAGAAATTTTGCTGATCTTGGCCAGGTGCAGTGGCTCACGCCTGTAATCCCAGCACTTTGGGAGGCCAAGGCAGGCAGATCACCTGAGGTTGGGAGTTTGAGACCAGCCTGACCAACATGGAGAAACCCCATCTCTACTAAAAATACAAAATTAGCCAGGCGTGGTGGCACATGCCTGTAATCCCAGCTACTCGGGAGGCTGAGGCAGGAGAACTGGAACTGCTTGAACCTGGAAGGCAGAGGTTGCAGTGAGCCGAGATTGCACCATTGCACTCCAGCCTAGGCAACGAGTGAAACTCTGTCTCAAAAAAAAAAAAAAAAAAGAAATTTTACCGATCTCATAAATTCAGAAATATTGGCACTACTAAGCTAGAAAATGGAACAAGACATTTCTGGTAAGCCCTGGGATAAAACAAGAGTGCTGTTCCTCCTGGATACCATGACACAGCAAGGATGATGACTCCGTGCTAAGGGTCAGCCTGCTTGCTTTGGTTTTTAAGGATACCATCTTAATGATGACTCACAATTTCAGTTTACATAGAACTGCATTGGAACCATTTTAAGTTGCAATATTCTTTATGGTTTCTTAGGTCCTCAAAGGCTTCCCTACCCTACTGGTTACAAAAGGCAGCGAGAATATGATGAGGAAGATGATGATGATGATGAATACGACTCTGAAATGGAAGATTTTATCGAAGATGAAGGAGAGCCTCAGGAAGAAATATCCAAGCACATTAGAGAAATTTTTGGTTATGACCGAAAAAAGTAAGACTAAAGAAGATTCAGATAACTATGACATCCTTTTCTTATTTTAAATAATTCATGTCATGGGGTAATAAGCTAATAGTAGAGGCACTGAATATAATTCTTAATTAGGAACCCTTGTGTGATTGTTGTTTTAAATAAATGTACTCTTTTAGCACTAAATATTTTATATTTAATTCAAAATAGTTTCTGTAGTTATTTGCATGAGGAACAAAAAAAACCCTTTTAAATTGTTACAAGATATATATTTAGTGAGATTGAAGCAGCTTAGTGTAGTAGAAGTAGATTGGCTCTTGAAAGAACAAGCTGTATGTTCTTGGTCCGTTAACCTATCTGCTTCAGTTTCCTCTGGTCTAAAGTCTTTCCCCACCTCATGATGGTCATGAAGCTCTAATTAGATTATTATATATAAAATAATTTTCATATATACTGTGCTTTCAAATTTTAATATAAATTATCAAGTAAATGTAGGTGAGTGAGTTGAGGAAGCACTGTAGGATTGGTACCTTCATGAACATTAGCTTCAGAATAGTTGCCCTCTGAGGGTAATAAGGGCTTATCTAAAAATTGTCTTTACTTCAGAAACCTACCTCTATCCATCCTCCACTCCCCTCACTCGATGCCAAGCAAGGAGTAATTCTAAACGTGTGCTTGATTTAGTTTTAAAGGAGATACTGATTTTTTAAATGAGAGGACGTAGTTCCTTTTGAAAATTGAAGTTTTCTCTTTTTATCATTTTGATTTCCTTTTGTCAGATACAAAGATGAAAGTGATTATGCCTTACGTTACATGGAAAGTAGTTGGAAAGAGCAGCAGAAGGAAGAAGCAAAGAGGTAAGCATAAAATTTAACACACTTGTGCAAAATGTCCTAAAATTCCTTTCTGCTTATTGCTACAGTTGCACCATTGGGAACTGGGGCTTTGGGCCAGAGAATTCTGGATTCCAATCCTGTTTACTAGCTGTAGGGCCTTAGACAAATTCCTTAACAGTTCTGTTTTTTCACTGGTTTTTGTTTTTTTGTTTTTTAACAGAGATGGGGTCTCACTGTGTTGACCAGGCTAGTCTCAAACTCTTGGCCTGAAGTGATCCTCCCATCTCAGCCTCCCACAGTGCTGGGATTACAGGCATGAGCCACTGCACTGGACCGTCACTGGTTTTTTTGTTTGTTTTTAAGAGATGGGGTCTTGCTTTGTTATCCAGGCTGGTCCCAAAGTCCTGGGGTCAAGCAATCCTCCTGTCTTAGCCTCCCAAAGTGTTGGGATTATAAATGTGAGCCACCATGCCCAGCCTATTTTCTTCTGTAAAATGAGAATATACTGTTTTACTCATTTAAGTATTACGAGGATTAAGACATGTGTACAAGGTGCCTAGTGTAGTGCCTCACATGTATGGATACACAGTAAATGTTAGACGCTTTCCCTAATCCTGTTGTAGCAAATTCTTGCTTTTCTTTCTGTATCAGACACATCTCAATCTTGGTAACCTGTAACATTGCTGGC
Organism: Rhinopithecus bieti; assembly: GCF_001698545.2. Classification (NCBI taxonomy): domain Eukaryota; kingdom Metazoa; phylum Chordata; class Mammalia; order Primates; family Cercopithecidae; genus Rhinopithecus; species Rhinopithecus bieti. The sequence continues at coordinate 417,627 of NW_016803902.1, read as the reverse complement.
CTCAGGGATATAGGTATATTATATTTCCTCTGATTTCTGTTTGGCTGTCTGATAGTAAGCTAATGATAATTTCTCCACTGGGGTAAAAAGTAATTACTTTGTTTATAGTGGTTTGTTTTTTGTTTTTTTTTAAGAGATGGGGTCTAAGACTCTGTCACCGAGGCTGGAGTGCGGTGGCATGATTGTGGCTCACTGCAACCCCCGCCTCCCGGGTTCAAGCAGTTCTTCTGCCTCAGCTTCCCAAGTAGCTGGGACTCCAGTTGTGTACTACCACGCCCAGCTAATATTTGTAATTTTTAGTAGAGACAGGGTTTCACTATATGTTGGCCAGGCTGGTCTGAAACTCCTGACCTCAGGTGATCCGCCTGGCTCGGCCTCCCAAAGTGCTGGGATTACAGGCGTGAGCCACCGTGCCCAGCCATAATGTTATTATAGGTAAATAATTCATCTCAGCCTCAAGCCAGTATACTAAATCTTTTTCTCCCTCTTGCCCATAAAATTTCAAACTAAAGTGTTGGAAGAGAACAAGAATAGAATGTTAATGAATAAATGCTTCTTGCTGTTTATTTTTAAAAGCTATTGAGATAAACTTATATTTTATTATTTTAATGGAAATACTAAGGTTTTTGTGGTGTGTGAGTTCTTTTTCCCACTACAATTAGGGTCTGTGACCCTTGGTAAAAAAAAAATCCCTGCTAGTTTGTTTTCAGTGGTAAAGCCTTGAAGCATTTTGAGAGCATCAGCACAATCCATGTGAGCTCCCAGTTGGAAATTTCATTCTTTTTAAGGAAAGTGATCATCTCATGTATATTAACAAATACCCTTTAAAAATTCTTTGGCAGCTTAAGACTAGGTATGCAAGAGGACTTAGAGGAAATGAGACGTGAAGAAGAAGAAATGCAACGTCGAAGGGCCAAGAAGCTGAAGAGGCGTTAGCTGCTGCTTTTATTTTTATGAAATTCTAGAGCTGCTCTGCTGCAAGGATTTCCTGCCTTCAGACTGAAGAAGTCCCCTTATCATTTTAGATTTATACTTGGGTACTCAAGGAGAAGGAATGCATACTGTCATTTGCAGGCTGTCATTTGAGCATAAAATATTTTCAGATATTTTCCAGGGTGAAATCTGTAATGCAGAGGATATAATGCCCACATGTGCTCTTATGAAGTTAACTGTTCACAGATGCCAGCCTTGATCCTGATGAGCTATGCACTCTTATGTGGGGCCAGTCACCAGTCAGCCAATCTTTTATTGTTCCTTTGCTACTTTGAAAGGAAAAAAAAGGTTGTCTCTTGATTTCTATAATTCTGCTGATCTGTGAGTAGGGCACTGCCCTGCTCCCAATCAAAATTAGTCTTTTTATAAGAAACCTGGACCTTCCATGAATGTTGCCAGCAATAAAGTGACTTGTCCTAATCTATGGATTGAGAACTTGAAAATGTAGAGTAGAATTTATAACTATCATATGGATGTCATCCTGTGACTTTGAAGTACAAAGTAGAATAAATTCTGTATTCATGGATTGGATGCTGAGCATTCTTACTTATTAATTTAGGTGGCTAGAATTAATGAAAAAATTTTCAAGTTAAAATACAGGTTATAACAGTATAATATTGTTTTCTAAATTTTCCTTTCAGATATACTGTTATGTTGGCTTTAGTGTAAGATAGACAAGGTCACTGTGCTGATTGATTTTATCTAAAAAAGTTCATTTTATATTGAAGAAAAAATATTTTATTCAAACATTAGATTTGAAAGAGTAATAGTTTATAAAATAAGGAAGTAACATGTGAGGCTCCCCCCTCCTCCCCTTCCCCATCATAAAATATTTTGAAATCCCAAGGTGCCCCGTACCTCGTGACATTAATGACTTCATTTTTTAGCTTGAATTTGTTAGCAAATATTAATGGCAGAAAACCAAAAACTGAATTTATGGTATCGAGAGCACCACCTTCTCTTTTTGCCCATATTGCACTTTGATTTCAAACTATGCACTGTGAAGAGATTTTTTTCCCCAGGTAGGAAGGGATGTTCCTTGTTACCGTTATTTTACTGAGCTGTGGAAACTCATTTTCACCCTTTTTAAAGTCATAAATATAGGCTTAATATCCCTTAAGCTTCAAGTCCAAGCAGTTCCAGTCAGGCTGACTTAGGATCAGGCTGGAAGGAAGCCAAGTCTCAAGAACTGTCAGCAACAGAAAATGAGATATGATGCTAGAGAGCATTTGTCCTTGACTGTAAGTACGGAGGCTTGGGGGAAGTGAGACATAAGCTTGTAGGAATAATAAACGTTCTACAATAAACATTCTGGCTATCTTAAGCCATTGTATGGGGGAGATTAGGAAGTAGGAGGGATTGTCCTACAACAGGCCCTTATACTTCAATGGCCCAAATGTTTTGGTTTATTCCTTTTTATCCATAAAGTCTTTATTCTTCAAGTCTGGGTATTATAGATTACCATTGTTAGCCTCCTTTAATGGGACCATATGAGCCAGGCTTTTATGACTGACTCATTTTGAATTGAGTTTCAAACTTTGAAAGTGCAAGGATTTAATTTTTAAGTTGAATCCCATGAAAGGTGTCATCATCACTAGGAATGACACCCTTTGTAACTACATATAGAACTGCTACAATGGTAGTAGAAAATCCTATTGATTTTATCTCACCCATCTCAGATACCTTCAGTGAAATTAAGGGTAGTGTGATGTCCCATGTAATAAAACAGGCTTAGAACACCAGGTCCTCTGCTGCCATTTATGTGCTTTTATTCCCCCTTCAAAAATTTTTTATTGGATATATATATTTTTTTCAATATTCAGACTCTGAAATCTGTCATTACAATCAAGTGCTTGTCACAGCTGAAAGATTTCTGGTAGCTTAAAGTTTACTAGTAGTAAATTTATGATATGGTACAGTTGTTTGTACAGAAAGGCACCATTATATTAGAATAAATTTCCAGAACTTAGTGGGAAGAATCAGGTTTTAACCTTGTGTGTCTGTTACTTCTGAGTGCATTTCTGTAATATAAATGTTGATTTGCATCAGCATTATAAAAGAGCACTTCTGTGGCTCATTTAAAAGGAAAAAAAAGGTTAAGTCTTTTAAATTTTGGACTTGTTTCCAAATCCTGTCTTCCATGTTGTTCTTCTGCACTTCCTGACCACTCTTATAAAAAGCTCACAAACCTTTGAAGAAACTGGAGTAGGCTGTTATTTAATTAAGGTTTACAAATTAAATGCTTGATTTTTAATGTATTCTCTACTGTTTTGATTTTTGGATTTTCTTAATTCAACATTTGAAGATGTGCCTTTTGGGTAATGTTAATCACGAATGTAGTGATATTTCATGATTGTAATAATGTTACATGATGATGGGTGTGGCATTTTCTAACAAACGATGTGAAAGGAAAGTAGTTTTCATAAAACTCATGGCTCTGATTGCACAGTCCCACTTGCTTTTGATACTGCTATGTCAAAGCAAAGAGCTCTTCTTTTAAGGCTACTTTCAGAACTTTGTATTTTCTCTAAACTATAAATGCAGTTATGTCCAGTTGGAGGCCAGGGTACCACATGTCACAGGCAGCCTTACATGTGTGCCGTGAAAAGGTTCAAAGACCGTTAACAAAAAAGTAAGTCTGGCCGGGCGCCTGGTGGCTCAAGCCTGTAATCCCAGCACTTTGGGAGGCCGAGGTGGGCAGATCACTGGAGACCAGGAGTTCGAGACCAGCCTGGCCAACATGGTGAGACCCCGTCTCTACTAAAAATTTAAAAATTAGCCAGGTGTGGTGGCACGCACCTGTAATCCCAGCTACTGGGGAGGCTGAGGCAAGAGAATCGCTTGAACCCAGGAGGCGGAGGTTGCAGTGAACCAAGATAGTGCCACTGCACTCCAGCCTGGGTGACAAGAGTGAGACTCCGTCTCAAAAAAAGAAGGATGTGGGAACTCAAATTTTCATTTTTAATGTAATCCCCAAGATTTTCCCTAAGAAATAAGTTGTTTTGTATTTTGTAACTTAAAAGCAGCTATTAGTAAATTTCTGAGATATAGCAGGAGACCAAAACATGTTTGGAAAGAGAATAAATATATGAAGAGAGACTGGTTGTTTTATTTTCAATGTATTGAATATATTAGACTACTATTTATTTTCTGAGTGGATGTGATTAAATATTCAGACGTTTAGTGTATGATTAAGAGTGAGATAGAGATTTCTTTGGAGTTATTAAATCCATCCTGTCTTTTACATAATGGACAAATCAAGTTAAAAAAATTTTTAGGTAGCTTAGCTTGTTTTCTGGTGCTGTTGACCTGCAAGAGAATATACTTTTGCATATACAGGTGAAAGTTTTGCAATTTATGTATATAAGAAATTGTAGGCATTAAAATATTTTACTGATATTTTTGCTGGTTTGCATTTATTGATTAAAACTTTGAGATATTCTTTAACTCATCACCCTGAACATTTTTCCAGCTAGAAACCTCGGTATACTCGTCATACTTCAGAGACAGGGTTTGCCTCTTGCACACACTCCTCTGCTTATTCTCCCTTACACATTCATGTCTGCTCTAACATGATAGTGCTTCTCTCCCCCTACCAGCTTAAAGAACTGTTCTGCTGTCTGACACCCATGTTAGGAGAACTGTTAGGTGGTCAGAGGAATGGAATCTATTTTAGTGGCTCAAGTTATGGAATTTTACTCAAATGGAGGGAGGACACAGCTGGATATATGGTTCCTCTTGTCAAAATGAGCCGGGTCCTGTCTCTTACGATAAAAACAGCTTGAGATGGCTGAGAAGAGGAGTCCTTAGAAATGTACATGAGGCAGGCTGGGCACAGTGGCTTATACCTGTAATCGCAGCACTTTGGGAGGTAGAAGCAGGTGGATCACTTGAGGTTGGGAGTTTGAGACCAGCCTGGTCAACATGGCAAAACCCCGTCTCTACTAAAAATACAAAAATGTGGTGTGCGTTGTAATCCCTGCTATTCAGGGGGCTGAGGCATGAGAATCACTTGAACCTGGGAGGTGGGGGTTGCAGTGAGCCAAGATTGTACCTCTGCACTCTATCCTGGGTGACAGAATGAGACTGTCTCAAAAAAAAATGTATTATGAGGCAAATGGGCACAGCTATATAGCCAGAGGATGTAAGTACTTAACTCACTGGAAAGTGTTGAGTCTAAATCACATAAGCAATAGAAGATGCTAGAAACCTAGAGTCAGAAATTACTAAAGTTTTGCTTATAGATTTTGAATTTATTTTCTTTCCATTAAAAAAAGGTAATCCATTCATTGCAAAAAGCCACTTACAAATAGTTAAGCAAACTTCCAAAATAACAAAATGTTTTCTATGTAAACAAAAGATCTGCTTTGTTGGAAAAGGTATACTTCTTTAGAATATTGGAACTGTATCGGTCATCCTCAGAATGGGTACAGTTCCATACAATTTGTTTTTAAAGTATTTACTCCTGTTAGGTCTCTCTCAGGCTCCCATCTTTTCAGTAGTCATGAAAAAGAATTATCAGGCAACTTCCTGGGTTTTCTTTTTTTCTTTTCTTTTTTTTTTTTTTTTTTTTTGACACAAGGTCTTGCTTTGTCACCCAGGCTGGAGTGCAGTGGCGCAATCTCGGCTCACCGTAACCTCAACCTCCTGGGTTCAAACAATTCTGCCTCAGCCTCCCAAGTAGCTGGGATTACAGGTGCCCGCCACCACACCTGGCAAATTTTTGTATTTTTAGTATAGATGGGGTTTCACCATGTTGGCCAGGCAGGTCTTGAACTCCTGACCTCAAGTAATATGCCTGCCTCGGCCTCCCAAAGTGCTGGGATTACAGGTGTGAGCCACCACCCCCGGCCTAACTTCTTGGGTATTCAGGTGAGGGGAACATTTAAACAGCAAGATCTTGGATATCCCAGTCTTATCTGGCTTTTTTCCTTGGCACATGAAAGTATGAAGGCAGAAGGCCTGGATCTTAATCTTGACTCTGCAGCCCAGGGCTGTGTGTGTTGGCAAGATACATATGTCCCTCAACTTCATTTTTGCCATTTTGTAAGATGAGGCTGATAGCTTCGGAAGGTTATTTTAAGGATTAGGATAATTATACTTTAGTATCTAACCCTAATATTAAAAATGAGGTCCTTACTCCACATGGTATAAGCTTAGGGTTCTTTTTTTTTCTTTTGAGACTGAGTCTGTTGCCCAGGCTGGAGTGCAGTGGCCCGATCTCAGCTCACTGCAACTGCTGCCTCCCGAGTAGCTGGGACTACAGACATGTACCACCACACCACGCCCTAGCTAATTTTTTGTATTTTTAGTAAAGATGGGGTTTCACCATGTTGGCCAGGCTGGTCTTGAACTCCTGGCCCTAGATGATCCACCTGCCTTGACCTCTCAAAGTGCTGCGATTACATGCGTGAGCCATTGTGCTGGGCCGAACTACGTATCTTAATGCCAGTCTTAGAGACTATGTAGCAGAAGGACCCAATTGTCTCCCATTCACTCAACTACTTCCCCACCCTCTGTCTCCCTGTTACAAGCTAACAGAATACCAAGCCTTCATGCATCTTAAAAAGTGCAGTAACTTCTTAACATAAAATATGACAAAATAATGTGCAATTACTTTATGCGAAACCAACAACAAGAACTGTACAGCTGGTCAGGTGAGCTTCAGAGCTGCATTACTTCACCAGGATCATCCTTGCTTACTTCCACTGGGGTCTGTGGGGAGAAAAGGAAGTGTGTCATGTGGGCCTAGTGGTTTCTAGTGTGGGGCTGAGGCATTTGGCCTCCCAGGCAAGGACTGGCAGGGGAGGCTACCTCCAATTCTGTCTCACATAATGCCTCTGACCCTGGATGCAAGGGGAGCTTAGCACTGGGGAGCTGACAAGAGGCAGAGAAAAGACAGAAATTCCAAGGTCTAACAGGAGGAGAGAGGAAAGAGACATCTGCCACCAGATCCCTTTTACAGACTAGTGTTTACTTGTGGAAGACAGAAGTTTGGATTTCTGAAGTGGACTGATCCTTAGGAAATGGCATCAAAGACTGGGCATACAAAATGTCCATTAGCACAACAGAAACAAGGCCGCCCAACTCAGAAAGCTTTGACTCTGGGCCTTAAAGATTATGTGAAACAAAATGGGAACTCTCCCAACCGCTATCACGTGAAACAAAATGGGAACTCTCCCAACCGCTATCACGTGAGACAAAATGGGAACTCTCCTAACCGCTACAGTAACTTTAAAAATATAATAAAAGTATTTGCTTCTAATGTTACTAGAGTTGGATTTTCATGCTTAGTTTATTTCTGGGGGCAGGAATACATTTCAAAGTAGGAACAGAGAACAAAGTTGAAGGTACACTTACCCCTCCTGGGGGATATTTATATCCCTTCCACATGGTTCCTGCAATGAGAAGCATCCATAAGACAACAATCATCACGAGGCTTCTTTCTCAGCTAGTGATGTGCCCAAGAAGAAACAAGTGCTTCTGGAAGGTGCAGTGTTCTATTCCTGAGTCCNACAAAATGGGACCTCTCCCAACCGCTATCACGTGAAACAAAATGGGAACTCTCCCAACCGCTATCACGTGAGACAAAATGGGAACTCTCCTAACCGCTACAGTAACTTTAAAATATAATAAAAGTATTTGCTTCTAATGTTACTAGAGTTGGATTTTCATGCTTAGTTTATTTCTGGGGCAGGAATACATTTCAAAGTAGGAACAGAGAACAAAGTTGAAGGTACACTTACCCCTCCTGGGGATATTTATATCCCTTCCACATGGTTCCTGCAATGAGAAGCATCCATAAGACAACAATCATCACGAGGCTTCTTTCTCAGCTAGTGATGTGCCCAAGAAGAAACAAGTGCTTCTGGAAGGTGCAGTGTTCTATTCCTGAGTCCTAGGAATTGGGCTGTCTTTGTTAGACACCAGATGGTGGATGGCCCAGCATGGCAGCTCCTCACTAAGGAGCTTTGTGGCCTAATCTGAATTGAAGTGGCTCCTCATGGCCTTTTAGTGGGGCAGAGCTCAGACACCAATTATGACATCAGCTCCTGTAACCTCGGCAATCCAGTCAGCATGAGCACCTATGGGATGGTTGTCCAGGATGCTAGATGTGTTGGGTTAAAGAAAATTAATCAAAAGGGCCCTGTGCTCTGGTATGTCTGTGATTTGGACCTAGCTGGCATCATACTCATTAACTCGTCACCTGCCAAAATGTTTAACTATTGGCTTTGTGCAATCAGGTGCTATGCAAAAGAAAAAAAGCCTGGGTTCATTAAGAGAATTAGCTGGCTAGGTATGCCATGAGCAAATAACTTCATATGCTATCGTTACGCTGTTCAAAAAAGAAATCTTGCATTTTATAAAATGGTACAGTTAAACTCTCCATCATGTAGGATGAGCCTATTTACAATTTTCCTGAGAAGGAAAGAGAAGGAAGATGGGCTGTTTTACTCATTTTGCAGCTGGAGAAACTGAGGCACAGAATAGTTTAAGTGGTCTGGTCAGGACTGCCACAAAGTTCTGACTGCTTTGGGCTAATGCGTTCACAGAAGTCCTGGGGCAGATGGAGATAAAAAAAACCCCAGCCATCATGTCCTGCTCTTACTATACCTGGGGCTGGGGCTGAACACCCCTAATTTCTGGAGTAGCTTCCAAAAAACCTTCTGCTTCTGTAATCAGTATATTATTAAAACTCTCCAAGTTAAGTTTCTCTAACAATAGGAACAGCTCTGAAAAAAAAATCAGGTCTGAATGAAATGGGGTGAAATGTAAGAAACCCAGGAGATGGTCTGCTAAAAAGGATACTGCCATTAGTGTTTCCTGTAGGCAGGTTGGTCTAGTGGAATGAGTATGGGAGGCTATTAAGTCCAGAGACAGAGATCTGTGCTCGCATCCCACCTTTACCAAAGAGCTACTGTGTGTGGCCTCAGGTAAATAATTGAGGTCACTATCACCAGTTAATCTTTGTTGACTGGTTCATTATTTGCTTGTTGTTAAGTTAGTATTTTACTAAATGCTAGTTTTTTAGCTTTGCATTAAATGCTTTACATTAATTCCCAAATATAATTGTCACAAAAATAGCAAGATATTCAGATATCTCCTGTTGTACAGAAGAAACTTTGAAACTGAGGTTCAAAGAAAGTAATTAAACTTTCCCAAGGTCACACAGCTAGTCGCAAAGTTAGGACCTAAACTCAAGTTCAATGTTAACTCCAGTTTCAGGACCTGCCAAAAGGGATATTAAAATGCTGGTCCTGGCAAGGCATGGTGGCTCATGCCTGCAATCCCAGCACTCTGGGAGGCCAAGGCAGGAGGATCACTTGAGTCCTGGAGTTCAAGACCAGCCTGGGCAACATAGTGAGACCCTGTCTCTACAAAAATTTTTTTTAAAAATTAGCCAGGGCTCCTGCAGTCCCAGCTACTCGGGAGGCTGAGGCAGGAGAATGGCGTGAACCCAGGAGGTGGAGTTTGCAGTGAGCTGAGATCATGCCACTGCACTCCAGCCTGGGTGACAGAGTGAGACTCCGTCTCAAAAAAAAAAAAAAACAATTAGCCAGGCATGGTGGCATGTGCCCTGAGGATCAGCTACTCAGGAAGCTGTGGTGGGAAGACTGCCTGCACCTCACTCCAGCCTGGATGACAGAGCAAGACCTGTCTTAGGAAAAAAAAAAAAAGAATGCTATTAATAGTATAATATATTACAGTGTTGTGAGAAGAAAAATAATAGATGGGAACAGTCTTCAAAACAACACCTATGAGACATGGTTATTAATAGACAACTTTGGCCTGCTGTCCTCAGCTGTACTCACCAAATCATTTCCCCTTCCACAGTTTGTTATATTTTCCAGAGGAATAAACACTCTCCACTGAGATTTCAGGGTTCTACCAAGTACTTTGGAAAGGGAGGAATCCAGCCCAGCAGACCTGACCACCCACTTACTGCGGCAGATCTTCATCTAAAGCCTGCCTCTTCAGTTGTGTCTTGCTCTCCTGAACAGGCCACCTTTCCTGCCACTTCAGAGTTGGAGGCTGAATCAGAAAGAAAATTTGAGGGCAGAGATGGCTCTACTCACTGGCCCAGAGGGTAACTGCCTCTGTGTGGGACTAGAAGGGCTACTAAAAGTCCCCACCAATCCCTACCGTCCCCCTTCCTACCAACAACCACTGATCCACTTGGCCTGAAACCCACAAGTCAAATATGGTCTCCAGCAGACCCCTTGCAAATTCCATAGTGCTTTGAAACAAGTGCAGCTATATAAGCAAGACGGGGGGGGGGGGGAGGAAAGACTTAAAAGGATGTCCCGGCCGGGCGCAGTTGCTCACCCTGGTAATCCCAGTACTTTGGGAGGCCAAGGAGGGCGTATCATGAGGTCAGGATATCGAGACCATCCTGGCTAACACGGTGAAACCCCGTGTCTACTAAAAATACAAAAAATTAGCCGGGCATGGTGGTGGCGCCTGTAGTCCCAGCTACTCGGGAGGCTGAGGCAGGAGAATGGCGTGAACCCAGGAGGCGGAGCTTGCAGTGAGCCGAGATCATGCCACTGCACTCCAGCCTGGGCAACAGAGCAAGACTCCATCTCAAAAAAAAAAAAAGTATGTCCCCAGCTGGGCATTGTGGCTCACGCCTGTAATCCCAACACTTTGGGAGGCCAAGGTGGGTGGATCACCTGAGGTTGGCACTTTGAGACCAGCCTGACCAACATGGAGAAACCCCATTTCTAATAAAAACACAAAATTAGCCAGGTGTGGTGGTGCATGCCTGTAATCCCAGCTACTCGGGAGAGTGAGGCAGAAGAATCGCTTGAACCCGGGAGGAGGAGGTTGTGGTGAGCCGAGATTGCGCCATTGCACTCCAGCCTGGGCAACAAGAGTGAAACTCCATCTCAAAAACAAAACAAAACAAAAAGGGATATCCCTAGTGGGATGGGAAGTAGCCTGGTAGCCTGGGACACTAACTTTGTTCCCATCACATTCTGACTTCCAGTTAGTGGTGAGACCTCAATTATCTTTCCCATTTGGTCAGAAAACCCAGACAGGAAGATGAGCCAGCACCAGGACTGACCACCAGGGATTGACAGGCAGAGCCATTACTTACCATCGACTCTGGAAACGTGCCCATGTAACATGCAAGTCCAACAAAAAACATCCAGCCAAGCACAATCATGATCAAACGTAAAACAATTTCTAAGATACAACTGCACAGTGAAAGACTATTCACCAAGATCTTAGCAAAGGAGTGTGCTCACGAAACCTTCAGTTGGTAGAGGTCTCGCATGTCTGTTCGAGTCCTTGGCTCCAAAGGATCCACAGCTCCCTAGTGGAGAAGCTGAAATCTATTAGGGCATTGTGACATCATTGGTCATATGGCCCAGACTCAAAACATACCAAAGACACTGCCCCCAGACCAGCAGCTGCGCAGTAAACAGCAACACTAGGAAGTAGGTATTACTGTTAACCCCATTTCACTAATGAGAAAACTGAGGCTTAGACTAGAGCCTAAGTGGCGTGCACTACAGCACATAGCTGATGCTCCAGATCAGCACCAAGACTTAGGACTCAGCTGCCTCTCGGGCAGCCGGGCTCTTTACACCAGAGGCAGAGATTTGGAAAGGTGTTTTGCTGCTAGGTGTATGACATGTGAATAAAACAAACTGAATTATAGGTAAACGAGACAGATGTCTGTCTCTATTTCTGTCCCTGCAAAACCTCCCCTCCCCATCTCAAGGGGTTCCTCAGGACAATGGTATACCCACATCTTCATCACCTTGGGTTAGTTCCTCTCCATTGATTCTCTTTTCTTTACCATCATGAAGCCACAGGTACCCCTGTCCTTTCCTCAAAGAAACCTCCAGATGATACTGTGGCTCCTTCCCTGTCTTATTTCTTAATTTTCTTTTATGACCAAACTTTCTAAACATGTGGTCCACACTCAAAGCTTTTTCCAATCTACACCTCTCTTCCATGCATTGCATTCTGACTTCTAGCCCCACCTCACTATTAGATACCCTCTCAGAGGTTACCAAGTATCTTTTTTGCTTTTCTGCTACAACGTCATGGACATTTAATGTATTTTTCATCTCTAGAATTTTTTTTTTGAGACAGAGTCTTGCTCTGTTGCCCAGGCTGGAGTGCAGTGGTGTGATCTCAGCTCATTGAAACCTCCACCTCCTGGGTTCAAGTGATTCTCCTGCCTCAGCCTCCCAAGTAGCTGGGATTATAGGTACCCGTCACCACGCCAGGCTAATTTTTGTATTTTTAGTAGAGATGGGGTTTCACCATGTTGACCAGGCTGGTCTCGAACTCCTGACCTCAGGTGATCCACCCGCCTCATCCTCCCAAAGTCCTGGGATTATAGGCATGAGCCACTGTGTCTGACCTGTTGTGATATTTCCTGCTTCTTTAAATGTCTTACAACTTTTGATTAGATGTTGAACATGGTAAATTTTAGTGCTGAGTGCTGCATTTTGTTGCATTCCTTTCAACAGTGTTAAATTTTATTCTAAGGTGCACTTAAGTTACTTGTGATCAGTTTGATTCTTCTGAGGTTTGTTCTAAGTTTTATGATAGACCAGGAGCAGCCTTTACTCTAGGGTTAATATCCCCACTGCTGAGTTAATGACCACTTTCTCTGAGCACCTTCTCTGAGGCCGATTGTATTAGATTTTTTTTTTCAAGACGGAGTTTCGCTCTTGTTGCCTAGGCTGGAGTGCAATGGCGTGATCTCAGCTCACTGAAACCTCCGCCTCCCCGGTTCAAGTGATTCTTCCGCCTCAGCCTCCCGAGTAGCTGGGATTACAGGCACCCACCACCATGCCCGGCTAATTTTGTATTTTTAGTAGAGACAGGGTTTCTCCACGTTGGTTAGGCTAGTCTCGAACTCCCGAACTCAGGTGATCCGCCAGCCTCGGCTTCCCAAAGTGCTCGGGTTACAGGCATGAGCCACTGTGCCCAGCCTTGATCTTTCAAATCTGTGGAATGTTTCACAATTCCCTGCCCTTCAGGAACTCCAATAAGTGTTTGGCCTACTGCTTTTGGGTGGACCTTTTCCAGGCCTCATCGAGTTTTATCCCATATATGTGCAGACAGAACTCAGCCGGACTCACAAGGGCCCCTGTGGAAAGCTACAGAGCTTTCTCCATGGAGCTCCCTCTTCTTAGTACTCCATCCTGCAAATTCTGGCCTCTGCTGTACTTTGCTATCTTTCTTTTCAACTCAGTCAAACGCTCAGTTGGGTAACCCCTTTCTGTGCTATAGCCTGAAAACTGCCACCTGGCTGGAGCAATTGTAGGACTCACCTTCACTGGTTTCCTTTCTTTCAAAGTACACAGTCTTGTGCTGTCTCTTATACAAGATCTGAAAACAATTATTTCATGTTTTGTGCAATTTTCTATTTATAAAGAGAAGGTAATTTCTGTAACAGTTGATCCTTCATAGGCAGAAGCAGAAGTGTATGTTCTTGGACAGTCTTTGTTGTCAAGGCTGGAGTGCAGTGGCAGTCACAGATCACTGCAGCCTTGAACTCCTGGGCTAGAGCGATCCTCCCATCTCAGCCTCCCAAGTAGCTGGGACTACAAGTGCGTACCACCATGCCTGGCTAATTTTTTTTTTTTTTTTTGTAAAGGTAGGGTCTCGCTATGTTGACCAGGCAGATCTCAAACTCCTGGGCTCAAGTTAGCCTCTTGCCTCGGCCTCCCAAAGTGCTGAGATTACAGGCGTGAGTCACTGTGCCTAGCTTATGTTATTCTTAATTCTTGCATAATATTCTAGTTTATTTCATCTTGCTCCCAATGATACAGTAGGTTAAGTCCAATCAGGAGACAGAAAACCACACAGTAATTTGAAAATTTTAATAAAGGGAGTTATCAACTAGGAGCAAGTGACTGACTATAGAAGGGGTAGAAAGTGTTATATATTACAGGAACAGCATATATAGGGAGTAGTCACTACTGCTAGGGCTGAGGCAAAGTACCCAAAGGAAGCAATAAATTTGGAATAGTCCCGTCCCCTCCAGGGCTGAGATCCAAACCATGTTGGAGGAGTTGTGGACATGACCAACTGGACGGTAGTGGTCTAATGAGCTGCTGCAGGCTAATGCTGGCAATGGGTGCTGGTGGAACTCACTGGAAAATTGTCTCAGTGACACAGGTGTGGAAGCAGTCTGCAGTGGAGCCACTGATACTTGACAGGGTGAGTGCCACTAGAAGTCCCCACACATGCCATTGGCAGCCTTGAACAGAATCAGGAATAGACACACACTGGAACTAGGAAGAGAAAGCCCTTCCTCTTGTAGTATCCTCCGAAGGCCCTCTACTGACAAAATGTTAGCATTCCACTAACAAGGAAGAAATGCTTAAAGGGCCCAGCTTCATTATGGTAGAGCAAGCAATAAATGGTGGATTTGGAACTAAAAGGCAATAAATAACTGGCATAATGTACATTCAGATTTTTTCCCAATTTTTATCACCATAAACAATGCTGTGATTGTTAAAATTTCTGGCCCCAGGCTTGTGGTAGTGCCACGGAGATGGCAGGAGCTGGAGGTGGAGCAGGAACTTGCAGTGAAGGTGGAGAGCGCCCACGCACATCCATCCTACCCTTGGCCAGCAGAATGGATGGTGGGGCCTGGGGCCTGAAGACAACTCCCTGACCACTGAAGCTTTTTGTGGCAGTAGGCATGGGTGTGATGGATGGCAAGACAGGGCTGTTCCGAGGTCTGAGCCTCCAACTGATGTGACCCCTCTCCTTTGTAATGGGGGCAGCAGGAAGGTTTTCCCTCCAGATGAAAACAAGCAGGTTTCCAATAAGGACGGATATGAAGACTTCTCTGAAGCAAGCAGTGAAGGAGACCTCCTAGGGGATGATGATGCAGTGTGTGTCCTGTATGTTGGCCCACCGCCTGCATGCCATCTCAATGTGCTGCATGGTCTAATTTGTGGGATGGGAGGTCAAGTACAGTGGTGTGCTGAGCTCCACTGAGAAGATTTTCAAAGAGGAAGGGCTGCTGGGATTCTTTGTTGGCTTGATCCTTCATCTCCCGGGTGAAGTAGTTTTCTTGTGAGGCTATAACCTGCTGGCCCACTTTTATCAATGACTGCAGGGGCCATTGAAAATAATATGCTGAGAATAGATAAGGCTCAAGGACAGTATCTCTAGCTAGTTGCACTTTCAATGAACTCCAGTAGTCAAGGACAGTATCTTTAGTTGAACTTTTAATGAACTCTAGTAGGCGCCAAGAAGGCAGACAAAATAAGAAAGAACTTAAGAGACAAGGAACTAAGCAGTAGGTTATATCTGGGTGCAGAAAGTTTGTTTTGCACTGTGTTATTTTTGCTGACGTGGAATTTATGGAGTATAAATAAAGTGAGGCGGAGGCTCTAGGCGCGGCCGCCATGTTCTCTGTTTGTCTTTGTCTCTTGTGTCTGTTCATTCTCCACCACCCCCGGCACGGGCCTCAGTAAATGACTACCTGGTAGATGACAGCATGAGTGACACCTAGGGGGGCTGAGAAATGACCAGAATTGGGGTTCCCAGTTAGGCCAGGCCCTGTCCATCCAGAGCTACATCAAGTTTGTGATGGAGATTGCAGTGAGCATGCTGACCTCCCCTTTCCTGCTGGTTGGCAGCCTCATGGCTGTGAACAACTGTGGGCCGCAGGCTGGGCTCTCGCCTTACTCACTGGTGTTCAAATCCTGGATTTACTGCTGTAAGAAGAGCAGGGCCAGCTCTTATGAGGCTCCAGCCTGCTTTTCCACCAAGTGTCATCAGGATCATGCTTTGACCTGGAGCAACCTGAGTCATCTTCAAAAAAAACACGCTGTCTCAACCTGGCCCCATGGGTGAGGCCTGATTATCTCAGGACACCTGCAAGATGACTCCAACACAGCAACAACCAGATGTGCTCCAGCCCAGCTGGGCTTCAGTTTCCATATTTGTCATGTGTTTGTCCAGATGTGGGGTCAGATGGGGGTGGGGCTGCACCCTGGGGATTAGATCACCTGCCAAACCTGGGGGAGGTGGGGGCTAGGTAGGGAATTGGCAGAATCCCCATACTTCCCAGATTTGCTGAGTCTGCCTTGTTCAGAGGGCCAGAGAATGGCTTTTGGAGGCCCAGATTGGATGGGGAAAGGCTAACCAGGTCAGATCCCACCCCTGTCCAACCCCCTAGTTGGTCCAGCTCCTATCTTGCAGCTCACTGAAAGCACCATTCTTCTGCACAAGGCCACTATCATGTTTCAGCCTGTGCTAGGAGGCAAATGTTAGGCTCTGCCTTTATTTTTCTCAATACTTCTTTTGATACAAGGGCAGTACCTTCCTCTGAATAGGCAATCATGTGATTAGTCAGAATGTGTCCCCCTCATCTAATGTTCATGTATTTACTGGTGATGCCTTGTGTGCAGGATAAATACCCAGAGGTTAGGCAGATCAGTGACTGTAGTCCTACCTAGTTTAAAAGTCCATAAGGCCAGGCGTGGTGGCTCACGCCTATAATCCCAGCACTTTGGGAGGCCGAAGTGGGTGGATCACTTGAGGTCAGGAGTTTGAGACCAGACTGGTCAACATATAGTGAAATGCCATGTCTACTAAAAATATGAAAAAGATCAGCTGGGCGTGGTGGTGGGCACCTATAATCCCAGCTACTCGGGAGGCTGAGGCAGGAGAATCTTGTGAACCCAGGAGGTAGAGGTTGCAGTGAGTTGAGATTACACCACTGCACTCCAGCCTGGGTGGCACAGTGGGACTCCGTCTCAAAAAAAAAAAAAGTTGATGGTAAGATTTGACCCTATCTCCTGCAAATAAATGTATTGGTGGTGAAATAATTTTTTTTTCCAACAAATTTCTAATCATGGCCAATTTTTTTCTTGTTAACCAGGGAAGCAAAAAGATGACAAGAAAGTATGCAAAGTTCAGGCTGGGCGCAGGGGCTCACACCTGTAATCCCAGCACTTTGGGAGACAGAGGTGGGTGAATCACCTGAAGTCAGAAATTCTAGACCAGCCTGGCCAACATGGCAAAACCCCATCTCTACTAAAAATACAAAAATTAGCCAGGCGTGGTAGTGCATGCCTGTAATCCCAGTTACTCAGGAGGCTGAGGTTGCAGCGAGCCAAGATTGTGCCACTGCATTCCAGCCTGGGTAACAAAGGAAACTCTGCCTCAAAAAAAAAAAAAAAAAAAAAAAAAAAAAGAGCATGCAAATTTAGACACAGTAAGAAAATGCAGAGGCTGTATAAAATCCTTACAGGCCCAGTGTAGTGGCTTAGGCCTGTCATCTCAGCACTCTGGGAGGAGGAGGCAGGAGGATCACCTGAGGCCAGGAGTTCCAGCTCAGCCTGGCAAATATGGGGAAACCCTGTCTCTACTAAACACACAAAAAATAGCCGGGCATGGTGGCAGGCGCCTGTAATCCCAGCTACTTGGGAGGCGGAGGCATGAGAATCGCTGGAACCTGGGAGGTGGAGGTTGAAATGAGCAGAGACTGCAGCACTGCACTCCAGCCTGGGCGACAGTGGAGACTCTATCTCAAAAAATAATGATAAAATAAAATAAAATAAAATAAAATAAAATAAAATCCTTACAAAAAGAATTAGCTTAAGAAAAATTGCAGTTTTAATTCACAAGGTCATAAAAGCATAGGTTGTTACAAAGGATATTTGAGGATGACCTGAGATGCAAAATTGCTGTCAGTGAACACAACAGTTAAGTTCCATACATTTAAGAAGTATATGATAGGCTGGGTGTGGTGGCTCACGCCTGTAATCCTAGCACTTTGGGAGGCAGAGGTGGGTGGATAACCTGACATCAGGAGTTTGAAACCAGCCTGACCAACATGGTGAAACCCTGCCTCTACTAAAAATTCAAAAATTAGCCGGGCGTATTGGTACACACCTGTAATCTCAGCTTCTTGGGAGGCTAAAACAGGAGAATCATTTGAGCCCAGGAGGCAGAGGTTGCAGTGAGCTAAGATCGT
This sequence comes from Rhinopithecus bieti, assembly GCF_001698545.2. NCBI lineage: Eukaryota > Metazoa > Chordata > Mammalia > Primates > Cercopithecidae > Rhinopithecus > Rhinopithecus bieti. The sequence goes on along the minus strand of NW_016803902.1, from coordinate 399,659 downwards.
GCCACTGCACTCTAGCCAGGGTAACAGAGCAAGACTCCATCTCAAAAAAAAAAAAGGGGGGTATGTAAGAATATATATATGTGTGATATTTGGAATAACAAGGTTTCGTCCCCTAACAATATGTCTCATAGGGCCAATAATCATGAAAGCAACAAAGGGTATAAATAGAGATCAGAGGTAGAGCACCAAAAACACAAGTTCTAATTTTAGACAAGACATTTTTGTGTTTTTTCTAAAACTTACAAAGATGCAGCATATGTTTGGGACATTTCCCCCCTTTTAACATTATTAACATCTTTGTACATATATCCTGAGTACTTTTATTTCTGTAAGACAGATTCCCAACGTGGCATTATAGGATCAAAGGTCTACAAGACTACTCTGCCCAAAGGTTGTAGCAAATTATGCTCCCACCAACGATGCCTGGGGTCTAGAACACTTCAGTAAATCTACAAACATTCCAGAAATTGGACACAAAACAAACTGTATACGTGACTATGTATACAGGGGCAGGTCTATATCTTCAATAATTACACTATTCAATAATTATACTAGGCACTGGGAATATAGAGATGAATGAGATTCAACCCCTATTTGCCAGGGCCTTACAGTATTTGAGGACAGAAAGAGGAGTGGAAATGGAGGTAGACAGGTACAACAGTATAATAAAATACTCCTGGCAGGTAAGGCATGAGGCAAGGAAGAACACAATGTACTTGGGGAAGAGTGAATGTTTCAATCTAATTGGATTATAGGATCTAACAGCACCAGTTTCAGGAGATGAGGGTAGCCTGGTGGTCAGGATGGAAGTCAAGGGAGAGGCTTTAAAAAAAAAAGCCAATGTCTGTACTATACAGCCTTTCTCTTGTAACTGCATAGCAATATAGGCACATAATTCAGACTTCTGTAGACTTTTTTTTTTTTGATGGAATCTCACTCTGTTGCCCAGGCTAGAATGCAGTGGCAAGATTTCGGCTCACTGCAACCTCCGCCTCCCAGATTCAAGCAATTCTCCCTGCCTCAGCCTCCTAAATAGCTGAGATTACAGGTGCCTGCCACCATGTCCCGCTAATTTTTGTATTTTTAGCAAAGATGAGGTTTCGCCATGTTGGCCAGGCTGGTCTTGAACTCCTGACCTCAGGTGATATGCCAGCCTGGGCGTTCCAACATCCTGGGATTACAGGCATGAGCCACCACACCTGGCTGGTTTCCTAGACTATTATTAATCACAAAGTGTCATCACAATTTCACACACAGTGAGAGGCAGTATAACACACAGCTTAGGAAGATAGTCTTTGACATCATCTTCTGCAGTAACTTAACCTTAGTCTTTGGTTTTCCAATCTGTAAAATGGAGACAATTATACACATATCCTATATTTCACATTTAAGTTCTTTTGAAATAGGTGTGTTAAAGTCAGTATGTGTTTAATTTTGTAGTCTTCTTCTCCCCCCAAAAGCTATCATTAATATATCTCTTATTCAACAGAATCTCAGAAACATGGAAAATAGGTAATATAACAATAAACCACAGTTTTCTTATCAGTAAAACTGAGGTAATAATTCTATCCAGGTCATAGGGTCTTAGGAAGATGAATAGAGTTAAAGCACATAAAACTCTTAGCAATGTACCCTTCACAAAGGAAACACTACTCACACATACACACACATTCACTCACACTCTATCTGGCATAAAGTGTGTATAGTGACTAGACCAGAAGAGAATTGAAGGTTTGGCTGGAAGGCCTCTTCCATAAAAGACTCTTTCATAAAAGATGGAACAATCTTGCCCTGGCCTTGCTGCTAATGGGTATTTTTTTCCTTATAACACGGATTTCTGGCAGGATCTATTAGAACTTGCAGCCCCTGGCAGTTCTGTTTCAAGGTTGGTTAGATCTGGCTGAGATGCACTTAACAGCCCTTCTAACAACTTTTCTCTGTAATCTTCCTCCTACGTTGTCTTCTGGCCTACTCTTGCCCCATACTGCTGCTTCTTCACAACACCGCAGAGTTACTAATATTTTTTTAAAACTCAGTCACATCATGTCACTGTTCTGTTCGAAACCTCCCAGTGGCTTTCTCTTTCTCCCAGATTAAAAGCCTGAGAAAGGAAGAGGCAGGCCCTGACATCTGAGAGCTGGTCTGACACAGCTAGACTTCAGGGTTGTTAGAAGCTGGACTGATGCTCACAGCTTGGCCCAGTTATTCTTCTGTGGGACATAATCTCACAGAACACCAACATGAGACAAGTTCAGTCAGACTAAAAAAAGTGAGACACAATGAGGCCATTTCAAAATTTTGTCTAAGAGACAGAGCAAGGTCACTGCAAGCCATGAAATATAAAAATGTTCTTCTCTATTATGAGTGACTGCTGCTTCTTTACCAAGTATAGCTTTATCTGCATTCTAGTCTGTCCATCTTACAGACAATACTGATTCAGATAGTCTCAGAAACGTCCCTGCTTTCTGACAGCACCCAATCCAGGGTGAAGCCTGGCTTTCTTGAGCCCTCCTGCAAATCGCCCACATTCTGTAATAAGTTCTCTCTCTCACCAAGCTGTCCCAATGGTTCTCCACAGCACCTGCTTCCTCACTGCAAGAACTATTAATAATGAACTCAACTTGTTTAAGTACAGGTGTGTTCCTGATGGTCTCTGGCTGGAGGGCATGGACAGGCCACAATCCTTACAATTGTCTACAAAGCCCACGTGGTTCTTGGATTTCATCGCCCATCAGAATCATCTGGAAGACTTGTTAAAAGAGAACTGCTGGTCCCCAACCCCAGAGTCTGTGATTGAATAAAGCTGGGGTGAGGTCTTAGACTCTGCACTTCTTTTTTTTTTTGAGACGGAGTCTGGCCCTGTGGCCCAGGCTGGAGTGCAGTGGCGCCATCTCGGCTCACTGCAAGCTCCGCCTCCTGGTTTCACGCCATTCTCCTGCCTCAGCCTCCTGAGTAGCTGGGACTACAGGCGCCTGTCAACACGCCCGGCTAATTTTCTGTATTTTTAGTACGGGCGAGGTTTCACTGTGTTAGTCATGATGGTCTCGATCTCCTGACCTCGTGATCCGCCCGCCTTGGCCTCCCAAAGTGCTGGAATGACAGGCGTGAACCACCGCGCCCGGCAGACCCTGCACTTCCAACAACTCCCAGAATCTGAGGCTGCAGGTCTGGAGATCACACTAAAAGACTCACTTCTCTAAACCATTTGTTCCTCCCTCTTGTTTCCCTGACTTAGCCTCCTTGTCTCTACTCCTGTCTTACTTCATTCTACTCCAGCCACACTGGCCTTCTTGCTGTGTTGAGCCTCCCTCTGCACATGCCTGTCTTAGGCTTCTGCTTTGTCTGCACTCTGATTCGTAACACTTACTCCCTCACCCCTCAGAACTACCCCAATCTCCTTACCCTTTTATGAATTTATTCTCCACAACACATAATCAACCTTCTGACACGCTGAATAATTTACTTATTACATTTATTGTTTTGCTCTCCCTCTGCTAATAAAGGAATGACACCCTTAAGACAGCAGCTATCTGAGTGTATTTTGTTCACCGCTGTATCCTGAGACCTGGAAAAGTAGCTGGCAAGTAGTAGATGCTCAATAAATACTTTCTGAATGAATGTTCCTTCCAGCTTTTCAGCTGCTTCTCCTGAGTCAGGGCAACGCTCCCTTCAGATCTTCCTATAAATACAATCTCCCTCCTATACGCCCAACCTCTTGACAATTACAATATCCAGCTCCTGACTTTTCGCTTCAGTGGCTCATGCCAGGGATACAGGGAAGGTAAGTCAGTCACGGGTCAAGGAGACCAAATAATACCAGAAAATTACTGTACCCTGCATCTCTTCTTCGCCCACCTTCTCCAAATCACCTTATTCACCCACCTCCCTCCTCTCGTTTTCCAACTTTTTCGTTCACCTGGCTGTCTCCTCTCTTTGACCACCAACATTGTTATGGCACCCCTAAAAATATTAAAAAACAAACCCTCGCCCCGTGCTGCGCCACCCTGATGCTGTGGCTCCGCTTCTCCGACAAGGATCCTCCTGACTTTGTTTCTCCTTTCTACTCCCTGAAATTTTGCTTCTGAAATTCCATTACCGCCTCCTTCCTAAATTCAACTGCAATTTTTCGGTCTTGCTCTTTCCTGATACACTGCGGAATTTAACACATCTGTCTGGAAACTCTTCAAGAACACCGCGTGTTGCTTCTACCTCCTTTAGAGATTCTACTCCGGTCCTTCCTAGTCTTCTCTTCATAAGTGTCCCCAAGTTTCCTTCCAGGAAGATGGGTCGTGGTTTCCTTGACACCAACGCATTTCTGGCCGTGCCCTCGTCACTTGCCCACTCCGGGGTCAAGAAGCAGGTACCTCGGATTCCGGGCGCAGCCGGGGCTGAACCCGTGCTTTGAATGCGGGTGGAGTTTTCAGTCTGGGAAGAGGCGGAGCCTTGGACCGCCGGGAAGTTTGGTCCTCAGCGGCTTCCGTCCTGCAGCAAGTCCGGAACAAGGCCCGGAGGCTGGGGTCGTGGGATCTGGCTCGGGACGGGGCTGGAGATGGAGTTCGACTGCGAGGGCCTGAGACGGCAGCTTGGCAAGGTGCGGGCAGTCCGCAGGGCCAGGTCTGGGTCCTCAGGGTCTTGAGGGGGGGGGTTCCTCTGCCTTTGGCCAGGTTGCCTCCGTTTTGCGTTTCCCGGCTTGTAGTGGGGCTTGGAGCGGGGGCAGCTGGCTATGGGGAGCGGCCCCAGGGTGCCTGAGGGGACCTGGATTCTGATTTCTCCCGCAACTCCGAGGTTTCCCAACCTCCACCTGGTGCGAGCCCTCCTCATACCCCCAGCTTCACTGACTTCAAACAGCTCGCAGCACACGCCTAACCACGCCTTTCTGTCTGCTGAAATGGTCTGCCTTTTTTTTCTTTTTTCTTGAATTGCAAAGCTCATCCTTTGTAAGACCCAACTCAGTCACTCCCTGGAAGATTGAATCAACCCTTCTGTTTTCAAAGATATCGATTATCACATTGTGGAGTAATTATGTATTTACAAACCTTACTCTTGCTGTGAGCCCCTTTGACTGCAAAGATTGTGCTTTTGTATTCCCTTCATCTAGCGACTGTGTTTGACAACAACATAAGTACTGAATAACTGTTCTGTGAATGAAAGAACTGAGTAGATTTAGGGATGAAGACAGAGCTTGAAGGCCCTGGAGAGATCTTAATGTTGGAAGGTTGGGGAGTAGGCGGGCCGACCTAGAAATCTGACCTATATTTCCGAGACCTGACTAGCCTGAGTTTCCGGTGTGCAATCTGAGGAAATCACCACCAATTTTCTAGTTAAGAAAACTAGTTTTCACCAGTTTCCTAGTTAAGGTTTTGTTTTGTTTTGTTTTCTTTGACAGAGTCTTGCTCTGTCGCCCAGGCTGGAGTGCAGTGGCGCGATCTCGGCTCACTGCAACCTCCACCTCCCAGGTTCAAGCCGATTCTCGTGCCTCGGCCTCCCAAGTAGCTGGGACTACAGGCGCGCGCCACCATGCCTGGCTAATTTTTGTATTTTAGTAGAGATGGATTTTTCCCCATGTTGGCCAGTCTGGTCTTGAACTCCTGACCTCAAGTGATCCACCCGCCTGAGCCTCCCAAAGTGGTGGAATTACAGGTATGAACCACCGTACCCGGCCTTAAGTAATTCTTAATGCGTCTTAAGACTTCCTAATGCGGAAACCATAGTTTGTGCCATTTTTGTTAACTTGCTTCTTTCCTTGTTGGGGCAGTTTACATATCCGTGGGAGGTTTTGAAGCCCTAAGATTGAAATTGTTTATATAAGTGACTTGAAGGAATTTATCTACTGCGACAGGTGCAGATCTTGTAGGAAGAGTAAGTATCGTAATGCTTAGGGTTACTACGCTTTCTTGTCTCCTCTTCAGAGCACATGAAATTAAAGAACCATTCAAGTTTTATTTTTTTTTTTTTTTTTTTTTAGGACGGATCTTGCTCTGTCCGCCCGGCTGGAGTGGCGTGCTGGAACTCAGCTCACTGCAAGCTCGCCTCCCGGTTTACGCCATTCTCCTCCACCGCCTAGCCTCCCGAGTAGCTGGGACTACAGGCCGCCCCGCCACCGTCGCCCGCTATTGTTTTTTGTATTTTTAGTAGAGACGGGGTTTCACCGTGTTAGCAAGGATGGTCTCGATCTCCTTGACCTCGTGAATCCGCCATCTCCGGCCTCCCAAAGTGCTGGGAATTCAAGGCCTGAGCTCACCGCGCCCGGCCAGAGCCAGAACCATTCAAGTTTTAATGTGCAGAGGATGATGGATTGTCCGATGGGAAGAATTGTTCAAGTTAAGATTCAAGCATAGAACATATTTTTGGTGGAACTGGAATGAAGGAAAAGAAGAGAGACAATGGTTTTTTCAAGGGTGAGAGTAGAATAGTAGAGGACTTTCTTTTTTCCGTCAGTGCATAGCATAGAGTCTGGCACATAGATAACTACTTCTTTCTTCCTCTTCCTTCTTCTTCCTCTTCTTCTTCCTCTTCCTCTTCCTCCTCTTCCTCTTCTTCCTCCTCCTCTTCCTCCTCCTCTTCCTCCTCCTCTTCTTCCTCTTCTTCTTCTTCGACGGAGTCTCGCTCTGTCAGCCAGGCTGGAGTGCAGTGGCGCGATCTCTGCTCACTGCAATCCCCGCCTTCTGGGTTCAAGCTATTCTGGGTCCTGGCTAATTTTTTTTTTTTTTTTTTTTTTTTGTATTTTTAGTAGAGATGAGGTTTCATCATATTGGCCAGGCTGGGGTAGCTTATTATTAATAAGTATTTGTTGGCCGTATAAATTAAGGAAACCAATCAGAAACAAGTCAGTCCAGCAAATATTTGAGGTTCCCTGACCATTCATTGCAGTAGGTAAATAATATCATTTAATATCTAGAAATAGTTTTAATCTGGGCACCGTTACTCATGCCTGTAGTCCCCACTAATTGAGAGGCTGAGGCAGGAGAACAGCTTGAGCCCTGGAGTTTGAGTATGCAGAGAGCTATGATTGTGTCACTGCTTGCCAGCCTGGGAGATAGGACGAGACCCTGTCTCTAAACATAGAAATAAATTTAAGGCCAGGCGCCGTGGCTCATGCCTGTAATCCCAACACTTTGGGAGGCCGAGGCATGTGGGTCACCTGAGGCCAGGAGTTCGAGATCAGCCTGTCCAACATGGTGAAACCCCATCTCTACTAAAAATACAAAAAAATAAGCCAGGCATGGTGGCACACACCTGTAATCCCACCTACTTGGGAGGCTGAAGCAGGAGAATCGCTTGAACCTGAGAGGCAGAGTTTGCAGTAACCCCAGGTTGTGCCACTGCACTCCAGCCTGGGCAACAGAGGGAGACTCCATCTCAAAAAAATAAAAAATAAATGAATTTAAAATTTTTAAAAACTTAAGAAATAATTTCGTTGTGGAAAAATCGATGGAGAAATGATCAGTACATTAAAAAATTAAGCAACTACGGAGAAAGTAAAAAATCTTATTAAATAGATATCCCAATTTCGTAGATGTGAAGATTGTCAGTTCTCCCCAAATTGATCTATAGGGTCAATGCAGTTCTTGGAAACTTCAAACTGATTCTAAAATTCATGTAGAAGAGCAGAAGGCCAAGGATAACCTTGACATTACTATGGAAAAAGAATAGATATGAGGGCTGGGCGTGGTGTGGCTCATGCCTGTAATCCCAGCACTTGGGAGGCTGAGGTGGGTGGGTCACTTGAGGTCAGGAGTTCGAGACCAGCCTGGCCAACATGGTGAAACCTCCTGTCCACTAAAAGATATAAAAATTGGGCGTGGTGGTGGGCACCTGTAGCGCCAGCCACTTGGGAGGCTGAGGCAGGAGAATCGCTTGAACCCAGGAGGCAGAGGTTGCAGTGAGCTGAGAATGCACCACTGCGCCCCAGCCTGAGCCACAGAGCAATACTCTGTCTCAAAAAAAAAAAAAAGAAGAAGAAGAAAGAAAGAATAGATGATAGATTTGAGGACTTGCTCTACCAAATATCAGTACTGGCAAGTAAAATTTAGTGTGGCATTGGTGTGGAATAGACTAACCAGTGAAACAGACTAAAGGCCTAGAATCGTAGTCATACATGTTTGGAAATGCAATATAAAACAGAAGACATTGCAGATAACTGGCGAAAGGAGAATGCAGAGAAAAGTGAATATCCACATGGGAAAAATGAAATTGTACCTTGTATTCCTACCTTACACCAAACATAAAAATTTCCAGTGGATTAAAGACCTAAATGTAAAAGACAACTTTAAAACCTAAAAATATAAATGGTATAGGCTCAGAATATGCAAACCGTTTTAAAATAATACACAAGTAAGAGACAAATCCAACTATATTAAAATTAAGAACAGAAGACACTGTGAAGAAGGTGAAGAGGCAGCCAGGTACGGTGGCTCACACCTGTAATCTCAGAACTTTGGGAGGCCAAGACAAACAGATCTGTTGAGTCCAGTAGTTATGGCAAGACCCTATCTCAGTTTTTTAAAAAAGAAAGTGAAGAGGCAAGATACAAACTTAGAGAAGCTATCTGTAGCACACATAACTGACAAAGTGTTGATATCTAAAATATATAAAGCATGCCTACAAATCAATATTAAAACCAATAAATAGGCCAGGCGTGGTGGCACACACCCATAATCCCAGCACTTTGGGAGACTGAGGTGGACAGATCACAAGGTCAGGAATTCGAGACCAGCCTGGCCAACATAATGAAACCCTGTCTCTACTAAAAATACAAAAATTAGCTGCGCATGGTGGCTTGTGCCTGTAGTCCCAGCTACTCAGGAGGCTGAGGCAGGAGAATCACTTGAACCTGGGAGGTGGAGGTTGTGGTGAACCGAGATCATGCCACTGCACTCCAGCCTGGGCAACAGAGTGAGACTCCGTTTCAAAAAAACAGAAAACAAACAAACAGTAAATAGAGAATTGGGCAAAATATATAAATGAGCATTTTTTTAAAAACAGGAACAAAATCACTAATCACATTTCAATTGTTAGTAGCCACATGTGGTTTGTGGCTATCATATTGGACAATATATATATAGATTATTTCCATTATGGCAGGAAGCTTTGTCATACAGTTCTGTATCGTAAGTGGGTGGGTCAATTCACCAGTACTTATTATTCTTCAAAAAGTGTGTGCTTTTTCTTTTTTTAAAAAAAGATAGAGTCTTGCTGTATCTCCCAGGCTGGAGTACAATGGCACTATCATAGCTTACTGCAGCCTCAAACTCTTGGGCTCAAGTGATTCTCCTGTCTCAGCTTCTGGAGGTAGCTAGGACCACAGGTAACATCACCACATCTGGCCAATTTTATTTTATTTTGTAGAGGCAGTGTCTTGCTATGTTGCCCAGGCTGGTCTCGAACTGCTGACCTCAAGTGATCCTCCGTCCTTGACTGTCCAAAAAGCTGGGATTACAGATGTGAGCCACCATGCCCAGCCACATAAGTATATTCCTTCATTTATATTAAGTGTTACATTTAGAGAAATTACCACATAAGTATATTCCTTCATTTATATTAAGTGTTACATTTAGAGAAATTACCTAGTTCCCTAATTCCTATTTTCTGCTCCTCCAGCTGAGTTATGTCAGAGAGGCAACTTAACCTAGATTTGCTCACTCATAAAATGCTAATACGGCGGTGGCTCATACCTGTAATCTCAACACTTTGGGAGGCTGAGGCAGGCGGATCACCTGAAGTCAGGAGTTCAAGATCAGCCTGACCAACATGGAGAAACCTCGTCTCTACTAAAAATACAAAATTAGCTGGGTGTGGTGGTGCATACCTGTAATCCCAGCTACTTGGGAGGCTGAGGCAGGAGAATCACTTGAAGCTGGGAGGTGGAGGTTGCGGTGAGCCAAGATTGCGCCATTGCACTCCAGCCTGAGCAACAAGAGTGAAACTCCGTCTCAAAAAAAAAAAAAAAAAGTAATACTGGACTTGTTCTATAAGATTCCTTCCTGCTAAAAATTTCTTTGATACTACAAAGTATTATTATTCTTCAGTGTGTCCTACATTTGAGCAAAGTCATATAAGAATACTCTTGAAATATCAGTCTTCTGGGCCAAGTGCGGTGGCTCATGCCTGTAATCCCAGCACTTTGGGAGGCCGAGGCAGGTGGATCACCTGAGGTCAAGAGTTCTTGGCCAACATGATAAAACTCCATCTCCACTAAAAATACAAAAAAGCCAGACATGGTGGCTGGTGCCTGTAATCCCAGCTACTTGGGAGGCTCAGGCAGGAGAATTGCTTGAACCCGGGAGGCGGAGGTTGCAGTGAGCCAAAATAGCACCACTGCACTCCAGCCTGGGCAACAAGAGTGAAACTCAGTTAAAAAAAAAAAAAAAAACTGGGCATGATGGCTCACATCTGTAATCCCAGCACTTTGGGAGGCCGAGGCAGATGGCTCACTTAAGCTCAGGAGTTCGAGACCAGCCTGGCCAACTTGGTGAAACCCAGTTTCTAGTAAAGATAAAAATTAGCCAGGTGTGGTGGTGCGCACCTGTAATCCCAGCTACTCAAGAGGCTGAGGCAGGAGAATTGCTTGAACCCGGGAGATGGAGGTTACAGTGAGCCGAGTTCATGCCATTGCACTGCACTCTGGGTGACAGGGTGAGACTGCCTCTCAGAAAAAAGAGAAAAGAAATATCAGTCTTCTGAATACACTGTAGTACAGCAGGCAAATTTAAAATTTTATTAAACTCAATTTTCAGTCTTAATAATTTTATAACCATATTTAGAATCTCTTGGATCACTTTCTTCTTTAGTGAAGTACTTGTACCCTTTAAGCACATGGCACTGCTTGAGGCACATTTCTTGAGAGAATGTTATGCAGAATTTTTAGTGGTGAGGACCAGTATGAAATCTGTCTTAATATTACACTAAGAAGATACGCTGTTTAATATGTAGTGAAAATAAGGCTGGGTGTGGTGGCTCACACCTGTAATCTCAGCACTTTGGGAGGGTGAAGCAGGTAGATCCCTTGAGCCCAAGAGTTCAAGACTAGCCTTGGCAACATGGTGAAACCCCATCTCTATGAAAAATACCAAAACATTATCCAGGCATGGTGGCACACACCTGATTGTGCCACTGCACTCCAGCCTGGGTGACATAGTGAGACCCTGTCTCCAAAAAAAAAAAAAAGTTAATATTTTCCTTGGGACAGATAAAATAGGTCCTTTTTGGCAAGGTAGGGGGGTGTCAAAACAAAACAACAAATGAAATATTTAATAGTAACATTTGGGTTTTTAAGTCCCGAGAAGAGTGCTTTTGCTGCCTTTGAGAAACTTGTGTAGCAGTTTTGCAATTAAATCAATTCTAGTGTAGCCTTATATAGCTATTAATAATCATGTTCTCCAGTGATTTTAAGGATGTAAAAAATGGTGGAAAATGAAGCAAATTGTATTTGTTGATAATATGTATATTCCAGGTGACAACAATGCAGCCTTTTGTACATTTGTGTAGTGTTTGGAGTTGAGGTGACTTCATTCAGTTTTGTTTACACTGAATCATGGGCACTGAATCTAGGACTCACTTTGCCCAGCAGACTAAACAAGTCTGTTTTAGTTAATGCTAATCATTTCTTAGTTTTGATGCTCAATGCTGTGGATCGTATTTACTTTCTATGTCTACTCTACTCATATAAATCTGCCTATTTCCTAACTCCTATCCAAAAAACATTATCAAAGGCATACCCTGTACTAAGTACTGTGAAGAGATAGAACAATGAGTGAAAGACGGTTCCTGCTCTCGAGTTGTTTATAGTTAGACTTCTCTTCTAGCAAATTCTTCCCCATCTTAGAATGACCTTCCCTTTTCCCCCTAATTTTCTTTTTTTTTTTTTTTTTGGGACAGAGTCTGGCTCTGTCGCTAGAGTGCAGCGAGGTGATCCCAGCTCACTGCAACCTCCACCTCCCCGGTTCAAATGATTCTCCTGCCTCAGCCTCCCGAGTAGCTGGGATTACAGGTGCATGCCACCACGCCTGGCTAATTTTTGTATTTTTCGTTGAGACAGGATTTCACCATGTTGGCCAGTCTGTTCTCGAACTCCTGACCTCAAGTGATTTGCCTGCCTTGGCCTCCCAGTGTGCTGGGATTACAGGTTTAACCACTAATCTTCTATACCATTCTAGATTCTAGGCTGAAATGTGGATTCAACTTCTCCAGAGGCCTTTCTGTAACTTAGATGTTCTTTGTGTCAATTTGTAGTTTCCTGCCTATACTTACTGTTGTATACATATTTTGTTTATTATCTCACTTTTACGTATGTTAATTGTAAGACCTTCATACACACCTGTTGAAGTTGGTAGGCAGTAGAGCTATATCTTTTTTTTTTTTTTTTTGAGATGGAGTTTCGCTCTTGTTGCCCAGGCTGGAGTGCAGTGGCACGATCTTGGCTCACTGCAACCTCCGCCTCCTGGGTTTAAGTTATTCTCCTGCCTTAGCCTCGCAAGTAGCTGGGATTACAGGCATCTGCCACCACACCCAGCTAATTTTGTATTTTTAGTGGAGATGGGGTTTCACCATGTTGGTCAGGCTAGTCTTGAACTCCTGACTTCAGGTGATCCACCCACCTTAGCTTCCCAAAGTGCTGGGATTACAGGCATGAGCCACCGCGCCCGGCAAGCTGTATCTTTTTTGCAGGCAAACAGCTTAAGGCTCTGAGAGAGGAAACAGGATCCACTAGCAATCCTCTTCCATTTTCTCCCAAACTCCCACAATCCTAGGTATCCACCAGTCTACTTTGTGTTTCTATGTATTTGCCGGTTCAGGATATTGCATATACATGGAATCATAAAATATGTAGCCTTTGTGTCTCATTTCTTTTATTTTTAATTTTTCTTTTTTTTTTTTTTGTCTGGGAAGCACAGGCTCTGGCCAAGACCAGAGGCAGGCACTTCCTATGTCTGTTTTCTTTCACTTAGCATAGCATTTTTAAGGTTCATCCATGTTGTAGCATGTATTAGCACTTTATTCCTTTTTGTGGTTGAATATTTCATTTTATGGATATGCCACATTTTATTTATCCATTCATTAGTTAATGGACATTTGGACTGTTTTCACTTTTTGGCTAGTATTAACAATGCTGGTATGAACAGTCGTATACAAGTTTTTGTGTAGATACCTGTTTTCATTTTTCTTGGGTGTATACCGAGAAGTGGAATTGCTCAGTCATGTGGTAACCCTGACTCTGTGTTGAATCTTTTGAAGAACTACCAGGCTGTTTCCCAAAGCAGCTGCATCATTTTGCCACTGGCAGTGGTATATGTGTGAGAGTTCTGATTTCTTTACATCCTCTCCAACACTTGTTATTTTCTCCTTTTGGTTATAGCCTGTCTTTTGATTATAGTATGAATCCACCAGCTGGTTTGTTCTTTTTCCTGATTGTTTTGGTTATTCTGGGTCCCTTGAATTTCCATATGAATTTTAGAGTCTGTACATCTTTGCCAAAAAAAAAAAGGGGCAGCTGGGCTTTTGATAGGGACTGTGTTGAATCTGTTGAGGAAAATTGTCATCTTAACAATACTATCTTCAAATCCATGAACAAGGGATGCTTTCCATTTACTTTGCTCTATTTTATTTTTTTCAATAATGTTCTGTAGTTTTCAGAGTCGAAGTTTTGTACCCTGTTACATTTATTCCTAAATATTTTATTCTTTTTGATGCCATTGTAAAAGGAACTGTTGTCTCAAATACATTTTCAGAATGGTAAACTCTTAATATACTTATTTTCTTTCATTTAAACCTCACCACAGCGTAAAAGGTAAGTATTATTTATTTTTGTAGATGAGAAAATAAGCTTAAATAATTTAAATGATTTTGCCCACAAGACAACCAAGTTAGTATCTCTGAGAAGACATCTGGATAAATGAAGAGGCAGTTCACACACCTGACTACAAAACCTTGCATGATTTTGTTTTCCATTTGAAACCCAGCAAGCAGTGCCAGGAAGGTGGGAGGGGAAAGTCGAGGTGTCTCAAGTGAATGAGTCATACCAAAAAGACAGTTGGATCTTGAATGGTGGTGAGAGGGGTGATTCATTCTGCCTTCTCTCTCTGGAGGTATTTAGAGGCAGTTTGATTTAGAGATTAAAGACCCTGGTCCTGGATTTGAGCTCCGGCTTCACTATTTAACTTGCTATTGGACTCAGCAAGTTACTTTGATTCTCTAGCTTTCGTTTTCTTCTGCTGCTGCTATAGAGCAGTTGTAAAGTCCTCCCTACCTCGTAGGGGTGTTGTTAAAAAGATTAAATCAAATACCATTCAAGTTTGTAAAGCTCAGAGCTCAGGGCCTAGTACACGCTAAATTGTCAGTTAAATGTTAACTGCAGGCCAGGCGTGGTAGCTCACTCCTGTAACCACAGCACTTTGAGAGGCCGAGGCCCGTGGATCACGAAGTCAGGAGTTTGAGACCAGCCTGACCAACATGGCGAAACCCTGCCTCTACTAAAAGTACAAAAAATTAGCCAGGCGTGGTGGCACATGCCTGTAATCCCAGCAACTCGGGAGGCTGAGGCAGGAGAATCGCTTAAACCCAGGAGATGGAGGTTGCAGTGAGCCGAGATCCCACCACTGCATTCCAACCTGGGCAACAGAGCGATACTCTGTCTCAAAAAAAAAAAAAAAGTTAACTGCAATTATTCTTTTATAAGCTTTATTCTTACTCCATGCTTATTTTTCTCTTTTCAGTACAAGTTCAGGGACCTAACTGTGGAAGAACTAAAGAATGTAAATGTATTTTTCCCACATTTCAAATATTCCATGGACACCTATGGTAAGAATCATATCCTCTCGTTTAAATGCTGCATTATTTGAACTACTAATTTTTGGTCCTAAAGAGCTGCAAAATTGTAATTTCTTGTTTTCTCTTTTATATTCTGATTTTCAGCTATACTTTATAAACTGCAATTTCTGAGAAAGCTTAAATTAATACAGTGTATCTTGTATTAGTTTTCTATTGCTGCTGTAACAAACTACCACAAACTTAGTGGCTTTAAAAAACACACATTTACTGTGTTATAATTCTGTAGGGCAAGAAGTCCAACACAAATTTCTATAGCTTAGAAAGTGAACTAGAGGTTTGACTTGGCTAAAATCCAGCTGTCAACTGCCTTTGTTTCTGGAGGCTCTGGGAGATAATCTGTTTCCTTGCTTTTTTCAGTTTCTAGAGGTCACCCACATTCTTGGTTTCTGTGTCTTCAAAGCCAGCAGTGTTGCCTGTTCTACATTCTTCTGTAATCAAATCGCCCGTCTGACCACAGGTGGGAAGATTCTCTGCTTTTTTTTTTTTTTTTTTTTGTTTTTTTTTGAGACAGAGTTCCGCTCTGTCCGCCGAGGCTCAATCTGTAGTGGCGCAGTCTCAGCTCGACTGCAGCTCCGCCTCCGCGTTCACGAGCGCATTCTCCGCTGCCTCAGCCTCCCGACGTAGGGACTGGCGATCACAGGGTCTGCCGCTGCCACCACCGGATGCCCAGCTAATTTTTGTATACATTTACGTAGATACGGGGTTCCCTTGTTAGCCAGCCAGGATGGTCTCAATCTCCTGACCTTGTGATCCACCCGCCTCAGCCTCCCAAAGTGCTGGGATTATAGGTGTGAGCCATCACATTCGGCCAGATTCTCTACTTTTAAGGACCAATGTGATTAGATTTGACCCATCCCAGTAATACAGGATAATTTCTTCATCTCAGACTCCTTAATTTTTTTAAGATTAGCCAAGTGATCAGAGTCACTAATCACATCTAAAAAGTCCCTTTGCCAAGTAAGGTGACATATTCACAGGTTCCACGGGTTGGATATGGACATCCTTGGAGGACCTTATTCCGCCTATCATATATATGGTTGATTCTAAATTATTAACAGTTTTAGTTATCCTGTTCACTTAATAGTAAGAATTTAGTTATCTAAGAAATATTTTACTTTATTCTTTTTTTTTTTTTGAGACAGAGTCTTGCTCTGTTGCCCAGGCTGGAGTGCAGTGGCACGATCTCAGCTCACTGCAATCTCTGCCCCCTAGGTTTGAGCAATTCTCCTGCTTCAGCCTTCCGAGTAGCTGGGATTACAGGCATGCACCACCACTCCTGGCTAATTTTTGTGTTTTTAGTAGAGATGGGGTTTCGCCATGTTGGCCAGGCTGGTCTCAAACTCCTGACCTCAGGATGATCCTCCTGCCTCTGCCTCCCAAAGTGTTGGGATTACAGGTGTGAGCCACCCCTCCCGGTCTATTAGCTTTCAAAAATTTCTGACTACAGCCTACAGTTGGAAGTATATTTTATATCATGATCCCATATGCACATAACTAAATACTGTGTCCACTTTGACATTATCTGTTCCATCCCATTTTTAAAATTTTAATTTAATTAATTAATTAATTAATTTTGAGATAGAGCCTCATTCTGTTGCCCAGGCTGGAGTACAGTGGTGTGATCCCAGCTTACTGCAACCTCTGCCTCATGGGTTGAAGCAATTCTCCTGCCTCAGCCTCCTGAGTAGCTAGAATTACAGATGCATGCCACCACGCCCAGATAATTTTTATATTTTTAGTAAAGTTGGGGTTTTGCTATGTTGGCCAGGCTGGTCTCAATATCCTGGCCTCAAGTGATCTGCTCGCCTTGGCCTCCCAAATTGTTGGGATTACAGGTGTGAGCCACTGTGCCCGGCCCCATTTTATTCCACTTAAAAATAAATACTGAACTAGCGCAGGAACAGAAAACCAAATACCGCATGTTCTCACTTATAAGTGGGAGCTAGGCAGGGCGCGGTGGCTCAAGTCTGTAATCCCAGCACTTTGGGAGGCTGAGGCAGGTAGATCACAGGGTCAGGAGATCGAGACCATCCTGACCAACATGGTGAAACCCCGTCTCTACTAAAATACAAAAAAATTAGCTGGGCATGGTGATGTCCACCTGTCGTCCCAGCTACTCGGAAGGCTGAGGCAGGGGAATCGCTTAAACCCAGGAGGTGGAGTTTGCAGTGAGCTGAGATCGCGCCACTGCACTCCAAGCCTGGCAACAGAGCGAGACTCCGTCTCAATAAATAAATAAATAAATGGAAGCTAAATGATGAGAACTCATAAACACAAAGAAGGAAACAAGAGACTAGGGTCTACTTGAGGATGGAACATGGGAGGGGAGAAAGGAGTAGAAAAGATAACTTGGAAACTGGGCCTCATACTTAGGTGATGAAATAAATCTGCACAACAAACCCCCACAATATCAGTTTACCTATGTAACAAACCTTCACATGTACCCCCAAACCTAAAATATAAATTGTTTTAAAAATTATGTATCATATTAATAAAGTAAACATGCCAAAATAAATAAATAAATGCAAATGCTTGTTAAAATTCAAGACCCAAGAATTAGTCAAAATTCACATTTTCAAAAACTGCTTTATTCTGCATGTGTATATTTTAAATTTCAGTTAGATTAAGAAAATGTTCAAATAAATTCAGATTATATAAATTCAGATTTATATAATAGACATCTTGAGGAGTTATTGAAGTGTTTTGTTTTTGTTTTTGTTTTTTTTTTGAGATGGAGTCTCGCTCTGTTGCCTAGGCGGGAGTGCAGTGGTGCAATCTCGGCTCACTGCAACCTCTGCCTCCCGGGTTCAAGCGATTCTTCTGCCTCAGCCTCTCGAGTAGCTGGGACTTCAGGCGCCTGCCACCACACCTGGCTAATATTTTGTGTTTTTAGTAGAGATAGAGTTTCACTGTGTTAGCCAGGATGGTCTTGATCTCCTGACCTCATGATCCGCATGCCTCGGCCTCCCAAAGTGCTGGAGTTACAGGTGTGAGCCACCGCACCTGGCCTATTGAAGTATTGATTAGCACAATAGCATAGGCTTACATATGTGGCACATAATTGTATATGTGGAAGAAATTATTAGATTCTAGGCTGGGCGAGGTGGCTCACACCTGTAATCCCAGCACTATGGAAGGCCGAGGCAGGTGGATCACTTGAGGCCAGGAGTTTGAGACCAGCCTGGCCAACATGATGAAACCCTGTTTCTACTAAAAATACAAAAAAATAGCTCGGTATGGTGGCATGCACCTGTAATCCCAGCTACTCAGGAGGCTGAGCAGGAGAATTGCTTGAACCGGGAGACGGAGGTTGCAGTGAGCCGAGATTGGTCCACCGCACTCCAGCATGGGCAACCAAGTGAGACCCTCTCTCTCTCAAAAAAGAAATTATTAGATTCTGATTCATCAGTGACTGGTCTCTTGATTAGCACCTAGTTATTTGGTGCTATATAAGTGCCTGGAATGAGGGATATAATAGCTACTGTTTATTGAATGCCAGATATTCTTCCAAATGTTTTATCTACATCATCATTATTATTATTATTTTTGATACAGAGTCTTGCTCTGTTACCCGGGCTGGAGTGCAGTGGCATAATCTCGGCTCACTGCAACCTCCACCTCCTGGGTTTAAGTGATTCTGCTATCTCAGCCTCCTGAGTAGTGAAGGGGTGGCCTGCCCCGCCACACTTGTGGGCGTTTCTCATTAGGTGGAACGAGAGACTTGAGAAAAGAAATGAGACACAGAGACAAAACATAGAGAAAGCAAAAGTGGGCCCAGGGGACCGGCGCTCAGCATACAGCGTTCCCTCAGTATTTATTGATCATTATCTTTACCATCTTAGAAAAAGGAAAGTGG
>NW_016803902.1:374098-376475 GCF_001698545.2 Rhinopithecus bieti | reverse complement strand
ACCTCTGATATTCAGTATTTTTCCACTCCTCACTTGAGTCACCACAGCACATGTCTCTTGCAAGGACAAGGTTGGGGGTGGGATCACAGATTAACAGCATTTCAAATACAGAACAAAATGGAGTCTCTTGTGTCTACTTCTTTCTATATAGACACAATACCAGTCTGATCTCTCTTTCTTTTCCCCACAAGTAGCTGGTATTATAGGCGCCCACCGTGATGCCTGGTTAATTTTTGTATTTTCAGTAGAGACGGGGGTTTCACCATGTTGGCCAGACTGGTCTCGAACTCCTGACTTCAAGTGATTCACCTGCCTCAACCTCCCAAAGTGCTGGGATTGCGGGTGTGAGTCACTGCGCCTGGCCTGTCTATATTATCTTAAATATTTTTTTTACAACCAAAGCTGTGTGGTATTATTGTCTTTATTTTGCAGGTAAACTGAGACTCCAGGATTTTAAATAGCTTGCTCAAGATTACACAGCTAGTAAGGGATGGAGTTGGGGTTTGTACTCATGTCTGTCTTGCACTCTGTTGTCTCTTTCCTCTATTTTTTTTTTTTTTTTTTTTTGAGACGGAGTTTTGCTCCTGTTGCCCAGGCTGGAGTACAGTGGTGCCATCTTGGCTCACTGCAACCTCCACCTCCCGGGTTCAAGTAGTTCTCCTGTCTCAGCCTCCTGAGTAGCTGGGATTATAGGCTTGCACCACCAAGCCCAGCTAATTTTTTGTATTTTTAGTAGAGACAGGGTTTCACCATGTTGGCCAGGCTCGTCTCCAACTCCTGACCTCAAGTGATCCGCCCGCCTCGGCCTCCCAAAGTGTTGAGAATACAGGCGTGAGCCACTGTGCCTGGCCTTCTTTCCCCTTTCTAACAGGTTATCAAATCTATTTAGAATTTTTGCTTACTCTTATACAATGTCTTTCTTCACCATATAGTTTGATGCTTTATTGTGTCTATTACTTCTGATTCTCATTTCCCTGTCTAGAGAAAGCTCTAATGCCATTAAACCCTCAAATTATAGGATTAATATTGTCAATGTACATTTTTTATTGAAGACAATGACAGTAACGCATCACAGTTACTTCTATTTTGGCTTTTTAAATATTTTGATTAGACAATGAATATTCATACTAGTAGTTTCTCTACCATATTTCTAGGTGGTTCTATGTCCTTGAGTAATAAACCCTATTCCACTCCTGTTTCCATTTAGTTTTTGCTAGTGGTCCCTTCATTCATTGTTACCTTTCCTTCATATAATTCAAGGTAAACACTTATACTGACGTATACTCTTGGCCCTTGGGTTTTCTGTATCAGCCTGTGCTATGATCTGAATGTTTGTGTCCCCGCAAGTTCATATGCTGAAATCCTAACCCACAAGGTGATGGTATTAGGAGGGGGGCCTTTGGGCCCTCATGAATGAGATTGGTGTCTTCATAAAAGAGCCCATGGCTGGGCACAGTGACTCACACCTGTAATCGCAGCACTTTGGGAGGCTGACGTGGGTGTGTCAGTTGAGGTCAGGAGTTCGAGACCAGACTGGCCAACATGGTGAAACCCCATCTCTACTAAAAATACAAGAAAATTAGCTGGGCATGGTGGTGGGTGCCTGTAATCCCAACTACTAGGGAGGCTGACGCAGGAGAATTGCTTGAACCTGGGAGGTGGAGGTTGCAGTGAGCTGAGATTGCGCCACTGCACTCCAGCCTGCCTGGGCAACACAGCGAGACTCCATTAAAAAAAAAAAAAAGCCCTGAGAGAGACCCCTTGCTTCTTCCACCTCGCCCTTCCCACCATGTTAGGACACAACAAAAAGACAGCTGCATATATACCAGTAAGCAGGCCCTCACCAGACACCAGATCTGATAGCACCTTGGCCTCAAACTTTCCAGCCTCTAGACTGTGAGAAATAAATTTTGCTGTTTATAAGCCACCCAGTCAATGGTATTTTGTTACCGGAACATGAATAGACTAACACAGCCTGGTTTCCTCTTGCTGCTTTCTAACAGGTTATGAAATCTATTTAAAATTTGTTCTTGGTCTGCTCAAATAATATAGCTACTGAAGTACTAAAAGGACTGCACTCCAAGATAGTTTGATTGTTTGAGACCAGAGATAGTGTTTTCTGTACTCAATCCTGAGATTAGGGCATTGATTCTCTATCAGTGTGTCCCAGTTATTGATGGGAAAGTTGAAATTTCAGAGATATGAATGTTGAAAAAACGTTGAGAATAATGGAATTAGAGAAACCAAAGAAGGTAATTATTGATCTAACAGGTTGCTTTAGAAAGCAATGCTGGCAGTTTTTCTTCTGATTCTAAAAGTGACTATAAATGATTTTGTTACATGTGATAATTTTTTGTTTTTTTTTTTTTTTTTTTTT
>NW_016803902.1:365505-373775 GCF_001698545.2 Rhinopithecus bieti | reverse complement strand
TTTTTTTTTTTTTTTTTTTTGCGGGAGACTGGAGGTTTGTTTGTTTGTTTGTTTGAGATGTAGTCACTGTCTGTTGCCCAGGCTGAAGTGCAGTGGCATAATCTCAGCTCACTGCAGCCTCCCCCTCCTGGGTTCAAGCAATTCTCGTCCGTCAGCCTCTCCAGTAGCTGGAACTACAGGTGCATGCCACCATGCCCTGCTAATTTTTGTATTTTTAGTAGAGACGAGGTTTCACCATGTTGGCCAGGCTGGTCTTGAACTCCTGACCTCAAGTGATCCACCCACCTCGGCCTCCCAAAGTGCTAGAATTACAGGCATGAGCCACTGTGCCAGACCTGGAATTTTACTGTTACTCAAATCAGTCTCCCTGAGCATTCTGAGATCAGTTTTTAATGACAGCTTGGTGGGTAGGGGAAGCCAGTGAGCCAGGAGTGCTGATTGGTTAGGTAGAAGATGAAATCATGGGAAGTTGAAGTTGTCCTCTTGCTCTAAGTCACTTCCCAGGTTGGGGTCACAAAATCAGATGAGCTAGTTTATCAGTCTGGGTGGTGCCAGCTGATCCATCAAGTATACGGCCTGCAAAATACCTCAAGCGCTGATCTTAGGAGCAGTTTAGGGAGGACCAGAATCTTGTAAGCCTCCAAGTGCATGATTACTAAACCATAATTTTTATTTTATTTTACTTTATTTATTTTTCTGAGACAGAGTCGCACTCTGTTGCCCAGTCTGGAGTGCAGTGGCGCGATCTTGGCTCACTGCAACCTCTGCCTCCTGGCTTCAAGTTGTTCTCCTGCCTCAGCCTCCCGAGCAGCTCGGACCCACCACACCCAGCTAATTTTTGTATTTTTGTAGAGATGGGGTTTCATCATGTTGCACAAGCTGGTCTTGAACTTCTGACCTCAAGTAATCCACCTGCCTCAGCCTCCCAAAGTGCTAGGGTTACAGGTGTGAGCCATTGCGCCCGGCCATAAACCATAATTTTTAATTTTGTGGCTAATTTGTTAGTCCTACAAGGGCAGTCTAGTCCCCAGGCAAGAAGGAAGTTTGCTTTGTGAAAGGGCTGTTATTGTCTTTGTTTTAAACTATAAATTATAAATTAAGTTCTTTCCAAAGTGAGTTCAGCCTATGCCCAGGAAAGAACAAGGACAGCTTAAAGTTTAGAAGGAAGATGGAGTCGGTTAGGTTAGATCTCTTTTGCTGTCTCAGTGATAATTTTGCAAAGGCAATTTCAATCCCTCCCTTTGGGTTTTTAAAACACCTTAATCTTAAGGTGTTGGCTAATGAAAATGGGAAAAGGCCGTCGATCACTCTGGCTTCTTCCTGCTGACAGGGGGCGTAGTGGAGGTAGGTGTTGACGCCGAGGTGAGAGGAGTGGAACCACTTTGCAACTGACATGTGACAATTATTTAATAATGGCCCCAAATATTATAATACTTCTTAAAAGTTTTCACATTCTCTCATATGATCGTTATGACAACTTGGTAAGGCAGTCTTATTATCTTTATTTTATAAATGATGAAACTGAAGATCAAAAACGATTAAAGTCACCAAAAGTCACATTCCTCTTAAGTGGGGAAGGTGGCCCTGGAACTTGGGGTTTCAGTATCAAAGGCCTGTATTCTTTCAGCTACCGTTACTGCTTTCTAAGTAAACAACATCTAATCCTTTCCTCTTGTTGACAGATGTACCGATTCCTAGATTATGTTTAGAGATTGTGTGTGTATTTGTGTGTGTATTCATGAGCACACACGTGTACACTTACATACTTTACTACAGTTCTTTCTCTTTCTGATTGCACATTTTGGGTCTTTTTTTTTTCTTCTAGTTTTTAAAGATAGTTCCCAGAAAGACCTGCTGAATTTTACCGGCACAATTCCTGTGATGTATCAGGGTAAGTGTGGAAGTTGAAAAAACGTGTGAGTTTTCTAAAAGAGCAGTTCATTTAATAACTTACATTTGTTTATGCCATAACATTCTTAAAGTATTGTTACAGATATATGACCTATACAGAACCTTACTGGATCTGTTCCAGTCAAGGAAAGCCTATATTAATGTCAACAAGTTCAGTTCAATTCAACAAATACTTATTGTCAACTATGTGCCCACTACTCTGGTAGGCTCCAGGGTACAAAGGAAAGCAAGACAGACATAGGCCTGCCCTTGGGGAGAGTTACTTTTTTCTTCTACTTCTATATTTTGTTCCCCTCCTTTCCTCTCTATGTGATATAGCATTATCTCCATTCCATAGGTGAAACTGAATCTTAGCCTGGTCTGATTTACCTAAGATCACACAGCTAGTGTTACCCTGAAACTCAGACTCCAATAGGAAAATTTTACAACACAGAGGTCATGAAAGCTCAAAGAAAGGAACACATTTTAGAGTGACCTAGCAGTTTAAAATAGCTAAGTGTTGGCCCAAAAATAAAGGAAAACAAATCACTGACTTTTCTTATACTTAACTCTTCCCATGTTTCCAGACCTACTTCTCCTGTGTTCAACAAGGACTAACCTTTCAGATAAGAATCACAAGAGATTGCTTATATATATATGATTTTAAGAACACCAGTGAATCTTTGTTTCCAAATATTTCTCTGAAGTGGTGCCTGAAATTTCACTATTAGAAATTCACTGTTCTTGCCGGGTGTGATGGCTTATGCCTGTAATCCCAGCACTTTGGGAGGCCTAGGTGGGCAGATCACTTGAGGTCAGGAGTTCGAGACCAGCCCGGCCAACATGGTGAAATCCCATCTCTACTAAAAATACAAAAATTAGGCCTGATGGCACGGCCTGTAATCCCAACTACTCAGAAGGCTGAGGCAGGGGAATCTCTTGAACTCGGGAGGCAGAGGTTGCAGTGAGCCGAGATCATGCCACTGCACTCCAGCCTGGGTGACGGAGTGAGACTCAGTCTCAAAAAAAAAAAAAAAAAAGTTCACGTTCTTTTGAAATGCAAATAATCCCAGGAAGAATAACATCCATAATTGCCAATATACAGTTATGTGCTTAAAGAAAATTTTTGGTATTTGTTGAATAGTTGAGTTAGTTTGATTATTGACTGAAGGGCTTAGGAATAAGTGGCTTACTGGGGCATTAAAGATACACTGAAAGGGGGGCTGAGAAAGATTTGGAAACCAAATAGGGAGACAGCAGCGTAACTTCGATCTCCTAAAAAGAGTTCAGCATTGTACAATGAGAATACACTGCCCAAAAGACACTAGGAAGCTGCATTTGGGGGGACTTCTTTCGAAGTAGGTGCTTCTTTGTGAGCTCCTGGATTATCACAAACCCCCTTAATTCCCCACTCCCCACCCCCAGTGATGACTTGTTGCTAGAGATGCACTCATGTTTTGTTCTCCGTCTAGGTATGTCCCACCATGATACCTCCTTTTGCAATAATAGGCACTCAGGAAATACGTAGGAATTCATTTTGTTTTTATGCATAGGAGAATGGATGGAGATGAATGCAGCTAGCCATGGGATCCATGCAGAGATTGCAGAGTGAGGTAGGCAGAACACGCATAGAGTTGATTTTTCTTTTCTTTCCTTGCTTTTCCCTGCCACGCTTTCAGACTGTTTCCTGGCTGTGTAGAGAATTTTACTCAGACCTGTTCCCCTTAAGTTGTATTCTGAATTTATCTTGGTTAGGTGTTGAAAGAAAGGAAAGGGAAGGGTATTAGGGAAAGGAGGAAGGGAGAGGAAGAAGGAAGGAAACTGATGAAGGTGATTCATTCTGAGAAATAAAGGTCAATTCTTAACCCACCCCAGTGTTTTCAAGGGTAGTTGCATATTTACAGAGGAGCTTGTGAATTTAAATGAACTACTGCTTAGTAGCATTTCAGTTTCTAATACAGAGTAGGGAGGTAACATGAGGGAAGAAAGGTTATCTGAATACCATAAAATCCTGCTCATTGGCACTATGCCTGTCCTGCAGTCATTGAGTTATGTCATTGATTCTTATGCTGGGGTCTTCCTCAGGTGCTCCCCCCACCTTTTTTTTTTCTGCATTCTACTTTTCCTTTGCTTTGGAATTGTATCAACTCAATGTGAATACACGCTAGTTATTTCCTGCTGATCAGAAGGTCAGAATGTATATTATCTTTTTCATCTGTAAAATGGGCCAATACTAGAGCCCACCTCAGAGTTGTAAGGCTTAAATGAATTAGAGTAAGTAAAACTCTTGGCATAGTGCCTGGCATATAGTAAATGCTCAGTAAATGTGGCCATTACTATTTGTCTGCCTTTATATTTTTTGGTTTTTTTTTTTTTTTTGGAAATGGAGTTTCACTCTTGTTGCCTAGGCTGGAGTGCAATGGCGTGATCTCGGCTCACCGCAACCTCCACCTCCTGGGTTCAAGCTATTCTCCTGCCTCAGTCTCCTGAGTAGCTGGGATTACAGGCATGCACCACCATGCCCAGCTAATTTTGTATTTTTAGTAGAGACGGGGTTTCTCCATGTTGGTCAGGCTGGTCTTGAACTCCCAACCTCTGGTGATCTGCCCACCTCCGCCTCCCAAAGTACTGGGATTACAGGTGTAAGCCGCTGTGCCAGGCTTTGTCTGCCTTTATTACTCTCTTTTAGTTAACTAGTTTTATTAGTGCAATGATTTATACATGCTTATGCTAAAAAAAATTTAAACATTTGGGAAGGGATGAAGTGAAGCCTATATCTAACCTCCCATCTACATGAAACTTCTGTTAATATTACCTTATATTTATCTCTAGAAATTTTTGGTATTATTTCTTATACAGCCAACATTGTGTTAAGACATAATTGGCCAGGCACAGCGGCTCACGCATGTAATCCCAGCACTTTGGGAGGCTGAGGTGGGCGGATTACGAGATCAGGAGTTCAAGACCAGCCTGGCCAAGATGGTGAAACCCCATCTCTACTAAAAATACAAAATATTAGCTGGGCGTGATGGCAGGTGCCTGTATTCTCAGCTACTTGGGAGGCTGAGGCAGAGAATTGCTTGAACCCAGGAGGCGGAGGTTGCAGTGAGCCGAGACCGCGCCACTGCACTCCAGCCTGGGCGACAGAGTGAGATTCTGTCTCAAAAAAAAAAAAAGACATAATGATACTTTTCTTCAAACACTCATTTTTTAGAGACGTATATAATCTTCTTTTTCTTTTAAGAAGAGGGTGTTGCTCTGTTTCCTAGGCTAGAGTACAGTGGTGTGATCATAGCTATCTGTAACCTCAAATTTCTGGGCTCAAGCATTCTTCCTGCCTCAGCCTCCTGAGTAGCTAGGACTACAGATGTGCACTACCACACCAGGGTCTTATTTTGTTGCCCAGGCTGGTCTTGAAGTCCTGGACTCAAGCTATCCGCACATTTTGGCCTAGCAATGTATTGTCTTAAGATCACACCTATCTAAACTTTGTTTACATCCAACTGAAGTTATGTTCTCATGATATAATTCCTTTAAATCTGAGGACTTTGTGTCAGGAGTTTGGACTCCTCAGTGCTGAATTACTAAAAGCTAGATGTGCAGGGTAGGAGTCAAGGTATTTGCTGATGGGAAAGAGGGAAGGAAAAAGAGACTAGTGAACTAGTGGTGAAATCTTATCATTTAGACACAGGAATCTGAGTCACCAATTGCTTTGCCAGTCATGGGCTGTTAAAATGCATGAATACTGCTGGGGAGGGGTATTGGTGGAGGCAGATCCTTGATCAACCAGGGGAATACTTTCAATAGACATTTTTTGTTTTGTTTTTTGAGACAGAGTCTTGGGCTGTCACCCTGGCTGGAGTGCAATGGCGCAATCTTGGCTCACTGCAGCCTCCGCCTCCTGGGTTCAGGCGATTCTCGTGCCTCAGCCTTCCAAGTATCTGGGATTACAGGTGCTTGCCCCCATGCCCAGTTAACATTTTGAATTTTTAGTAGAGACGGGGTTTCACCATGTTGGTCAGGCTGGTCTCAAACTCCTTACCGGGGTTTCACCATGTTGGTCAGGCTGGTCTCGAACTCCTGACCTCAAGTGATCCACCCACCTCGAAAGTGCTGGGATGACAGGCGTGAGCCACCATACCTGGCCTTCAATAGACATTTCTTTGCTTTTCTTTAATGTGTAGTGATTAATGTAGGAAGCAACTCTTATCAGGATTTGGGCTGCCACTCTGGCTATATTAGTAAACATTTTTGAAAATTTGATTTTTTTTTTTTTTTTTTGAGAGGCAGGGTGGATGATTTGGGCGTTGTTTTGTTTTGTTTTGTTTTGTTTGAGACGGAGTCTCGCATTGTCGCCCAGACTGGAGTGCAGTGGCGTGATCTCAGCTCACTGCAAGCTCCACCTCCCAGGTTCATGCGGTTCTCCTGCCTCAGCCTCCCGAGTAGCTGGGACTACAGGCACCTGCCACCACACCCGGCTAATTTTTGTGTATTTAGTAGAGACGGGGTTTCACCGTGTTAGCCAGAATGGTATCCATCTCCTGTCCTTGTGATCTGTAATTAAACTTACTCAAGTGTTGTACCAGTGCTCTAAAAGGAACATATTTCCAATGTGAATGTGGATGAAATGGGAGGAATAGACCTCAATTAACATTAATCCTTTATATGTAAACCTGACTAGACTACTCATTTCTTTTCTTTTTTTTTCTTTTTTTTTTTGAGACAGGGTCTCACTCCATCACCCAGGCTAGAGGGCAGTGGCACAATCATGGCTTAATGCAAACTTGACCTCCTGGGCTCAAGTCATCTGCCCATCTCAGCCTCCCCAGTAACTGGGACTGTAGGTGTGTGCCACCACACCCGGCTAATTTTAAAATTTTTTGTAGAGATGGGGTTTCTCCATGTTGCCTAGGCTGGTCTCAAACTCCTGGGCTCATGAGATCTGCTCCCAAGTGCTGGGATTATAGGCTTCAGCCACCATACCCAGCCTACTCATTTCTTAAAATGCCACCTAGCTATATCATGAGTATAATGTGTGTGTTTTATTATTGTTTGAAGATATGTTTCTTTTGTCTCAAATAGGTAATACATATAACATACCAATTCGTTTCTGGATTTTGGATTCTTACCCTTTTGCTCCGCCTATTTGCTTCTTGAAGCCAACTGCAAATATGGAAATCTCAGTCGGAAAACATGTGGATGCTCAAGGCAGAATATATTTGCCTTATCTCCAAAACTGGAGCCATGTAAGATCAATTTGAATTTTCTACAGAAAGCTTTTTTTTCTTTTTAATACTTATAATTGATTCTGCCGATACAAATAGGTATGATACTGCATCTTCTTTCAATGATATTCTTCATGTGGTCTTTGGAATTAATTTGAAATTGAGCTGTCTAGGCTTGCCCAAGTCCCAGAACCCTGATGACAACTGCCTGTACAAAGCTGCTCCCTCCAGGTTTTGGAGCCAGCTGTTGTTTGCTCCCTGTCTTTTTATAGTCGTTTCCCACTTGAGAAAGTACAGGAAGAGCTACTAGCAAGTAATTGGGGCATTATTTCCAAGTCCCTTCCTATTACAGATTTTTGTGTAATATATATTTATTTGTAGTTTTGCCTGTTTTTGACTTTCATATAAGTTGAATCATACAGTATGTAATCTTTTGTGACATGCTTTGTTTTAACCAATATTAAGTTTTAAAAAGTCATCCACATTGATCTATGTAACTGTAGTATTTGTTTTATGTCCTCATGTTATATAATTTTGTATTCTTCATTTTTCATTGACCATTAT
This sequence comes from Rhinopithecus bieti, assembly GCF_001698545.2. Taxonomy (NCBI): domain Eukaryota; kingdom Metazoa; phylum Chordata; class Mammalia; order Primates; family Cercopithecidae; genus Rhinopithecus; species Rhinopithecus bieti. Next base: position 366,096 of record NW_016803902.1, on the reverse strand, counting down.
ATTGAGCATTTCTCCATGTAAAACTATTTTCAAAATACATGGTTTTTAATGGTTGCCTGATGATCCAGCATAAGGATGTTACGTATTGTATTTACAAATTGCCCTATTGTAAAACATTTAATTATGAACCTTTTTAAATGTGAATGTTTGTATATATCCAATATACATTTGATAATTTCCTAATGATAAATCTCTTGGAGTAGAATTATTGGATCAAAGATTTTAAATATTTTCAAGATTTTCTTATATATTACCAAATTGGCCTCCAAAAGGGTACACAGAATGATACATTTCTATAATCAGTAGAAATCTGTGTAGGAGGGTACCTATTTTACAGTACCTTTTCTCTAATAGAAGGTATTATCCTTAAAACAAACCTTTGCTTATCTTCTATACATTGGTTTAGATGATGTATTCTCTCATTTTTGTAATTTAAATATTTTATAAAAGGATAATTTATAATATGTTTATATGTACCCAGAAAGATAGTAGGGCTGGGTATGTTGGAGTCAATTGAGGTTGGAGTAAAGACTGCCTTAGGATTATCACTTCTTATTTTATAGACAGCTTATAAGAAGGTATATAATTGTA
>NW_016803902.1:345580-362666 GCF_001698545.2 Rhinopithecus bieti | reverse complement strand
AAAAAAAAAAATTAATGAACACTTGTAAAATGTGTACTTGTAGTACAAATGTTACCTTTTATTTTTTGTTTTAGATGTAAGAGCATGCTCATATGTTAGGTACTTACATAAATTGTTACGTTAGTTTTTCTTATGTAATACCTTTTTGTTTGTTTATGTGGTTCAAATATGTTCTTTACTTTAAAAAAAAAAAAAGTACTGCAGTACCTTTAAGTTCCACATGCAGTTGGAATTATAATTGTGTAGCATAATTATATAGAACTTTGGAGCTAGAAGGAATCTAGAGGTCATCTAGGCCGGGGATTGCAGTTTCTTCAAGAGATTCAGAGGGCCGCGTTAGGCCTATAGAATTTGTTTGAACAGCACAGTTCGTTTTGTTTTACCTTGTTTTGTTTTGTTCTTAATGTAAATTTGAATGCCTATCAGCATGCTCTTTCCAATTTGCCACAATAACCGTCTCTCCAGATTTTCTTATACTTGCCAGCTTCACACATTTAATGTTGTCTGCTTGGTCCCCAAAGGTATTTGAATTCTTGGCCCTAATAGCCTCATCTCCTTACTTTATAAATAGTGAAACCCACACTCTGAGAAATTAAGCACTTTAAAAATGAGCATACTACTAAATATTGCTAAGAATAATAATAAACATCTGTTTTACACTTACGGCTTATAGTTTGCATTCATTGACTCATTTACTGCTCATAACAACCATTTGGGATTTATTATTCACATTGTATTACTGATGACATTGAAGCTAAGACAGGTTAGTGAATTTCATCAAGGTTGCTTAACCAATTACATTAAAAGAATATAGTACCAGATTAGATAGTATTTTATCAGTGCTAATTTTCTGATTTGATAATAGTTAAAAGGAAAATGTCTTTTTCTTTTAGGAAATGTACATTAAAGTACTTAGGGGTAAAAGGACATCATGTTTGCAGTTTACTTGTTCAGTTCAGAAAAACTAGAGAAAGAAAGACTAAACAAGCAAATGTGATAAAATGTTAACATTTGAGTAATCTGGGTGAAGAGTATATGTACTATTTTTGCAACTTTTCTGTAAGTCTGAAATTATTTCAAAATGAAAGTTAAAAAAAAAAGTTTCCAAACCTAGGTATTAGGCTATTAAGCACAGTCATGCTATTTTTCTACTTTTGGGAAATGTTGAATTAGCATTTCTTCTTCCTTTATTTTCAGTTAAAAGTATTCAATAATTTTCAGTGAAAAGCATTGCAACAGTTAAAAGTATCATATAATTTGTATGATGGTTTTCAAAAAATGAGAACATGATTGAATACTTCTTTTTGACTAACTCTAAAAGACTGTATAGGTTAAAAGTTTTTTTGTTTGTTTTGTTTTGAGATGAAGTCTCACTCTGTTGCCCAAGCTGGAGTGTAGTGGTGCAACCATAACTCACTGCATCTCAGACTCCTGGGCTCAAGTGATACTCCTGCCTCAACAAAGGTAGTATTGTTCAGCAAAATTTTTGTGTAACTTTTCTGTTTTTTGTGTATTCTACAGCCTAAATCTGTCATTGTTGGATTAATTAAAGAAATGATTGCCAAGTTTCAAGAGGAACTTCCCCTGTATTCTCTACCATCATCTGATGAGGCACGGCAGGTAGACTTGCTAGCCTATATTGCAAAAATCACTGAAGGTTTGTATATTTGTCAGGCAGATTGTCTTGAGAGTTATGAGTTACCAGTTTCTCACAAAAATCATTTACTTTCTGCCACTTGATTTTTATAAATAAATTTGTGTGCATATGTACATCTGTTTTTGAAATAAGAAATTCCTGTGCCTCAGGCCAGGCACAGTGGCTCACCCCTGCAATCCTAGGACTTTGGGAGGCTGAGGCAGGCAGATCACCTGAGGTCAGGAGTTCGAGACCAGCTTGGCCAACATGGTGAAACCCCATCTCTACTAAAAATAAAAAAATTAGCTGGGCGTGGTGGTGGGTGCCTGTAATCCCAGCTACTTGGGAGACTGAGGTGGGAGAATCACTTGAACCCAGGAGGCAGAGGTTACAGTGAGCTGAGATTAAACAACTGCCCTCCAGCCTGGGCAACAGGACTCCATAATCAAAAAAAAAAAAAAAAAGAAAAGAAAGAAATTCTTTGCCTCTATCATAGGGTATCTCAAAAAATGTAATTCCAAAATATTTTTTTATTGTTTGTTTATTTTTTTGAGATGGAGTCCACTGTGTCACCCAGGCTGAAGTGGCATGGTACCTGGCTCACGGGCAACCTTCTGCTCCTGGGTTTCAAGCGATTCTCCTGCTCAGCCTCTCATGTCTGCTAGGGACTCACAGGCATGCCCACGACCAATTTTGCGTATTTTTGATAAGGATAGTTTTTTGCCAATGTGGTCAGGCTGGTCTTGAACTCCTGACTTCAGGTGATCCTCACACCATGGGCTTCCCAAAGTTCAGGGAGTACAGGCAATGGAAGCCACCGTGCCTGGCCAGAGTTTCTAAAAGTGTAAATTAATTAGTCGTCAAACAGATAATACAATTTCTTGTATTGTTTCATAAACCACTTGACATATGTTACCATGAATCCCAAACCCTTTCTTTCATATGCATCTATGTAGGACGACTAGTGAGCATTATTCAGTATAATTAGGACTCAGAAATATCGATGATATCTACCACATGATGTTCTCATTAATAGGATGAGAGCAAAATACCTATGTTTGAAACATTTGGTAAGGTGTTAGACATAATTTATTTTATTGTACGACCCTAGAGTAATGAGTTGGAAATATCTTTTCTCAGATTAATTGGAGAAATCCTCACTTTTTTGAGAGTCCTTATATTTTTTAAAAAGATGTTTACAAGAATAATGTATCTCTAGAAGATGATAATTTCTATTTAGTTGAATAGGCTTCCTACTGTCATTCATATTGTTAGTTTTTTAAATTTAATTTATTTATTTAGTATTAGTTTATTTATGATTCTACTTTTATTTACTATTATTTTTGGATGGCAGAGTCTCCGCTCTGTCACCGGATTGGAGGATGCAGTGGCCACGATCCTCTCTCAGCTCACTGCAAGCTCCGCCTCCCGGGTTTACGCCAATTCTCCCTGCCTCAGGGCCGTCCCGAGTAGCCTGGACCTCACAGTGTCCGCCGCCACTAAATTTCGCCCAGCTAGTTTTTTTTGTATTTTATTAGTGAACGACGAGGGTTTCACCGTGGTTAGCCAGGATGGTCCTCGATCATCCTGACCTCGTGATCCGCCCCGTCTCGGCCTCCCAAAGTGCTGGATTACAGCTTTGAGCCACCGCGCCCGGCCAGTTGAATATTTAATAGGAGACATCTGTCTTCCTTGCATTCATTTGTTCAGTAGTATTTTTTGCCCATTATGGAGTAGCACCATATTTTCTCTCTAAGCTAGGAAGCCTGCTATATATTTTTTTAAAGGATCCTAAAAAAATTGTTGATATTGAATTCTCAGGATAATCCACTTTTCTTTCTAGGTGTTTCAGGTATAAATTCAAAGAGCTGGGCAAATCATGAGAATAAAACAGTCAATAAAATTACTGTGGTTGGAGGTGGAGAGCTGGGTATTGCCTGCACATTAGCAATTTCAGCAAAGGTATGTAAACAGTGCTTATAAAGACATCTATCATAGTGCCACACTTCTAGGCAGGTTATGTTTTACACACCAAAAAATGCCTTCATTTTGTCATGTGGGAAAACCTTATTTTGGCTTAAAATATATTTAGTAAGTTGACAAAAAAAAATAGCTGAAAGCTTTCATAAGTGATGTTGCCTCTTAATTAGTAGTTAGGCTTAGAAAAAGTGATTTGAACAATGGGCTTATCCTCATCCAAGGGAAACCTCAACTTGACATTCATATGACTTAGTCACAAATTCTTTTATATTTTCTGAATCATGCCATTTTAATTAAACTCATATTTAATATAATAATTTCCGCTCTTTCTAAAATCAGCTTTTTTTTAAAAAAAAAAAGATTGCCTTTTCTTATATAATTACTTTCTTTTAGGATCATAGTTTCTGAATTGATATTTTATACTAGTTTAGGGTTTATTTCTTCATCAGTCGTTTTTACTAGTCTCTGCATAAATTGTTTGCAGAAAGGCTTAAATTCCCTTCCAGAGAGGTTCAAAAGACCTGCCTGCCTCCCTCCAGAGCCCAGTATCATGACAACAGCATGTCTTTTGTCATTTGAGAGATGTAGCCCTGAATAGAATAGCTGTCCCTCTATATATTTATTTGGTGGCTGGCATTAGTTTTTCTTTTCTGTATATATTGGATTGTTTTGCCATCTAAATTCTTCCCTTTCCATTTAAGACTCACATATGTCTTGGAGGTGGGTTCTACTTCAGCAAATAAATTATATCCATGGAGTTAGAATATCTTAAAAGCTGGCTGCTCAGAGTTAAATATGCCAACTTTTGGCATGCTATAGTTTTATTTTTTTCACCCTCCATTTGAATACGCTATAATACACTATTACCTCTTGTTTTTTTTTTTTTTTTTTTTGAGGTGGAGTCTCGCTCTGTTGCCCAGGTTGGAGTGTAGTGGTATGATCTTGGCTCACCGCAGCCTCTACCTCCTGGGTTCAAGCGATTCTCCTGCCTCAGCCTCCGGAGTAGCTGTGACTACAGGCATGTGCCACGACGCCCAGATAATTTTTGTATTTTTAGCAGAGACGGTGTTTTGCCACGTTGGCCAGGCTAGTCTCGAACTCCTGACCTCAAGTGATCCACCTGCCCTGGCCTCCCAAAGTGCTGGGATTACAAGTGTGAGCCACCGTACCTGGCCTGCTATTACCTCTTAATTAGAATTTGAGTTGTATTCAGTCTTTTGTCCCTAAATAAATGCTTCTATAAACATTTCAAGTTGCTTATTTTTTTCATCTGCATTTTTATTTGGTCATACATTATTTTATTTTATTTTATTTTATTTTATTTTATTTTATTTTATTTAGACAGGGTCATGTTCTGTCACACAGGCTGGAAAGCAGTGGTGCAATCTCAGCTTACTGTACCTTCTGCCTCCCCAGCTCAAGCCATCCTCCCACCTCAGCCTTCCAAATAGCTGGGTCTACAGGCGCCAGCCACCATCCCCGCTGATTCTTGTATTTTTTGTAGAGACAGGGTTTCGCCATGTTTCCCAGGCTGGTCTTGAATTTCTGGGCTCAAGCAATCCTCTTGCCTCAGCCTCCCAAAGTGCTGGGAGTACAAGCATGCCCCACTGCACCCGGCCTGGTTGTACATAATTTTAAAAAATAGTACTAGTGAGTCAGAGGGCATGAATGGTTTTTATAGCATTTATGACATAGTGCCAGATCGCTCTTCAGAAAGGCAGAACTAATTATGCTGCTAATAACATGCACATCAACCTGATTTTTGACATCCCTAACAGTACCAAGCTTTATTTATTTGTAATTATTTGTCTTTTGGTAAGCACAAGAAGGCATCTGAAAGTCATGGTTTTCGTTTTGTTTTGAGACCAGGTTTCTCTCTGTTGCCCAGGTTGGAGTGCACTGGTGTGATCATGGCTCACTGCAGTCTCTATCTCCTGGGCTTAAGAGATCTTCCACCTCAGCTTCCTGAGTAGCTGGGACCACAGGGGTATGCCACTACACCTAGGTAATTTTTAATTTTTTTGTAGAGATAGGTCTCCCTGTGTTGTCTAGATTGGTCTTGAACCCCTGGTTCAGACTATCTTCCTGCCTTGGCCTCCCAAAGTGCTGGGATTACAGGCCTGAGTCACTGCTCCTGGCCATGTTTTTAAACTGTTAGAAGTATCTCACTGTCATTATTTGTCTGTGAATTGTCTGGGTGGAAAATTTGCCATTTTTGGGCTGGGCTTGGTGGCTTACACCTATACTACCAGCACTTTGGGAGGCCACAGCAGGAGAATCACTTGAGCCCAGGAGTTTGAGACCAGCCTGGGCAACACAACGAGATCCCCATTTCTACAATTTTTTTTTTTTTTTTTTTGGAGATGGAGTCTCACTCTGTCTTCCAGGCTGGAGTGCAGTAGCATGATCTCAGCTCACTGCAACCTCCATATCCCGGGTTCAAGCGATGCTTCTACCTCAGCCTCCCGAGTAACTGGGATTACAGGCACGTGCCACTATACCCAGCTAATTTTTGTGTTTTTAGTAGAGAGGGGGTTTCGCTATGTTGGGCAGGCTGGTCTTGAACTCTTGACCTCAGGTGATCTCCCTGCCTCAGCCTCCCAAAGTGCTGGGATTACAGGTGTGAGCCACTGCACCCGGCCTACAAAAATTAAAAATTAGCCAGGTGTGGTGGTGCACACGGATAGTCCCAGCAACTTGGGTGGCTGAGGATTACTTAAGCCTGGTAGGTTGAGGCTGCAGTGAACTGTGATTGTGCTGCTGCACTCTGGCCTGGGCAATACAGTGAGACACTGTCTCAAAAAAAAATTCTGTTTTTCTTTTTAAACATCAATATTTTGATACAAAGTACAATATGCATAAGCCACTATTATGACTGCAACAGTGATAGCACTCATAATAGTGGCAACAAAAGTGGTGGTAGCAGCACTAACTAACCTTCACAGAATGCTTATTAGGTAACAGGCACTTGTCTAAACACTTGACTCTTTGTTTTTTCTTGAGATGGAGTTTCGCTCTGTTACCCAGGCTGGAGTGAAGTGGTGCAATCTTTTTTTTTTTTTTTGAGGCGAAATCTCTCCCTGTTGCCTACGCTGGATTGCAGTGGCACGATCTCAGCTCACTGCAACCTCTGCCTCCTGGGTTCAAGTGATTCTCTTGCCTTAGCCTGGGATTACAGGTGCCCATTACCACACCTGGCTAATTTTTGTATTTTTAGTAGAGACGGGGTTTCACCATGTTGGCCAGGCTGGTCTTGAGCTCCTGACCTCAGGCAATCTACCTGCCTCGGCCTCCCAAAGTGCTGGGATTACAAGCGTGAGCCACTGTGCCCGGCTAGTGGTATGATCTTGACTCACCACAACCTCTGCCTCCTGGGTTCAAGCGATTCTCCCACCTCAGCCTCCCAAGTAGCTGGGATTACAGGTATGTGCCACCATGCCCAGTTAAGTTTTGTACTTTTAGTAGAGATGGGATTTCACTGTGTTGGCTAGGCTGGTCTGGAACTCCTGACCTCAGGTGATCCACTTGCCTCGGCCTCCCAAAGTGCTGGGATTACAGGCATGAGCCACCGTGCCTGGCCCACTTGATTCATTTTTATAACAACCCTTTGTTTAGGTACTGTTATTACTGCCATTTTACAAATGAAGAAACAAAGGCATAGGGAGGTTACTCTCGTTGCCCCAAATCACACTGTTAATAAATGATGAAGCGAGAACTTAAAGACCAAGTAATCTGTTTATCAGAGCCTGTATTATAGAGCCTTACTACTCAAAGTGTGGCTTTCAAACTAGCAGCATTGGTACCACCTGAATTCTTGCTAGCAATGTATAATCCAGGCCCCTTCCCAGACCTACTGAAACAAAATCTGCATTTTTTTTTCTTTTTTTTTGAGATGGAGTCCCGCTCTGTCCCAGGCTGGAGTGCAGTGGCACGATCTCCACTCACTGCAACCTCCACCTCCCGGTTCAAGAGATTCTCCTGCCTCAGCCTCCCGAGTAGTTGGGACTACAAGCATGTGCCACCATGCCCGGCTAATTTTTGTATTAGAGACAGGGTTTCACCATGTTGGCTAGGGGGCTCTCGAACTCCTGAGCTCAGACAATCCACCTGCCTTGGCTTCCCAAAGTGCTCAGATTCCAGGGCTAAGCCACCATGCCTGGCCAAAATCTGCATTTTAATAAAATCCCTGGTGATAATATATGCTTCACTGATTGATTACATGGTGACATATTAAAGCTTTTTCAGTCTCTGCTATAAACCACTATATTATATTGTCTCATTATTGTTGTTACTGATGAACATTTTGTTGTTCTTAGTCTTGTGAATATCCTTAATATTGTATTCTTTTACGCATGTACTGATAAATTTGTAGGATGATTTCTATAAGTGAATTGAAGGATTAAAGGAGTTAATGTTTTAAATTTTGATAGAAAATTATCAATTATCTTTTATTAATTATACCAGTTTATTGCCATACCCATAATATGTAAGAATACTTATTTTCCCACAACTACTGCTAAACTTTTGGATTTTTTTGTGCCTTATAAATGAAAATAGTAACTCATAGTTTTCTTTGCATTTTCCTTATAGGTATAGTTAGCATAAAATTAATAACTATGTTTTAGAGGGGGTTACTATATGTAAGCCCTGTGTCACATAATTAATCCTTATAACCACATAAAGTAAGGCCAAATTCAGTGACTGTCCCGGTATTACATAGCTAATCCATAGTGTAGCAGGGTTATTTTCTTTCTTTGTGTATGTGTGTTTGTGTGTGTGGAGATGGGGTTTTGCCATGTTGCCCAGGCTGGTCTGAAACTCCTGGACTCAAACCTAAGCCCATCTGTCCTTCCAAAGTGCTGGGATTACAGGTGTGAACCACCATGCCCAGCCAGGGTTGTTTTCTTAACCATCATACTTTCTGCCTGATAGTCTGGTAGATCTTTGGGTACTTTTGCCCGTGAATCCTAAAATAGGAGATATCCTCAAGTCTCCTAGTATTTTGGAGAAAGACCTTCCATAAAGGTAAACTGATTTTTAGGAGTTTCTATGCTGTTATTTACAGTCAGCCCACTGTGCCACCCTATTTAGAGACATGTGGAGTGTTTTCCATGAGATCTCTGGGGAGAGTACTGCATGATAATAGGATTTGGTTTTAGATTTTATAGCTATTATACTTTTTTTTTTTTTAAGAAAAAGCTGGCCGGGCGTGGTGGCTCACGCCTGTAATGCCAGCACTTTGGGAGGCCAAGGCGGGCGGATCACAAGGTCAGGAGATCGAGACCATCCTGGCTAACATGGTGAAACCCCGTCTCTACTAAAAATACAAAAAAAATTTAGCTGGGCGTGGTGGTGAGCGCCTGTAATCCCAGCTACTCTGGAGGCTGAGGCAGGAGAATGGTGTGAACCCGCGAGGCAGAGCTTGCAGTGAGCCAAGATCACGCCACTGCACTTGAGCCTGGGCGACAGAGTGAGACTCCGTCTCAAAAGAAAAGAAAAGCTGGCATTATTTTTTAACTTTTCTGCTACAAATAAGACACCCAAATAGACCCAAAAGCTCTTTCAGAATGAAAATAACATCAAAATGAAAACATAAATCAAGAGCAATAGCAGAAGTATTGAGTGCACCAAGTCATCTTTATTAACTCATCCCATTAAAAGAAACCTGCAGGGGCCAGGCATGGTGGCTCACGCCTGTAATCCCAGCACTTTGAGAGGACAAGGCAGGCAGATCACTTGAGGTCAGGAGTTCGAAACCAGCCTAGCCAACATGGTGAAACCCCATCTCTACCAAAAATATAAAAAATTAGCCAGGTGTGATGGCACGTGCCTGTAATCCCAGCTACTCAGGTGGCTGAGGCAGAAGAATTGCTTGAACCTGGGAGATGGAGGTGACAGTGCTGAGCTCATGCTACTGCACTCCAGCCAGGGTGACAGAGCAAGACTCCTCCTCAAAAAAAAAAAAAAAAAGAAAAGAAAAAAGAAAAGAAAAGAAAACTTGCAGAGTCGGGCACAGTTGCTCACACCTGTACTTCCAGCACTTCCGGAGACCAAGGCAAGGGCATCACCTGAGGTCAGGAGTTCATGACCAGCCTGGCCAATATGGTGATACCCCGTTTCTACTAAAAATACAAAATTAGCTGGGCATGGTGGTGCATGCCTGTAATCCCATCTACTTGGGAGGCTGAGGCAGGAAAATCACTTGAACCTGGGAGGCAGAGATTGCAGTGAGCCGAGATCATACCATTGCACTCCAGCCTGGGCGACGAATGAAACTCCGTCTCAAAAGAAACCTGCAATCTGTGACTGGTGAGTTAAGCCCTGTTAGAACTTTTAGTAGTCAAGCCTACAGGATTACTTATTGAAGTTCGTAATTTCTTTTTTTTTTTTTTTTTTTTGAGATAGAGTCTCGCTCTGTCGCCCAGGCTGGGGTGCAGTGACACGATCTTGGCTCACTGCAATCTCTTCTTCCTGGGTTCAAGCAGTTCTCCTGCCTCAGCCTCCTGAGTAGCTGGGATGATAAGCATGTGCCACCATGCTCAGCTGGTTTTTGTATTTTTAGTAGAGACAGGGTTTTGCCATGTTGGCCAGGCTAGTCTCGAACTCCTGACCTCAGGTGATCCACTCGCCTTGGCCTCCCAAAGTGCTGGGATTACAGGCCATCAAGCCTGGCCACAGTTAATAACTTCTTACTTGCATGTCACTTTTACTGCTACTGTGTTACTTATTCTTCTTAACACTAAAAGACAGTGTAGGAGGCCTATTTATTGTCCTTTGGTCCTCATTGTTGAATGAATTTAAATTGAGTCTCTGGCCATGTTCAGTGTAATGTTCTTTCTCTTACTGTACAGGGCATTGCGGACAGGCTGGTCCTCTTAGACCTCTCAGAAGGGACTAAAGGAGCCACGATGGACCTTGAAATCTTCAACCTTCCTGATGTGGAGATCAGCAAAGGTCTGTTTATTCTGCTTAAAGATGTTTGCCTTATTGGCTCTTCATTTTTGACTCCTAGAATGTTAATGCTGAAAAGCGCCTTAAAGATCACCTTGTCCAAGTCTTTCATTTTACATATTGGGAAACTAAGATTGAAATAAGTTAAATGACTTACCCAAAGTCATTCAGGGATTTTAACTGATTATATTAACAAGAATCAAATGAGCAAATAATTCAGATTTATTCAGATTGGTCAGAAGGAGTTATTCCTTGTTTTTGACTTATACCTCAAAACAAATTTATCTCTGATTGCCTCTTTTTTTTAGAATATATTGGTTAAGAGCATTGGCTTTAGAGTTCCACAGATGGAAGTTTCCATCCTTGCTCTGCAATGATAGTGCTGACATTTGTCAGATTATATAATCTCGCAAACTTCAGTTTTCTCATCTATAAAGTAGAAATAATACCTACCTCTTGGTATATAGCAAAGTGCTAAACCAAGAATAAGAAAAAAAGTTTTAGCTGGGTGTGGTGGCTCATGACTGTAGTCCCAGCTATGTGGGAGGCTGAGGCAGAAGGATTACTTCAGCCCAGCCCAGGTGTTCAAGGCTGCAGTGCACTAGGATTGTGACTGTGAATAGCCACCATACTCCAGCCTGGGCAACATATCGAGACCGTCTCTGAAAAAAAAAAAAAAAAGAAAAGAAAAGAAAAAAATTCAGTTTACATTCATTGCACTAAAAATACATTGTTAAAATAAATTTTAATAATCAAAAGATTTTCTATATCAATAACATTTGAAATATTAAATTTTCTATCTTTTTTTTTTTTTTTGAGTCAGGGTTTCACTCTGTCACCCAGGTGTGAGTGCAGTGGCATGATTCAGCTCACTGGAACCTCCACTTCCCCAGCTCAAGCTATCCTTTCACCTCTGCCTCCCAAATAGCTGGAACTACAGGCATGCACCACCACGCCTGGCTAATTTTTGTATTTGTAGTAGAAACGGGATTTGCCTTATTGCCCAGACTGGTTTTGAACTCCTGGACTCAAGTGATCTGCCCGCCTCAGCCTCCCAGAGTACTAGGATTATAGTCATGAGCCACTGCACCCTGCCCTATCTTGTTTTTTAATTAAAAAATTTGCGTGTATTTTATAATGTACATAACATATTAGTATAGACATATTTATGTAGGTAAATACCATATTTGGGGATGTGGGGTTGAAACTATCTTACCAAGGATGCATGATCCAAAAAAAAAGAAAAAAGGCCACTGAACTAGAATAAACATTTCCTAAAGCCTTTCTACCAAGTTATGGGTAAGGTCAGATTATAACATGCTATAGTTGTTTGGCTTCCCTTTGCCTTTCCTTAGGTCCCCTTTATTCCTTGACAATATTTTCCAAATAATATATAAAGACATACAGTATCACAAGCCTTAATAAACTAAGGAATGTAGTCAGAAAAGTTGAAATTATACCTATCAGTTGTAAAAGTTAGGTGTAAAAATTTTAGTAAGCCTTCGGCTGCCTGTAGGATACAATGAGTTCATTTTCCTTCTCGGGAAAGAGAAGGATAGTTGCTTTAAGGATCTTTTTTATAAGTCTCATGTAGAAGTTCTTTGGGGAACTGGATATTCTCTTGTACCTGTGATTTTCAGGTACTGAAGTTCTTAAGGGACTTCCTAACTCTTCTAAATCACTTTAGGAGACTCTTTAGTATATGGACTCTAGAGGTTGTGAGACCACGTAGGACCTGAAGAAATTGTTCCTTCCTGTGTATCTCATTAACCATCAATAGTTATTGCTTCAGATAATTGAAAGACTAGAATCTTTGGAATAGATATGTAGTATATGGTGCTTACCACCAAGTAAGGAGTCAGTAATTATCTGTTGAATGTTGAATGGTATATCATCTTGGGGTAACTTTTATTCCTGTTCCCCTTATTAATTTTTCTTTTTTTTTTTTTTTTTTTAAGAGACAAGGTCTTGCTCTGTGGTCCAAGCTGGAGTGCAGTGGTGCCATCATAGCTCATTGTAACCTCAAACTCCTGGGTTCAAGTGATCCTCCCACCTCAGCCTCCTAAGTAGCTTGGACTACAGGCATGTGCCACCATGCCTGGCTAATTTATTTTCATTTTTGCAGAGACAGGGTCTTGCCCTCTTGCCCTGGGCGGTCTTAAACTCCTAGCCTCAAGCAGTACTCCTACCTCAGCCTCAAAAGTATCTGGGACTATAGGTGCATGTCACCATACCCAGCATGGTTGTATATTTCTGATAGCATTTAATTTAATTACTATTAGATGAAGTAATTTTATTTATTTGTTTATTTTTTTTTAGACAGTGTCTCACTCTGTTGCCCAGGATGGAGGGCAGTGGCAGAATCATGGCTCACTGAAGCCTTGACCTACGAGGCTCAAGTGATTCTCCCATCTCAGTCTCCCAAGTAGCTGGGACCACAGGCATGTGCCACACCAAATTTTTTTTTTTTTTTTGAGACAGAGTTTTGTACTTTGCCCAGGCTGGAGTGCAGTGGCATGATCTCGGCTCACTGCAAGCTCCGCCTCCTGGGTTCACGCCATTCTCCTGTCTCAGCCTCCCGAGTAGCTGGGACTACAGGTACCCGCCACCACGCCCGGCTAATATTTTGTGTTTTCAGTAGAGACAGGGTTTCACTGTGTTAGCCAGGATGGTCTTGATCTCCTGACCTCGTGATCTCTCCACTCAGCCTCCCAAAGTGCTGGGATTACAGGTGTGAGCCACCACTCCCGGCCCTAATTTGTTAATTTTTTGTAGAGGCAGGGTCCCCCTATGTTGCCAAGGCTGGTCTTGAACTCCTGGGTTCAAGCCATCCTCCCTCCTTGGCCTCCCAAAATGCTGGGATTACAGCCATGAGCCACTGTCCATCCTTAGATGAAGTAATTTTAAATGTAATGTTAACTGACTTCTCATGAATACATTCTGTGATATGGAGAAGTACATTAATAATTTGGGGAATTAAAGCTCATTTGGAAATTTTAGTAATGCCCCATCATAACACACATAGATGATTGCAGCTGACTGATCATCTGATGTCTTTTTAAATAGCTACTATAACATTTTGGGGAGGGATATACATATATACATATGAGCATGAAAATTTACATACAGATACATACATACATATATAGTTATGCTTGTGTATATACAGACAATCTAGAGAAATACTAAGAAACTGTTAAGATGTTGGGTGCGGCGGCCCATGCCTGTAATCCCAGCACTTTGAGAGGCTGAGGCGAGTGGATCACCTGAGGTCAGGAGTTCAGGACCAGCCTGGCCAACATGGTAGAACCCCATCTCTACTAAAACTACAGAAAATTAGCTAGGCGTGTTGGTGGGTACTTGTAATCCCAGCTACTCAGGAGGCTGAGGCAGGAAGATCACTTGAACCCAGTAAGCGGAGGTTGCAGTGAGCTGAGATTGTGCCATTGCACTCCAACCTGGGCAACAAGAGTGAAACTCCGTCTCAAAACAAAAAGAAAAAGAAACTATAAAGAGTAGTTGCTTCAGGAGTCAGACTGAGGGAATTGATTTTGCACTTGTTTTTTGCATATAATAGTATATATGTTTAAATCTTTTTATCTTTTTATTGTGCTCAAATACATATAACATAAAATTTACCATTGGTGACTTTAGGTACTCATTCACAATGTTGTGCAACTATCACCACTAATTTCCAGCATTTTCACCACCCCAAAAAGAAGCTCTGTACGCATTGAGCAATTACTCTCCATTTTCCCTTCTCCCAGGTGCTGGCAATTACTAATCTGTCTATTCTGTGGATTTTCCTGTACTAGCTATTTTATATAAATGGAATCAGATAGTATGTGACTTTTGTGTCACTTTGCATAATGTTTTCAAGGTACATACATATTGTGGCATGTGTCGGTGCATCATTCATTTTTGTGGCTAATGTTTCTTGGTATGGATATACCACATTTTATCCATTTATCGGTTAATGGATATCGGGTTGCACTTTTTCACTACTGTAACTACTGCTACTATGAACATTCATGTACCAGTTTTTTTAATACCTCTTTTTGGTTCTTTTGGATGTATATCCAAAAGTAAAATTGCTGGATTATATGGTAATTTGATCTCCACTGCAACCTCCGCTTCCTGGGTTCAGGCTATTCTCCTGCCTCAGCTTCCCAAGTAACTGGGATTACAGGAGCACTCCACCATGCCTGGCTAATTTTTTTTTTTTTTTTTTTTTTGAGACGAAGCCTCGCTCTGTCACCCAGGCAGGAGTGCAGTGGCGCTTTCTCAGCTCACTGCAACCTCCATCTTCCGGGTTCAAGCGATTCTCCTGCTTCAGCCTCCCGGGTAGCTGGGACTACAGGCACGTGCCACCATGCCTGGCTGAATTTTTGTATTTTTAGTAGAGGCAGGGTTTCACCATGTTAGCCAGGATGGTCTCAATCTGCTGACCTCGTGATCTGCCCGCCTTGGCCTCCCAAAGTGATGAGATTACAGGTGTGAGCCACCGTGCCCAGCCTAATTTTTTTTTTTTTTTGAGACCAAGTCTCACTCGTTCAGGCTGGAGTGCAGTGGTGCAATCTTGGCTCTCTGCAACCTCCACCTCCTGGGTTCAAGTGATTCTCTTGCCCCAGCCTACGAATAGCTGGGATTACAGACGTGCACCAGCACACCCAACTAATTTTTGTATTTTTAGGAGAGATGGGGTTTCACCATATTGGCCAGGCCGGTCTTGAATACCTGACCTCAAATTATCTGCCCGCCTTGGCCTCCCAAAGTGCTGGGATTACAGGCATGAGCCACTGCCTGGCCATAGCTACCATTTTTTAAGGGAATACATGTATTCATACTCTGTTACTTCTCTTACTCCAGTTTATAGATGAAGCAAGTAAGACTCAGATTTTGAGTTAGGTCACACAGTAAGAGACTGAGTTGGAGTTTCAAACATACATCTGTTACCAATTTCTTATGATTCATTCTAGAAATAGCCTGTGCATATACAAGTGTAAATGTTTGTGTGTGCAGGTAGGTGTGTGTGTGTATAGAGAAAAATAATTGTAAAGAAAAACTTAAGTCATTGTTGACATAATAGAGCAAAATAAAATTAGTTCAATAGACAGTGGTTCTTAAGACACGGTTTATGGGTTGATCACTGTTTTTTTTTTTTTTTTTTTTTTGAGACAATCACTCTGTCAACCAGGCTGGAATGCAGTGGCATGATCTTGGTTCACTGCAACCTCTGCCTCCCAGGTTCAAGCAATTCTTGTGCCCCAGCCTCCTGAGTAACTGGGATTACAGGTGTGTGCCACCACACCCAGCTAATTTTTTTTTTTCTTGAGACGGAGTTTCGCTCTTGTCACCCAGGCTGGAGTGCAATGGCGCGATCTCAGCTCACTGCAACCTCCACCTCCTGGGTTCAAGTGATTCTCCTGCTTCAGCCTCCTGAGTAGCTTGGATTACAGGTGTGCACCACCACACCCAGCTAATTTTTGTATTTCAGTGGAGATGGGGTTTCGCCACGTTGTCTCGCACTCCGGACCTCAGGTGATCCACCTGCCTCAGCCTCCCAAAGCACTGGGATTACAGGTATAAGCCACCGTGCCGTTGGCTTGATCACTTGTATCAGAATCACCTGAGGTGCTTGTTAAAATTATAGATCTCTAGCTTCTTCCCCAAGCCTACAGATCTTGAATTTCTAGAGGTCAAACCTGGGAATCTACATGTTAGACAGGTTTCTCAAGTAGTTTTTATATTCATTAAAAGCAATCTTTTTCAAATTGTGAGTAGTGATACAATAGTAGATTGTGAAATTAGGATAGTGGATGGATTATGAGCAGCATTTTATAAAAAATGAACTGATAGAAAAAATGTCAGCATGTATGGTAAAGGTGTTTTTCGCAGTGTTTTTGTGGCGTTTACATATATCCCTACACATATCTTGTGTATCGGGTTATGATGTAAAACATCTCTCATAACACAGTTCATGAGCTGGGCACTGTGATGTGTGCCTCTACTCTCAGCTACTCCAGAGGCTGGGGCTGGAGGATCATTTAAGCCCATTAGTTCAAAACCAGCCTAGGCAGCATAGTGAGATCCTGCCTCTTAAGAAGTTTGAAGTTCACTGTGTTGAATTTGAGAATCATTGATTTCATCACCAGCTTTCCTCCCTTCCACTTAATCCAGGTAAATAAGTCTCTCATTAGCCTCAACTTGCCTGTCTTACTTGCTCTTCTTAGTTCCTTATAGCCTGAGTCACCTTCTCCCTAGGAAACCTTCAAGAGTAACCCTTTTGCCAGATCATTCATTATTCTTTATGCTCCTGGTGTTGATGTCTGCAATTTGTATTGTATCATTTTTTTCTCTTACTGTGAAATTTTATCAATAGACCTACCATTTATTTTGTAGACAACCCTTTCTAAAGATAGGCATAACATACCAAGTTCATGGCCTTAGTTTACCACATATAGTAAATCTTTGATAGTCTCAGCATTCTTTTTTTTTTTTTTTTTTTTTTTTTTTTTT
>NW_016803902.1:336257-345477 GCF_001698545.2 Rhinopithecus bieti | reverse complement strand
TAGTAGAGACGGGGTTTCACCGTGTTAGCCAGGATGATCTTGATCTCCTGACCTTGTAATCGGCCCACCTTGGCCTCCCAAAGTGCTGGGATTACAGGTGTGAGCAAACGTGCCCGGTCTTTTTTTTTTTTTTTTTTTTTTTTTTTTTGTGGAGTGTTTTTTGCTTTTCCCCCGGGGGGGGGGGGGCCTGGGGTGCAATCTTGGCTCACTGCTGACCTCAGGTGATGCGCCCGCCTCAGCCTCCCAAAGTGTTGGGATTATAGGCATGAGCCACTGTGCCCGGCCTCAGCATTCTTTATAGAACTCCAAAACCCAGCTCACTGCAGCAGTAATGATTAAACCATGCGCCTGAACTGAGCAGTGATTTCCTACGTTGTTTAAATATGAGTATCCCTGTTTAACACTTTAAAAATCTACACATTTCACCATTTCAGTCTATTCATTGACTGAAACATATTGCCCAAAGTTACTATGAATTCATTCATTGGGATTTTTCCCTCCAAAAGAACATAGGAATTTTTTTTTTTTTTTTTTTTTTTTTTTGAGATGGAGGCTCACTCTGTTGTCCAAACTGGAGTGTAGTGGCAAGATGATAGCTCACTGCAACCTCCGCCTCCCGGGTTCAAGGGATTTTCCTGCTTCAGCCTCCTGAGTAGCTGGGACTAGACGCGTGCCCCACCATGCCCGACCAACTTTTTTTTCTTTTTCTGAGACGGAGTCTCACTCTGTTGCCAGACTGGAGTACAATGACGTGATCTCGGCTCACTGCAACCTCTGCCTCCCAGGTTCAAGCGATTCTCCTGCCTCAGCCTCCCGAGTAGCTGGGATTACAGGCATGCACCACCATGCCTGGCTAATTTTGCATTTTTAGTAGAGACAGGGTTTCACCATGTGGGTCAGGCTGGTCTTGAACTCCCGACCTCATGTGATCCGCCCACCTCAGCCTCCCAAAGTGCTGTGATTACAGGTGTGAGCCACTGCACCCGGCCTAATTTTTTTATTTTTATTTTTTGAGACAGTCTTGCTCTGTTGCTCAGGCTGGAGTGCAGTGGTGCAATCTCGGCTCACTGCCACCTCCGCCTCCCGGGTTCAGGTGATTCTCCTGCCTCGGCCTCCTGAGTAGCTGGGATTACAGGTGCACACCACCACGCCTGGCTAATTTTTGTATTTTTAGTAGAGACGGGGTTTCACCATGTTGTTCAGGCTGGTCTCAAACTCCTGGCCTCAAGTGATTCACCTACCTTGGCCTCCCAAAATGCTGGGATTATAGGCGTAAGCCACCACACCCAGCCTTCAGGAAGATTTTTAATAGCTATCATCTTAGCACAGTTTTCTAGATTAATGGTCATTATCATTAGTATGAGAGAAAACAAATTTCTAAAATTTTGGGTCACATTAAAAAATAATTTGAAAAGAGTATATTCAATAATTTTTAGTACTGTGAGAATGGTTTAATGATATACCAGATAAATGAAAATATGTGTAGTGTCTTCAGTATATTCAGACTGATAGAGTAGCTAGAATATTTCAATAGCTCTCCACAGTATTTACACATCATTATTTGATACAGAGTTACCTGGTCTTTCAGTATTTTAAATAATCAGCAGTGTTTTAAAATGAGTTCATATTTCATTCATCATAACGTTAGCCTCATCCGAGAACAGTAGTATATTAAAGCATGAAATATTATTTACTGGGTCTTTTGACATACTTGATTTGATCATCCCTTAGTATAACTGTGACCAGCCTTTGGTTTAGGTTGTAGACCTTGGCTTAGCAGGAAGGATATAGTTTTTTCTGGGCTACCTATAGAAATGGGAAAGAGGTGAGAGGCTTGTGTCCTCATAACACAGATGCTGACCGAGTTCTTGGCATGGGAGGAAACTTACCATTATGCTAATGTCTAAGTAGGACAGCTCATATTTGAACCAGGCAGTCTCATTCTGAAGCTCTCCTTACTAACCCTTGTACTACATTGTGTGATATATAGAGTAGGGACAATATCATGTTCACTTTTGTTTTCTTAGGGCCTAACACATTACCTGTGACATAACAGGACCTTAGTAGGAGTTTGTTGAATTCATTATTGTCAAATGAATTTTTATCCTGATGCTTTTTTTTTTTTTGTGACGGAGTCTCGCTCGGTCACCCAGGCTGGGGTGCAGTGGTGCGATCTCAGCTCATACAACCTCCGCCTCCCAGGTTCAAGCGATTCTCTAGCTTCAGCCTCCTGAGTAGTTACAGGTGCTTGCCACATCACCCAGCCTCCTGAGTAGTTACAGGTGCGTGCCACCACGTCTGGCTAATTTTTTTGTATTTTTAGTAGAGACGGGGTTTCACCATGTTGGCCAGGCTGGTCTCGAATTCCTAACCTCATGATTCACCCACCTCGGCCTCCCAAAGTGCTGGGATTACAGGCATGAGCCACTGCGCCTGTCCTATCCTGATCCTTAACCTTGTAATATATAGCTTTGTATAATCATGCTTAAAGTTCTAATTCTCTTTATAACTGTATAATCTTCTTCCCTTATTAAATCATCAACTTATAAGGGAAGACTTGAAGAGTCAGACAAAGATTTTGAGTGCTAGGTGCAAGGAACTTAGTTGTCTGTGGAGCAATGCTAACCAAACCTGGCTATGCATCAGAATCATCTGGGGGTTTGCATTCCTGGAAGCTATTTCCCCTTATGTATTTAAGTAAAATCTTCAGAACATGGGCTAATCTGCATTTTTATTAAGCTTCCCAGGTTATGCTTAGGCACCTAGCCTAGCATTTAAGAACTGCTGCAAGGGATTGATAGAAATGGAATACTCTACTTGGTCAGAAGCAGCTTAAAGTTTAGATAAAAAAACACATGCAATATGTAAACAGTCATTCATGACAAGAGAGTGAGGAGACACTATGTGATTAATGCCAAGAGAGTGGTCCAGACAGTGAGGACTTGGAAGTTGGGTGGAGACAGAGATTGCTTTCAGCTGATTAGGATTGAGGTAGTTGCTGGTTCTTCTGGGATTGGGCAGATTTGGACTGGCAGAAAGTTGGGGGAAATGTTCTAATTGCTATGCGACTAGATCTTGGAGGTGGAAAGATGAGTAAGAAACAAATAATCTTTGTTCCCCCAGAGCTCATAATATGTTTGATGTAGACAGTTAAGCAGATGTTTGTCAAACATGTGGTAAGAGCAGTGAGAATTTGAGCAAAAGCCAGTATCAGGAAAATTAGGTAAATATTCTAGGGAATGAATATAGACCAATTTAGCCTGCATCACAAGTTTATGTAGGAGAATTTAAAGAAGTACTGAGCTGGGTGCTGTGGCATACACCTATATAGTACCTCCTACTTGGCAGGCTGAGGCTGGAGGATTGTTTGAGCCCAGGGATTTGAATCCAGCCTGGTCAACATAGCAAGACCCCATGTCTAAAAGAAAACTTTGAAAGAAATACTGGGTTTTAAACTCAAAGGAGGCTGGGCACAGTGGCTCATGCCTGTAATTCTAGGACTTTGGGAGGCCGAGGCAGGTGGATCACCTGAGGTCAGGAGTTTGAGACCAGCCTGGCCAACATGGTGAGACCCTGTCTCTACTAAAAATCCAAAAATTAGCTGGGCATGGTGATGGGCACCTGTAATCCCAGCAACTCTGGAGGCTGAGGCAGGAGAATCACTTGAACCTGGGAGGCAGAGGTTGCAGTGAGCCAAGATGGCACCATTGCACTCCAGCCTGGGTGACAAGAGCAAAACTCCATCTCAAAAAAAAAAAAAAATTAAGGCCAGGCGTGGTGGCTCACACCTATAATCCCAGCACTTTGGGAGGCCAAGGCGGGTGGATCATGAGGTCAGGAGATCGAGACCATCCTGGCTAACACGATGAAACCCTGTCTCTACAAATGAAATGAAATGAAAAATGAAATGAAATGAAATGAAAAAATAAAATAAAATAAAATATAAAATAAAATAGCCCTGTGTGGTGGTGGGCACTTGTAGTCCCAGCTACTCAGGAGGCTGAGGCAGGAGAATGGCCTGAACCTGGGAGGCAGAGCTTGCAGTGAGCCAAGATCGGGCCACTGCACTCTAGTCTGGGAGACAGAGCAAGACTCCGTCTCAAAAAAACAAAAACAAAACAAAACAAAGTAAATAAATAAAAAATAAACTCAAAGGAATTGATTTAAAGGCCGGAGAGCTTGATGGGAAAATCTTTTGGAGTAGGAAGCCTTTCTTGTACTTTTGAAATCATATTAGGGGCCAGGTACAGTGGCTCATGCCTGTAATTCCAGCACTTTGGGAGGCCAAGGCAGGCAGATCACCTGAGGTGAGGAGTTCGAGACCAGCCTGGCCAACATGGTGGAACTCTGTCTTTACTAAAAATACAAAAATTAGCCGGGCGCAGTGGCGGGCACCTGTAATCCCAGCTACTAGGGAGGCTGAGGCAGGAGAATCACTTGAAACCTGGAGGCGGAGGTTGCAGTGAGCCGAGATTGTACACCACTACACGCCAGCCTGGGCAACAGAGTGAGACCCTGTCTCAAAAAAAAAAAAAAACAAACAAAAAACAAAACAAAAAAAAAGAAAAGCAGTCACATTAGGCAGCCACTACTATGTTTACTCCTAAGTCAACCTTGAAGATGAGGAAGCTAAAGGAGCAAAGAAAAGAAATCACAATAGCCTGTGGCCAGATTGTAAAGTTATAAATTGAACTGTCCACTGGTATTTCATAATATGGACAGACCACCTAACCTCTCCACATAACAGTTTCCTCATCCTTATGAGGGTGTAGTAGTAAGTTTCTAAATGTAGCGTAGTGTTTAATAGCACTTTGAAGTCAGACTGCATGGGCTTAACCTCTGGCTCTACACTTCAGCTCTATGACTTTGAGCAGGTTATTTGACTTCTCTGTACCTCAGATTTCTCATCTGTAAAATACTCCATTGTGTATTGTTGATTAGATTAAGCAAATAAATATATGGAGAACTGTTAGAACAGTGTTTGACACATACGGAATTGTTAAGTGTATCCCTTCCAGCTCTAATGTCTTCTAATTTTTGAGGTTTTGACTCATCACCAGGCATCCACTGTAAACCCTACAACATTGGAATTACTTAAGAGGACTCATGAAGAACCATAATTAAAATATAGGACTTAGTGTTTAGATCTATCATCACTACAACTGTATCAGAATAGGAAGTAAAATTAGATAATGCATCTCCAGTGGACACATTGCACAAATGTTTCCTTCTGAAACTTGTTTAGAAAGATGGCCTTAGCTGGGTGTAGTGGCTCATGCCTGTAATCCCAGCACTTTGGGAGACTGAGGTGGGTGGATCACCTGAGGTCAGGAGTTTGAGACCAGACTCACCAACATGGAGAAACCCCACCTCTACTAAAAATACAAAATCAGCTGGGCATGGTGACACATACCTGTAATCCCAGCTACTTGGGAGGCTGAGGCAGGAGAATCTCTTGAACCTGGGAGGCAGAGGTTGTGGTGAGCCGAGATTGTGCCATTGGACTCCAGCCTGGGGCAACAAAAGCAAAACTCCATTTCAAAAAAAAGAAGAAAGATTGCCTTAGAGGCTTAATTAAGAATATAAACAGGCCGGGCGCGGTGACTCAAGCCTGTAGTCCCAGCACTTTGGGAGGCCGAGATGGGCGGATCACGAGGTCAGCAGATCGAGACCATCCTGGCTAACACGGTGAAACCCTGTCTCTACTAAAAAATACAAAAAACTAGCCGGGCGAGGTGGCGGGCGCCTGTAGTCCCAGCTACTTGGGAGGCTGAGGCAGGAGAATGGCTTAAACCCGGGAGGCGGAACTTGCAGTGAGCTGAGATCCGGCCACTGCACTCTAGCCTGGGCGACAGAGCGAGACTCCGTCTCAAACAAAAAAAAAAAAAAAAAAAGAATATAAACAATGGAGTCTGCTGTCTCCCTGAGAGGCTAATATTCATTTGTAAATGTTGACTGGACTGATGCCATTCTAATTAGTTTATTATGGTTCTCTTATTTCTGATGTTGGTAAGATCTGGCCATGGTTTGGGCGTGTACTTACTGTAAAACACACTGTGCAATGGTGAGTAATATAGTTGTAACAGCATAACATGTGATGGACGGTCAAAGGTGCTCTGGAATCAGAGTGAACTCCATAGACTAGCTTTTCCTAAGTCATAACAGTTGATTACCTGTAGTTCCCATTGAAAGTAGTAGTTACCCAAGTAACTTCCATATAAGAAAAGTCAACATTTGCAAATGAGGCAGGTGCAGTAAAGTCTCAGCTTCTCAGGAGGCAGAAGCAGGAGGATTACTTGAGCCCACGAGTTTGAGTCCAGCCTGGGCAATATAGTGAGACCTTGTCTCTTTATTTAAAAAAAAAAGAAGAAGAAGAAAAGAAAAGCCAAGATATTTAATTTAATTTAGAGATTTTGAACCACTCTTTAGAGTAGAATCCTTGATAAGTAAAACAGATTTTTAAAAAGCAGCACTACTCTGCTTGGATAGGCCAAAGTAAGTGGCCTGGAGCTGTGCTTACCAGTCTTCTTCCTACTTATTTCCACTCCTCCCTGATGGCCTCTGAGTTTCTTTCAAGAAGCTTTAGGGCGCCTAAGCTCACAGTTTAGGAAACAATGGTGTAATTAATTTTAGGTTCATTTTGCCTATAGCATAATATTTATTTTCCCTTAAAATTGTAACTTATATAAAAAACTCAGTTCCTGTTTGTAGGTTTTAGATCCCATAATTTATTTTATTTATTACTATTGCTATCTTCCCCCCTTGGGATACACTCATACTCTTTTTTATTGAGACAGAGTCTCACTCTGTCGCAAGACTCTGGAGTGCAATGGCGAGATCTCAGCTCACTGAACCTCCGCCTCCCGGGTTCAACCGAATCTCTGCCTCAGCCTCCTGAGTAGCTGAGACTACAGTCACACACCACCATGCCTGGCTAATTTTTGTATTTTTAGTAAAGATGGGGTTTCACCATGTTAGCCAGGCTGGTCTCGAACTCCTGGCCTCAAGTGATCCACCAGCCTCAGCCTGCCAAAGTGTTGGGATTACAGGCGTGAGCCACCACACCCAGCCAACACTTACTCTTAATCCTCTATTTGGAGGCAAACCTCTGCATTTTGTATGCTTTTGTGGATATGGGGTTGATTTATGGGGAGGCATGCCTAAAAACTCTCTGTTGAAAAGAACAACCTTTTAATCGTGAACTAGAACTTGATTAAATCTTGTATCTTCAGCTCAGACTGTTTGTTTTCATTCACTAGATTTGTCTGCCTCTGCTCATTCCAAGGTGGTGATCTTCACAGTCAACTCCTTAGGTAGTTCTCAGTCCTACCTTGATGTGGTACAGAGCAATGTGGATATGTTCAGAGCCCTTGTCCCAGCTCTGGGACATTATAGTCAACACAGTGTCCTGCTCATTGCATCTCAACCAGGTAAAATGCTTTATTTTAAATTAAGTTGATGGTCCAGTGCATCAGTAGAATTGCCATTACTGATAAAAACCATAGAACTTTAGGGCCGGGCACAGTGACTCACACCTGTAATCCCAACACTTTGGGAGTCTGAGGTGGACGGATCACCTGAGGTCAGGAGTTCAAGATCATCCTGGCCAACATGGTGAAACCCTGTCTCTACCAAAAATACAAAAGTTAGCCGGGCATGGTGGCGGGCGCCTGTAATCCCAACTACTTGGGAAGCTGAGGCAGGAGAATTGCTTGAACCCAGGAGGTGGTGGTTGCAGTGAGGCCGAGATGGTGTCACTGCACCCCAGCTGGCCAACAGAGCGAGACTCTGTCTCAAAAAACAAAAAACAAAAAACAAAAAAAACCTTTAAATTATAAAGAGATGGCTAGAATATTCAGCAAAATTGCCTACACTACAGAAACAGTGTAGTATTCTGGCAACCAGTTACTTGTTATGACTAACATTATCTAGAAGGTTCCAGCATACAATATTTTAATGAAATATGATATTATGTTCTAGGTTCTAAGCCATACCTTCCTCAGTGAGAAGATGTTTAAACTCCCAAGAGAAAAATGCAATGACTTATGTGCATATTTTGTTAATTCTGAAGTGTCAAAAATGTTAGCATGCCAGAGTGTATTTTAACATTTTGCATTTTGCAGGTTATTTTGGAATTGTCATACTCAAAATAGAAATATTTTCAAAGAGTTAGTTTGTACTGGACTCAAATTGGTGAACAGATTTTTTTTTTGAATGTTCCCAATGTAGGGGTATTGTATGCATTTCACTTGTTTTTTTGTAGTAATTTGTTGAGGGACATTGATCTCTTTAATTCTCAACATCCTTTTGGAATGTAAGAAAAAAGTAGTTGTGTTTTCATTTATAATGCTACACTGAATCCAGGTGGCATATAAATCAGTATTTTAATTTAAAGATAGAAATTCAGTTAGGCTGGGCGCGGTGGCTCACACCTGTAATCCCAGCACTTTGGGAGGCCGAGGCAGGTGGATCACGAGGTCAGGAGATCGAGACCATCCTGGCTAACATGGTGAAACCCCATCTCTACTAAAATACAAAAAATCAGCCGAGCGTGGTGGCGGGCACCTGTAGTCCCAGCTGCTTGGGAGGCTGAGGCAGGAGAATGGCATGAACGTGGGAGGCGGAGCTTGCAGTGAGCCGAGATCATGCCACTGCACTCCAGCCTGGGCAACAGAGCAAGACTCCGTCTCAAAAAAAAAAGATAAATTCAGTTTAAGATAGATGTAAAAGAAAACTCAAATCAATAAGAAGAAATTATTTTTTATTTTTTGTACTAGTTTTTATCCTCACTTAACTGTTTTAGGAATTATCTATTTTCTACCCCTGACAATTTATATTTAACAATAAAATTTGGCCAGGCACAGTGGCTCATGCCTGTAATCCCAGCACTTTGGGAGGCTGAGGCAGGTGGATCACCTGAGGTCAGGAGTTCAAGACCAGCCTGGTCAACATGGTGAAACCCTGTCTCTACTAAAAATACAAAAATTAGCCAGGTGTGGTGGTGCACGCCTGTAATCCCAGCTACTAGGGAGACTGAGGTAGGAGAATCCCTTGAACCTAGGAGGCAGAGGTTGCAGTGAGCCCAGATCATGCCACTGCACTCCAGCCTGGAGGACAGAGCAATACTCGGTCTCAAAAAAACACCCCCGCCCCCCCTACACACACAGTAAAATGTATCTTGTTGAAACCTTGTTAGTGTTTCTTTTTTTTTTTTTTTTTT
>NW_016803902.1:333478-335901 GCF_001698545.2 Rhinopithecus bieti | reverse complement strand
TTTTTTTTTTTTTTTTTTAAGACGGAGTCTCGCTCTGCTGCCCAGGCTGGAGTGCAGTGGCCGGATCTCAGCTCACTGCAAGCTCCGCCTCCCGGGTTTACGCCATTCTCCTGCCTCAGCCTCCCAAGTAGCTGGGACTACAGGCGCCTGCCACCACCTCGCCCGGCTACTTTTTTTTTTGTATTTTTTAGTAGAGACGGGGTTTCACTGTGTTAGCCAGGATGGTCTCGATCTCCTGACCTCATGATCCGCCCGTCTCGGCCTCCCAAAGTGCTGGGATCTAATGTATATTAAAAATATGTTACGGGCCAGGCACGGTGGCTCACGCCAGTAATCCCAGCACTTTGGGAGGCCAAGGTGAGTGGATCACAAGGTCAAGAGATTGAGACCATCCTGGCCAACATGGTGAAGCCCTGTCTCTACTAAAAATACAAAAATTAACTGGGCATGGTGGCACGTGCCTATAGTCCCAGCTATATATATATAATGCTGCAGTACATTGAGGGCCTAATATACTTACTAAAATAATAAATATTTTGTGAGCTAGGCTAGAAGTATATATTTTTTAACCTTTACATTTTTTACCTTGTATGCAATATTTAGTGGAAATCATGACCTATGTGACATGGAAACTGAGTGCATTTCCTGCAAATCGAGTGATTGGAATTGGATGTAATCTGGATTCACAGAGATTACAGTATATTATTACAAATGTTTTGAAGGCACAGACTTCAGGCAAAGAAGTATGGGTTATTGGCGAGCAAGGAGAAGACAAAGGTAAGAAGTACATTTTTAGGCTGGGTGTGGTGGCTCATGCCTGTAATTCCAACACTTTGGGAGGTCAAGGCAGGATTGCTTGAAGCCAGGACTTCAAGACCAGCTTGGGCAACATAACAAGACCCCATCTCTACAAAAAGATATAAAAAATTAGCCAGACATGGTAGTGCATACCTGTAGTCCCAGCGACTCGGGAGACTGAGTGGGAGGATCCCTTAAGCCCAGGAGGTCAAGGCTGCAGTGAGCCATGATTGCACCACTGCATTCAAGCCTGGGTGACAGGGTGAGACCCCATTGCTAAAAAAGAAGTACGTTATTATTAGTTATAACCAAAATTGCCAGTGGTCATGGCATTCACATATATCTGAGGACTCCAGAATTGTGGGCTTAATTGGCTTTGTTCCACATTTGAGTGTGCCTTCTGTATAACAGGCCCTATATTGTGAATAAATTCCTCATATGTGTCATTCTGATTGTAATTACTTTTTAGTAAATTTAAGGTTAGACAAGACCACTTAGTAGGATTTTATATTTTTTAATTGAATTTCAGAGTCCAGGATTAATTTAAAACTTTAATTTTCCAGAAAGAAACATTTAAATAAACTTTAAAGCATATATAGAACTCTTTCCTTTACTCTCCCCACCCTTCAACCTTGCTTACCTTTCCCAAGTTCAGACCTTCTCCCTAGATACATACCTCCTGTCTGCTGCTTTTTGAACATAATTTTCACTCATTGTTTATCCCTATGGCCTTTTTCTCCAACCACTTGCTCTTTCCCACAAAAGGCATTCAGTCTCCTGTATTGGAAAGCTCCTTTTCCTATTTCAAAGGAATGCTTTGCTTATTTGACTTAAGAATCTCTTCCCTTACTCCTTTATTGTTTCTCTCTTGCTATAAAGCCAGGTTGGTCAGTGATTAAAGTGCTCTTTACCCTGATTTTGTTCATTTAAGTATATGAGTACAATAAAGATACAGTATACTATTTGAATAAGTGCCAAAGTGAGTACTATACACTTACAGTGCTTGGATACTTATGAGTGAGCATTTAACATGGGCTGAAATTACTAGAGAAAATTCTATAAAGGCCATTTGGAGTTTGAACTGGAGTTTGGATGAATGAATAGGATTTTAATAGATAGTGAAGAGTAGGAAAAACGTTCTAGGAACGGGAAATTAGAATTAGGCAAAAGCACAAAGTTAAGTATGGCATATTCATGGGATAAAAAATGTGGACTACTTGTTGCAGAAAGTTTAAACCAGATAAATGTAATTGAAATTACATTTTGAAGATCTGTGAATACTTGATCGAAGAGTTGGAAAGTGATTTGGGGGAAGTTAGTCATTACTTCATCATTTGAAGTACTTTACTATTAATTTCACTCAGCATGTAAGTGCTGCAAGGTAGAGCATGATACAGAAAATAACCTCTCTGGGCTGGGCGTGGTGGCTCACACCTGTAATCTCAGCACTTTGGGAGGCCAAGGTGGATGGATCACAAGCTCAGGAGATCAGGACCATCCAGGCCAACATGGTGAAACCCCATCTCTACTAAAAATACAAAAATTAGCCCGGCATGGCAGTGCATGCCTGTAGTCCCAGCTACTCGGGAGGCTGAGGCAGGAGAATTGCTGCAACCTGGGAGGGG
>NW_016803902.1:308223-331841 GCF_001698545.2 Rhinopithecus bieti | reverse complement strand
GAAAAAAGAAAAGAAAAGAAAAGAAAAGAAAAGAAAAGAACCTCTCTGCCTGTGAGGAGGTGATAATTTACTTGGAGAGTTTGAGAGAGACCATGCACATTAAAAAGTTAAATAGATGTCAGACCATATTTCCACAAAGCAAATCACCTTCTCAAAACGATTTCCTTGGAATTTAAAGTGTCATCTATACTTTGATGCCATTAAAATAAAATATTAACATTGATGATATCTAGGTTAGCGGTAACTTAAAATTTGTAGTTTTCTGTGTAGTAAAATATGTAGTATTTATGTAATTTTAAAGAAAAGCATTTTAATAAAATAAAGCAGTATTTTAAATCTGTAAAAATCTGCACTGGCTACTAGAAAACTCAGTGCTAGAATGAGGCAGCCTATAGAATAAACTCAAAAAACCCGACAGTGTGACTGAGCGAAAATGCTTCTGAGGCTCCAAATGCTCCCTGACACTACACACTAATCAACAGGACCCTGGAAAACGGTAGCAAACAAGAACTTCGAGCAAATGTATTCAAGTAATGAATGTCTAGGGATTCGAACAAACTCAAAACCCAACATAGACCAAACCCTCTGGTCCATGTTGATCTCTTGCTTGCCTGGTTATTGCACATCTCACATCTTCCCCTCTAGTCTACCCTGTAAATGATGTGAAATTAATAGTATTAGTCAAAACTTAGAGTGTTTATTGTGTGCTCTCACATATTAATTCAGTCTTCCTAAAACATGTTATTATTTTCAAAAGCTTTCAGAGGCTTCCTCTGACCAAACCATTAAATTGCATTGCTTGGCACTCAGGGACCCCCAAAATATTACCCTAATCTTTCCTCCCAGTTATAGTTTGGGAGATAGCCATGTTACGAGAGAGCTGGAAGGGACCATCTATTACATTTTGTTTTAGGGAGCCAGTGAATGTAGGCATTGTAAAAGTGACCTGCCTGGAACCCTACAGCTTTTAGGGTCAAAGGACTAGCACCCAGGTCTTTTGTCTCCCAGGCCTACCCCACAGCTTTGCCACAGGGACATTTACCCACTTTGTTTACCTCCCTTATAATCCCTTTGCCTTCTCGGCCATCTTATTGATATCTTTCAAGGTCTAAGTCAAGCACCCCTTATACAATAAAGGTTTTTTCCTGATCACACAGTGATTTCTTCACTCCTTTGAGCTAAAGCTATTTCAGTCTATAAGGTAATAAACTACATATTGTCTCATCATGTTTCTTAGGTTGTCCTGCTGCTTGTTCTTATTTGTGTATGACCTTCTCCTTAGAGTGCAAATTTTTTAAGTTCTTTTAGTTGAAAAAGTAGTACATTCACACTGTAAAATAAGTACAAAAGATATGCAGTGAAAAGTCTCCCTTAGATGCCAGACACTCAATCCTTCTCCCTAGGGACAATCACAGTTATCAGTCTCTTTTATAATCTTCCAGAAATATTCTATGTATAGACAAGCACACATGTGTAATAGACATCATACATCATTCTTCACCTTGCCCTTTTATTTACCAATATGATTGTGGAATGAATGCACAGTAACATAGAGCTCATTCATTCTTTTAAACTACTGGATATACCATAATTTATTTAACCAGCCTCTCTAATTTACAAGTTTTGAGGAATAGTTGATATACAATAAATATTGAATGAGTGAGAATGTATGAAATATGGTTGTATTAATTTCTCAGGTCTCATAAAGAGAAAATACAGGCTGATGTGACATGATAAATATACCACCTACCCTAACCTAGTATATTTGGGTAAAGGAAGAAAACAATCTAGTATAAGTTATTGTGAGCTCTTCAAAGAGGAACAATTTAAAACCTACCAAAAAGCAGTTTGTGTTTGATTAAATGACCTTTCATCCCAAATGTAGGAATTTATTTTCAGAAACATTTATTGACCACCTGCTTTGCTCAATAAACACTGTGTTGACTGCTGTTAGAACTATATAGATGTGTAAGAACCTGACCCTGTCTTTAGGAAACTTTGAGTCTAATACTGGAAATGATTGGAAGGCTGTATTGACATACTCTGAGAGAGGTCCAAGGGAAGTAGGATAAAACCACAGGGAAGAGATGCAGTAATTCTGTCTTGAGGTCTCAAATTGGAACTAGAAATAGAGAGATGTAGGTGCATGCAAAGTGAGATTGCATAAATGTAGTATTATGTAATATTTGACACACATAATGCTAGTATTAAAACATAACTGAGCACTGATGAATCCATACTCAAATCAAGAACATTACCAATACTGAAGTTAACTATTTACTTCTCCCCAGTCCATCTCCCTGTCTGCCTTCTAGAGGTACCATGTGATCACTTTTTATTCTGTCTTCTACTCTTCGTGAAGAGCTAGTTATATCCATGGATAGGTATATTTACCTTGGCCCTGGTGTCAGAAATGGATTAGAAGCTCCCTCTGCTGGTTTCATGTACAGATACCAACTGGTTAGA
Organism: Rhinopithecus bieti; assembly: GCF_001698545.2. Lineage (NCBI taxonomy): Eukaryota > Metazoa > Chordata > Mammalia > Primates > Cercopithecidae > Rhinopithecus > Rhinopithecus bieti. Next base: position 329,375 of record NW_016803902.1, on the reverse strand, counting down.
CTTTTGCATAAGTGATACCATCACAGTAATTGCAATTATAATTACTTTTTATTGTGCCTACTATGTGTATTAAATATTTTGCATATCTCATTTAAATTTTATAAACTCTCTGTGCAGGAGTGGTGGTTTTCCAGATTTATACATGAGGAAACGTAAGGCTCAATGAGATAAGTAATTTGCCCAAGATTACATATCTGTGAAGGGCAGAACTGAGATTTGAACCCTGATCTGACTCTGAAGCTGTGCTCTTCCTTGCTGTCACTTAAGATAATTTATCTAGAGCATTTAGTACAGTATCTGGCACAGAGCAAACACTCAGCAAATGGTAGCTATTATTACAGTGATTGGCAAGACAGTGATGAATAGAAAATTGGCAGAAAGACATGTAAAAATACTCTTTGAAGTAAAGCAACATTAGGATTTGGAAATAGATATAAGAGTAGCAGTTGTGTAAATAAAATATTCTCTTCAGGCATTTCAGAGACAAGCGACAGCTATAGCCTAGGGAGGAATCACATGACATACAGGACCTTTAGATCTATTTCCTGCTTCATCTTCTCCCATTCTCCCAGGCATTCTATACTGGTCAGATGGTTGACTTGCAGTTACTGAATGGTTCATGCACTCTCATGCCTCCTTACCTTAGGACCTGCTGCTTCCTTTACCTGAACTCGTTCACTTGGCTAACTCCTGCTTACCCTTTAGGATTGGGCTTGAGTGCCACCTCTCCCAGGAAGCCTTCCTTAATTTTCCAACTTAAGTAAGTTCATACAAATAATGTAACAAATTTTTAAAGTAATCCACCTATTTCCCTTCTATCTAAGTAAAACATATATGCCAAAACACATTTTTCAAAACACCCGGGCTAATGTTTAAAGAAAGTAATCCACCTATCACCCTTCTAAGTAAAACATTGTTAAAAATCCCTTAATTTGTCCACATGTATTTATATTTTTCATAAAACAGTTCATGGTTTTGTGTTTTTTTCTTATATAAAAACTTTTGGCTGGGTGTGGTGGCACACGCCTGTAATCCCAGCACTTTGAGAGGCCAAGGCAGATCACCTGAGGTAAGGAGTTCAAGACCAGCCTGGCCAACATGGTGAATTCCTGTCTCTACTAAAAATACAAAAATTAGCTTGCTGTGGTGGCAGGCACCTCTAATCCCAGCTGCTTGGGAAGCTGAGGTAGAAGAATTGCTTGAACCTAGGAGGCAGAGGTTGTAGTGAGCCAAGAGAGTGCCACTGTACTCCACCCTAGGTGACAAAGTAAGACTGTGTATCAAATAATAATAATATTAAAGTGTGATATAAATTTCTAGTTTGGCCGGGCATGGTGGCTCACACCTGTAATCCTATCACTTTGGGAGGTCGAGGTGGGTGGATCACCTGAGGTCAGGAGTTCAAGACCTGCCTGGCTAACATGGCAAAACCCCATCTATACTAAAAATATAAAAATTAGCCAGGTGTGGTGGTGGGTGCCTGTAGTCCCAGCTACTCAGGAGACTGAGGCAGAATTGCTTGAACGGGGAGGCAGAGGTTGCAGTGAGCTAAGATCACATCACTGCACGCCAGGCTAGGTAACAGAGCGAGTCCATCTCAAACAGAAAAAAATAAAAAAGAAAAAATATATATAAAGAAATTTCCAGTCTGTGTATACAGCTTTGAAGTTTTGAATTGTTTTTATAAATGATGTAGTGAGAGGAAATGGGTAACCCAGAAGATTCTTTGAGAAAACAGGACCCTGGGGCCAGGTGCGGTGGCTCACTCCGATAATCCCAGCACTTTGGGAGACCGAGGCAGGTGGATTACGAGGTCAGGAGTTCAAGACCAGCCTGGCCAACATGGTGAAACCCCGTTTCTACTAAAAACACACACACAAAAATTAGCAGGGTATGGTGGCATGCACCTGTAGTGAGAATCGCTTGAACCCAGGAGGCAGAGGTTGCAGTGAGCCAAGATCATGCCACTGCACTTCAGCCTGGGCGACAGAGCAAGACTCCATCTCAAAAAAAAAAAAAAAAAAAGGAAGAGGATTCTCTGCCTCTGTAATAGCTATGGAAATTCTAGCCCAAAATAGGTGATCAGATTATTCCTTACCTGGTGAAATTAGTCTCAGTGCATTTCTCAGCAGAACAAATGTCAAGTGCTTATAGATTTCTACTTTGATAGTAAAATGGCCCTTGCAGAACTGTTACCGATAAGAGAGAACAGGTAAGGAGACTGCAAGTAGACTTTGGGGATAATGTGTTTTGTAGTTCAGAGTTTTCCTCACCTTGGGCTAGTGGTATAGCACATTTATTGTCATCCAGTGGAAAAATCTAACTTGCTAGAAATGAAAAAACTTCTATATAAATATTAGCACAGGTACCCTTGACTGCAAAAGATCGGTTATCACATCTTAATCCAAAGAGAATCACTGGCAAAACATAATTAATTCTTCATCTAATTTTTAGTGCTCACATGGAGTGGCCAAGAAGTAATGAGTCATACCTCTCAAGTGCAGCTGTCCAACAGGTAACACTGACTGGAAATTTGCATTTATCCAACGAAAAATCATGTACTTCATAGCTAACAGCTATTTATACAGTATGTACTTACCAGGCTTCTGGAAACAAAACTAGTATGGACAAACACAAATGTATAAAGGAGCACTGTTTTATATTCTTTTATTTCTTATCTGAAGGTAGATCTAAGAGTTCTTTGCAAGCTTTTTCAGATAACACAGTTCACATTTAAAGGGTAAAACATGTTCTTTATTTGTAGACAGTGATTTACTGCTTCTATATCTAAACATCTGAGCCTCGCTCTGTCACCAGGCTGGAGTCAGTGGTGTGATCTCGGCTCACTGTAACCTCCACCTCCTGGGTTCAAGTGATTCTCCTGCCTCAGCCTCCCAAATAGCTGGAATTACAGGTGTGCACCACCACACCCAGCTAATTTTTTGTATTTTAGTAGAGACGGGGTTTCACCATGTTAGTCAGGATGGTCCCAATCTCCTGACCGCATGATCCACCCACCTTGGCCTCCCAAAGTGCTGGGATTACAGGTGTGAGCCGCTGTGCCAGGCCAACAATTTTCTTAATGTAGAAGATAATTTGTTCACACCACTTAAAAATGAATATCTATTAATCACATGCAAATAGAACGGGAAATCAGTCTAATGTGAATGGATAAGCCATATTATATGTTCAGGCAAACAAAAAGTATAACACACCGATCCTTGTATCTTTTGCTTTTACCCAGAGGCCTTCCAGGGGTCTGTACCCCATAGGCAGGACTCTACGCAGAATTTATATTCATGCCATTTGTTGTTTCACTGTCATATAATAACACTTTCCTGAAGTCTGAGAGGTGACATTTTTAGTTTTCGAAGCCATCAGCTTATGACTTTTAGAATATAACAACTGGAAAAAGTGTTCTCTTTCTTATTGAGAAGATTAGTGTATGGTATAATTCATTCTAATCTGATTATACAATCTTGCATTTATACTTTTAAAAGGAAAAAATTTAAGTGTTTATGTATTTTATCATTTACAAAAGAATGTATGCTTATTATAAAATTTCAAATACTGCAGATATCTATAAAGTATTAAAAGAAATTAAAAGCTAAGGTAATTCCATTTTCAGAGACAACCATTTTGACAACTTAGTGTCCACATGCCCAAAAAATTTTTTTCTACTCATGAGGCTGAAATGGGAGGATCGGTTGAGCCCAGGAGTTTGAGACCAGCTTGGGCAACATAGAGACCCTATCTCTAAAAAGAAAAAATTGTTTTTCAATGCTTCTACAAATGTATAATAATATAGATTTGTGTTATTCAAACTATCTTGCAACTTGATTTCTTTCCTTAATGATAAATCTCAGACATTTTTGCACATTGTACATGTAAATCTACCTTATTCTTCTCAAAAGCTACATGGTACTACATGGTAGTGATTTGTTTAACCAGTCCTCTTTTGATGAGTTGTTTCCAAATATGCAGACATGCTTATTATGTACATCTTTGCACACTTGAGCATACTGCTATAAGATAAATACCTAGAAGAGGAATTTCTAGATCAGATGTTACCAAATCTTCTTCTTATAAGGTTAGATCACTTTACATTCTCAACAGCAGTTATGGGAATGCCTGTTTATAGTTTCTCCAAGTTAATTATCAGTCTTTTTAATTTTTGCCAGTTATCGGTAGGCAAATTGGTATTTATTGTTTTAATTCATATTTGGTTAAATATCAATGGCAGTGAACATTTTTTATGTTATTAGGTCATCTGTATTTTCTTTGAACTGCCTGACATCTTAAGAAAAGTTTAAATAAACATTAGATTATCTATAGGCTTCCCTAACAATTGCTGTATAACTCGTTTCTGTCATAGAAACATCTAATTAATACCTTAACCAGAATGTAAAACTAAATGTGCATATTCTGTGGATTTTCTGAGATCATATATTTTTGTAACCTAGAGCCATGGAACTGCTTAGAGTAAAAGGTCAAAGATCCTGGTCTGTTGGACTATCAGTAGCTGACATGGTTGACAGTATTGTAAACAATAAGAAGAAAGTGCATTCTGTATCAACTTTAGCAAAGGTAATTGCTATTCTTATTCTCTCATTATATTTTAAACTTAGATATTATTAATACAAAACTAGCCAAATCATTATTCATACTCTAACCCCAGGTGTCTTCAGTATCACCAGCTTTTAGAGTAACAGGTAGGAGAAAGCAGTTTAGTTTAAGCCCTATCCTGCTTAGCTATGAGAAGTCTGCCAGCTTGGGCAACATAGTGAGACCCCCATCTTTACAAAAACAAAAACAAAACTTTGCCAGGCATGTGACAGCCACTCAGTAGGCTGGGGTGGGAGAATCTCTTGAGCCTGGGAGGTTGAGGCTGCAGTGAGCCATGTCACCAGACTCCAGCATGGACAACACAGCGAATCCCTGTCTCCAAAAATAAAATCTTGACTGGGCGCCGTGGCTCATGCCTGTAATCCCAGCACTTTGGGAGGCGAGGTGGGCAGATCGCTTGAAGTTAGGAGTTTGAGACCAGCCTGGCTAACATGGTGAAACCCCTCTCTACTAAAAATACAAAAATTAGCTGGGCATAATGGCAGGTGCCTGTAATCCCAGCTACTTGGGAGGCTGAGGCAGGAGGCAGAGGTTGCAGTGAGCCAAGATCACACCACTGCAACTCCAACCTGGGTGACAGGCTGAATTGAACACTAAATTCTAGTGTTCAACAGCATAGTAGGGTGAGCGTGATTATTAATAATTTATTGTACATTTCAAAACAGCTAGAAGAGGGCAGGTGTGGTGGCTCATGCCTGTAATCCCAGCACTTTGGGAGGCAGAGGTGGGAGGATCACTTGAGCTTAGGAGTTCAAGACCAGCTTGGGCAATATAGAGAGACCTCATCTCAAAAAAAAAAAAAAAGAAAAGAAAAACAAAATAGCCAGAAGAGACCATTTGGAATGTTTTCCACACAAATAAATGATAAATGTTTGAGGTGATGGATAGCCCAATTACCCTGATTTGATCACTACACATTATATGCATATACTGAAATATCACATGTGCCCCACAAATACATACCATTATGGTACCAGTGTGTTTTTTTTTTTAAGACGTTATTGTCATTTGACTGTGCCCAGAGACCATCCCATGCCCCTCACCAGGAAATCCATTCCTTTTTTTTTTTTTTTTTTTTTTTTTGAGACGGCGAGTCCTCGGGCTGTGGGTCGCCCAGCTAGAGTGGGCAAGTGGCGCGGATCTCGGGCTCAGCGTGGGCAAAGCGGTTCCGGCTTCCCAGGTTCACGCCATTTTCTCCCGGCCTCAGCCTCCGAGTGCTGGGTGACTACAGGCGCCCGCCATCTGTGGACGACCGCCGGCCTAGGTTTTTTGGTATTTTTAGTAGAGACGGGTTTCACCATTGTTAGCGAGGATGGTCCTCGATTCTCCTTTACCTCGTGATCGCACCCGCGCTCGGCCTCCCAAAGTGCTGGGGAAATACAGCTGAGCCACTGCGCGCCGCGGCCAGGACAAATGCCATTCTGAACGTATCTTTTTTCTTAGCCCCCAACCCTGGTACCCATGATTGGCAGGGGGGGCTAGCTTAATTCTCACAAAGTGGAGTGTCCTGACCAAGTTGTTTCCAATTCTTCTCAAAAAAATTTTCTGAAATGATAAGTTTACAAAATCATATGGAATGATTGTGAGGTCTGGGACTTCTAAAATAAAATAAAATAAGTAAATGAACAGAAAAAACTTTTAAGTCCAACTTGTATCACTTTGTCTTAGAACTAAGAAAGCAAGAAAGTATGCATTTTGTATTAATTCTTTGCAGTGATTTAGTTCTATTAAAATCCCTATTTTTCTCATTTCAGGGTTATTATGATATAAATAGTGAAGTGTTTTTAAGTTTGCCTTGCATCCTTGGAATCAGTGGAGTATCTGAAGTCATCAAAACCACACTGAAAGAAGATACAGTTTCTGAGAAACTCCAAAGCAGTGCATCCTCAATCCATGGTCTCCAACAACAGTTAAAACTTTGATTCTCAAATGCAATTTGAGAGGCTGAACCTCTACCTAAAGGGAAAAGTCATTTAATTTTACCAATATATATAGGTTTGAGAATTTCTGTATCCTGCTATTTATCCTTACAAACTGCTTGGTTAAAGTAGAGGGTTTCTTGATTAGCTTTGGGATTTAAATCCTTAAGAAGTTACATAAGGAGGGGAAAAATTAATTTTATTTGGGGTTCTTGAGATATCTATGCTGTTCTTCAAATCTACAGAGGGGTAAACATTCATCTGAAGTGTGCATCAATTTAAATCATATATCCTAAACTAAAAGCACAATTCACACTTTGGGAATATTTTATAAGTAATACATCTTTAAAAGAAAATTACCCTTTGACTTTTATAATAAACATAAGTTCAAGGCACAGATTTACAAAATCTGTGTCAGTTGTACATTCACAGGATCCACAGCTTAAGTTACTAATGTTTCTTGTGTAAAATCCTGTTGGTAGTAATAGTAAAGCATTGTATTTCCCTTCTTCAAATTAATTAGCTACCAAAAAATGGAAAAGAATTTTACATGCACTTTAAAACAGAAAATGGAAAGTGAATTTTTAAAATGATATGCATTAAAAGTTTAATTTAATTTCCAGTGGGACTTTGTGAAATTTTCTATAACTTCTTCCTGGAGTATATAAGATCTCCAACATCTCATAAATTAATTGTGATATTAGTAGAACCATAGACAAATGTATATTTTTAGTAGAAATAGATTATGAATGAAAGCCAAGTAGCTTACTTTAGAGCCAAACTATGAGATTTTCATTAAAAACATTGGTCATAATAGGGAGAGGTCAAATGGACTCTCCCCATTATTTGTTCTGAGCAAATCCTTTAACCTCTCCTGATCATACAGTTCAGAGTACACACACTTTGGTGATGGATCAACAGCAATATTTTCTTATGTGAAAGATAGCTTATTATTACTATTGTGACATTACAACTAATAGTAATAGTTAACATTAACACTTCATATATACCAGGCATGATAAGCACTTTATTATTTTACTGAATCCTCACAACAGCCCACTGAGGTAGGGACTATTACCATCATCATTTTATAAAAGGAAACTGAGGTTTAGTCCTCAAGAAGTCTTGGCTATTAAGGGGCACTTATCCATACAACCTCTACTTTTCTAGGCACTAAAAGGGGAAAAGGCTTAACAGCCAAAATAGTTATCAAAAGACCCTAAAGTTGGGGTCCTATACACCATGAAAGGATTACTTTTATTCTCATGTAAGGGCATGCTTTTATAAAAAACAAACATGGGTTGGGCGTGGTGACTCATGCCTGTAATCCCAGCACTTTGGGAGCCCAAGGCAGGCAGATCACGAGGTCAGGAAATAGAGATCATCCTGGCTAACACGGTGAAAGCCCGTCTCTACTAAAAATACAAAAAATTAGCTGGGCATGGTGGCAGGTGCCTGTAGTCCCAGCTACTTGGGAGGCTGAGGCAGGAGGATGGCATGAACCCAGGAGGCGGAGCTTGCAGTGAGTGGAGATCACACCACTGCACTCCAGCCTGCGCGACAGAGCGAGACTCCATCTCAAAAAAAAAAAAAGTTTAAAAATTTGCCAGGTGTGGTGCTGTGCACCTGTAGTTCCAGCTACTCAGGAGGCTGAGGCAGGAGGATTGCTTGAGCCCAGAAGTTCAAGATTACAATGAGCTATGATCATGCCACTGCACTCTAGGCAACACAGTGAGACCCTGTCTCTAAAAAAATAAAAATAAAAATAAAGCAAGCATATAATAGGTTAATCCAGATGGAGATAAGAGGGTTTATAAGGCCAGACACATCCTAGGTAAAGAGGAAATAGGCAAACTAACGCTGTTTTAGTGTAATAAGGAATGCTTATAATGATGAACTTTAGTCAAAGAAAAGGTGAAATTATATTCAGTAACCCATGTTTAGGAAAGCAGAAAAGATTTAATATGCTTGGAAAGATTCCCACCAGAGTTAACTGGATAAAAACCTTGGATATTTGAAGAGAAAAGCATTTAGGTCTATATAATTTCAATATGCATGCGAATTAGTTCATGTTACCCTAACAATGTATTCTTACTGTCCTTTTTTATGAAATAGGAAAGTAAAACTGAAAGAACTATTGTTTTTAAACTAGCCTTTTCTAATATTTGATATCTAAAAGTTAGATAATATGTAATATGCTTTTGAACAATAACCAGAAAATATTGTATAATAAATTACCAATAACTCATTAATTATAAAAGGAACATGTCAATACAACAAATGTTTATTTAACACCTACTGTTATTCCAAATACTGTGTTAGAATTTGACTATTCGAAGATGAATAATAGTCTTTGCCCTCTGGAAGGCCACAATGAAGAAGTAATTCTCTGTATCAGATATTTCTTTGAGTGTTAAGTATATTAGTAATCATGTTGTAAATCCCAGTGTAAGTCAAGAAGCAATATCACCACCATCACCTCCCTATGATTTTGTGATAATTTGACATTCTCAATGCTTGTTAACTTTCATGTTTTTATTTTTACAAAATCATGCAGAGCTTGTTATAATTTTTAGTGGGGTTTGGATTAAAATGCTTTTTTGATGTAGCAGAAGACAAACTTTTTTCCATTTTACATTGTTTTCCTTAAATATTAAGAATAATGAACAAAATAAACTGATTTCAAAATCACCAGGTGATACTTCATTTATTAAGTGAAAGGAAACATTCAGATTAAGGAGATTTTTTCATACAATTCACACAGCACCCAGGATATTTAGTTATTTTGTGTAAAATGAAGAGACTAGATTTTATCAATTGTTTTCAAACTTTTAAAATTATTTTAGCAAGAAAACTTTTAAAATCTTTTGTTTTGAGCCAGGTTCTCACTATATTGCTCAGGCTGGACTCAAACTCCGGCTCAAGTAATCCTCCTGCCTCAGCCAATGGAGTAGCTGGGACTGCAGGTGCACCATCAGCTTATTTGTGTTTTCATCTGTGATAATCGGGGGATTTAAAATTCTCCACTAATATACGTGAGGATAGAAATCAAAATGCCTAATGAGTGGAAAAAACTCGTATTTAGTGTTGAAATGGCAAGCAACTTTCAAACGCATTTCAACTACTGTTACCTTCACATCAAAAAATTAACTGATTTTGCTATTTCTAAAACCACAAAGACTTTTTCCCCACACACATTCAATCCTTCATGGTTCCAATGAAATAGATAAGAAGTTAACACTGTATATTGAGGTATAGTGTTGACCCTGAAAGATTGCAAAAGACTGATGGTAAACATGCAGCAAGAAAGCTTTTTAAACAATATATTGCTGGGCACAGTGGCTCACACATGTAATCCTAGCACTTTGGGAGGCTAAGGTGAGAGGATCAGACCAGCCTGGCCAACATAGTGAAATCCTGTCTCTACTAAAAATATAAAAAATTAGCTGGGTGTGGTGGTGGGCACCTGTAATCCCAGCTACTCAGGACGCTGAGGCAGGAGAATCGCTTGAACCTGGGAGGCAGAGGTGCAGTGAGCCGAGATCATACTATTGCACTCCAGCTTGGACAGCAAGAGCAAAACTCCGTCTCAAAAAATATATATATATATACACACACATAAAATTTTAATATAAATTTATATTTATAAAATATATAAATAATATTACCTGGCATTCCTCCAATTCATAAAGGTACAGTTGCTCTAATTAAAGGGACTCCTGGTTAAGCCGTGGCTTTAAGAACAGTTTGAAAAGCCCATTGCTTTTAAAAGACATAAAACAGCAAGTAAAATGGAAGGACAGACTGACCTCTAGTTTGGTTTGACTGGAACTGTATGCTTAACTAAGGAGTTGGAAAACAGGTGGAGGTTGCAGTGAGCTGAGATGGCACTACTGCACTCCAGCCTGGGCGATGGAGTGAGACTGTCTCAAAAAAAAAAAAAAAAAAGAAAAGAAAAACAATACCTTTTGGAATAGCCTTTATTTGTGTGTGTTAGCAACAGTTTATAATGATGCTTCTACATGCTTTCAGTTAGACCCTCCTTGTGAATATGACCTTCATTTAGATGCCAACTTTGAAGGGAATCAATACCACAGCCTTGTTCTCATTAGGGCTGTACTAAAATAATCGAAACTGTCACACATCTCATCATCAAACTCAAAATTGTACGATACCTTGAATGACACTGTGGTTACAAAACTGACGGTGATGTGTAATGATAACTAATGTAAGCCACCATGAAGAATTTTTATGGGAAGTAAAAATTCAGTTAAGATGGAAGTACCTACCCTTGCATTGTGCAAGGCAATGAAGATCTGAAGTAAGCCTGCCTTCAAGGGCTTGGATTTTGACAGTGGACAGGTACAAAAATACAGCACCAGGTAAAATACGGCCTGTATTATCATTATGTCTGGGTACAGGAGAAATTCTGACTTAGGGAATGGTTTCCTGGAGAAGAAATTACTATCTGGCTTCTCGTGAAACAAAGGCTCTACATTTGACCCTTGCCAACGTAGTATGAAGGTCTTTAAAGCTTAAAAAAAAATCACTAATTAGAGGAACACTGGGCATCATCTAATACAAGTGTATCACTTTACAGTCGGGAGAAACTTATGCCTGAGCTAGAAATGCACTAGCCTACCATCATCACAAGGGCAAGTCAGTGACACAACACTCTGACTGCCAGTGCAGTGCCCTCCCACTTGATGAATCAGTCATTAAGGCTCATTGGCAAGCCATTCCTACTTCTTCCCTTTCCGGCACTAGCTTCCTCAAGTCAACTCTGTGAAATACCTGCCAATCTTATCCTGAACCAGAGTTTCGACCCTCGGAACAGTCTTGCCCACATCTTTGGGACCTGATTCGTCCTGCTGAATCCGGCACTCGAGGGTAGGGTTGGTTGGAACCTACCCCATCAAGCCTCTCTCAATCCCACACGCTGTCCACAATTGCCCGCAGGATGGCAGCCCGGAAGTGACGTAGTGGAAGCGGAAGTGGTGCCTTGGTTCCGACTTCCTGTTGTTTGAGGCTGGGTCGGGGGTGTGCGATTGTGTGGGACGGCTTGGGGCAGCCCAGCAGCGGCTGACTCTGCCTGCGGGGAAGGGAGTCGCGAGGCGGCCGTCATGGCGGTGTCGGAGAGCCAGCTCAAGAAAATGGTGTCCAAGGTGAGGCTGCGACGCGCTCGCCCTCCAGCGCGCGCCCACCGCTCCCTTCCGCGCCCTGCCGAGTCCGTCCCGGCCCAGCCAAACAAGCTTCCCAGACGGGCCGGAAGCCCCAGTGCAGCCCTTAGCCACCTTCTCAGACCCCCGCCCCGAGGCGCCTGTCGCCTGGTGCGGGAATCCCCGTACGGGAGCTGGGAGGGTGGGGGGCGGCGACAGTCGACAAAGACGTGGAGCGGAAACTGCCTGACACCTGCCGCCCACCCGCCCTTCTCTCTTCCACAGAGTTTGGAGCTGTCTGTGGGGCAGTGTGGTTTTCGTCTTAGTTTTTATAAACACAAAGACGGAATCATATTTAGTTCTAGATCTGAGGCAATCCTCTATTCCTGTCCCAATCCAGGGATCCTCCAGTCTTAGCCTTTCTTTTGCTGGCCCGCAGAGATTGTGGCCTTTTCAGTTTTGTATTCTCCAGAAAAGTCCAGAGAAGCCAAAATACCAGTCCCTTACTGAAATACATACCATTACCGTTTCAGGGATTTGCTAAGAGTAACTACTCTTAAGTGTATGCTTCTTATAATGCGTATTTATTTGCCTTGAGCTTAATTTATGATCTTCACGGCTCAAAGCTAGTGGTTTTTTTTTTCAATTTTTAAAAAAGCGGTTAAGCATTTTGTATTTTAAAGCCATGATTTATTTATATAATTACTTCAAACGTGGCACCTCACACCAGAGTGGAATGGCTTTTGTTATGTTTTGTTGTAATTTTCCAAAACATGTAAAATGATTGGGAGTTGAGTCCTGACCAGTTCAACGTGTTAGCTTCGGATAGTTTTGTCAAAGCAAGAATGGTAGCAATCAGCGGTTTAAGCGGTTTCAATTTTTAATAAAACACATTATGTATAAAACATTTTTAAAAACGGACTTTTCCGGTTAAATCGCCCCCATAGTCCTTGATTGAAGACCAAGTAACCTCTAAAGAGAAAGTGACAGTTTTCAAAATAAAGCATACCTTGGTTGTGTAATCATATATTTTAGGCTTCTTGGTTTTGTTTTGATAAACTAGTTATCCTTAGTTACAGAGGACGTGTGGGAAGCCATAGAAGATTGTGACCCAGGTAAAGATCCATGTTGTAACTTTTATATATCACTTTTTGAAAAAACAGTATATTGTTTCACATAGTATGTAGCTGAAGAGTATCTGTTCCATTACTTTTTTTTTTTTTTTTTGAGAGTCTTGCTCTGTCACCCAGGCTGGAGTGCAGTGCTGCGATCTTGGCTCACTGCAATCTCTGCCTCCCAGGTTCAAGCGGTTCTCCTGCCTTAGCTTCCCAAGTAGCTGGGATTACAGGTGCCCACTACTTCACACAGCTGATTGTTGTATTTTTAGTAGAGTCAGGGTTTCACCATGTTGGCCAGGCTGGTCTTCAACTGCAGACCTCAGTAATCCATCTGCTTTGGCTTCCCAAAGTGCTGGGATTACAGGCGTGAGCCACCACGCCTGGCATCCATGACATTTTTTATCTTTAAATTGATAGCGTAGTCATTAAGATTTATTCCTTGGGCCGGGCGCGGTGGCTCACACCTGTAATCCTAGCACTTTGGGAGGCCAAGGCAGGTGGATCACCTGAGGTCAGGAGTTCAAGACTGGCCTAATCAACATGGTGAAACCCCCGTCTCTTCTAAAATACAAAAATTAGCCGGGCATGATGGCGGGTGCCTGTAATCCCAGCTGCTTAGGAGGCAGAGACAGGAGAATCGCTTGAACCCGGGAGACGGTGGTTGCAGTGAGCCAAGATCGAGCCACTGCACTCCAGCCTGGGTGGCTGAGCAAGACTCCGTCTCAAAAAAAAAAAAAAAATTATTCCTTAATGTATGTGTATATTCATATAAAGAGCAAGAATATTCAAATATTAGCTTATTTTTTATACCCTTACTAAGTTTCCTAAGCGTCCTCTAGAGAAACCTGCCATCAAAGACAAAGGCAAGGCATGTTCAGAAGATATTTTATACCTCTGCCTGCCTCCCCCTGCAGCCAACCTGTGATTACTCTAGAAACAAAAACAGAGGTAGGGAAGAGGTAGGAGAGAGCATTCTACCTGTCTTTTGGTCCTTCACTCAATATCTGGAAAATTGAGACTCCTGTATGTGATTATGACGATTCTGAGCATCAGCGTCTGTTCTGTCTAACCTATGAATTTTAGACAGGTAAGAATAGCAAGTAGAGTAATAGAAGCAGTTGTGGGGCTCCTTCCTCCTAAAGAAGGGCTTGAAATGTTTTCCTTTCAGCTGGTGTGGTCTGATGTAAGAATTGTTAGCCAGGACCCTGCACACATGGCTAGGGTGAAGGTCATTATTGTTTTCTCTTTATCTGATTGTAGGCTCTCCACACCCATCATGGTACTCTGGCCACCTGCCTTATGTTTTGTATGTATATTATAAAAGATCTTTTTTTCCCTTGAGCATTATCTTAGCTCCCAATTTCAACATAACTTTTAACACCCTTCTCTGTTACCATTTTTGCAATTAACAGAGGTATATTTATACCAGATTAGTCCCTCTTGCTTTAAAGAAACAACTTTCCACTTTAGATGTTTCATACATACTTATATTTTTACATAGTTTATCTACAGCATTTCTAGAGGCGCAGTCACTGCTAAATAAGTAGAAGAAAACTGTGGGCCTGGTGTGATGGCTCATCCCTGTAATCCCAGTACTTTGGGAGGTAGAGATGGGAGGATCACTTGGGGCCAGGAGTTCAAGATCAGCCTGGGCAACACAGCTAGACTCTGTCTCTACAAAAAATTTAAAAATCAGCCAGACTTGGTGGCATGCACCTGTAGTCCTAGCTACTTGGGAAGGAGAAGCAGGAGGATTACTTAAACCCAGGAATTCAAGGTTACAGTGAGCTATGACAGAGTGAGAACCTGTCTCAAAAAGTAAAAAATGAAAAAAAATTTAAACAGTAACAAAATTGGCCAGGTGTGCTGGCTCATGCCTGTAATCCCAGCACTTTGGGAGGCTGAGGTGGGCGGATCACTTGAGGTCAGGAGTTCGAGACCAGACTGGCCAACGGTGAAACCCTGTCTCTACTAAAAATACAAAATTAGCTAGACATGGTGGCACATGACTGTAATCCCAACTACTCAGGAGGCTGAGGAAGGAGAATTGCCTGAACCTGGGAGGTGGAGGTTGCAGTGAGCTGAGATCATGCCACTGCACTCCAGCCTGGGTAACAGAGCGAGATTCCATCTCAAAAACAAACAAATAAATAAAAATAATAAAATAAAGATTGATATGTCCCTCACACTGTTTTAGGCTCTAGGGATGCAACAGTGAACAATAGGACAAAAAAAACTATGCTTCTGGAATTTAAATTTTTATAAAAGGTAATAAATAATAAATCAAGTAGTATGTTGGAAAGTGATAAGTGCTTTAGAGAGAATAAAGCAGGAAAGGGAAATGGGGAGTGCTAGGGTGTGGAAATGGGATGAGTCACAGTTTTGTATCTGATAGTAAAGAGAGGTCTTTCTGAAAAAATCTATTTGAGCTCACCTGAGAGGTAAAGAAACTGTGTGGTTGGCATGGGGCTCACACCTGAAATCCAAGCACTTTGGGAGGCCGAAGCTAGAGGATCGCATTGAGGCCAGGAGTTCCAGACCAGCCTGTGCAACATAGCATGACCTTGTCTCTTCTCTACTAAAAATATTAAAAATTAACCAGTCGTGGTGCACACCTCTAATCCCAGCTACTTGGGAGGCTGAGATGGGAGGATCACTTGAGCCCAGGAGTTTGAGGTTGCAGTGAGCTGTGATCACACCACTGTACTCCAGCTTGGGTGACAGAGCGAGATCCTGTCTCAAGAGAAAAAACAAACCTGGAACAATCTGGGGTAAGAACATTTCAGAAAGAAGGAAAAACAAATGCAAAGGCTCATAGAAGTTTGTCATGCATGATAGAGGAACAACAAAGGAGGGTATGGTGGCTGGACTGGAGTGAGCAAGGGAGGAAGTGGTGGTATGGGTCTAGACAGAGCATCAATGGTATGAGAGGTTTGGAGGACCTTGCAGGCCATTGTAAGGACCTTGGCGTTTACTTGGAGTATGATGAAAAGCCATTGCTCTGTTTCAGTTGTTACCAATATTACTCTAGCTGCTATGTTGAGACTAGACTGTAGTGGGTTAACGATGGAGGCAGAGACACCATAAAGAGGCTGTTGCAGTAATCTAGGTGAGAGGTGTTGGTGGCTTAGACCAGGACTGTAGCTATGGAGATACCGGATGTATGCTGAAGGCAAAGCTAACAGGATATTTTGACAGATTGGCTGTGGATGTGAAGAAAAGAGAGGGCATCGAGGATAACGTCAAGGTTTTTGGCCTGAGCACCTGGAAGGATATGTATGTATACACATATGGAAGACATTGGAGAAGTAAATTTGGGGGGAAGATAAGGAGTTCAGTTTTGGTCATATTCAATTTGACATTCATTAGATATCCAAGGGGAAATGTCAAATTAGTAATTGTATATACATTTTCTGGAGTTCAGAAAAAAGGTTAAGATTGGAAAATTTTAATTTGAGGGTTTTCAACATATAAATTATATTTTCAACCATGAGGGAGATCAAAGGAATGAGTTTAGATAGAGAAGAAGACCAAGGACTTAGCCTGCACTCAATAATAATTGGTTAGGTTAAGAGAACAAGCCAGCAAAGAAACCCAGAAGGCACAGGCAGAGTTCAGGAGAACAGTTGATGTCCTGGAAATCAAATGAAGAACATATTTTAAGAGAAGGGGGCTGGCCATGATGGCTCATGCCTCTAATCCCAACACTTTGGGAGGTTGAGGTGGACAGATTGCTTGAGCCTAGAAGTTCAAGACTAGCCTGGGCAACATGGTGAAATCCAGCTCTATCAAAAATACACAAAAATTAGCTAGACATCTTGGCGCATACCTGTAGTCCCAGCTACTTGGGAGGCTGAGGTGGAAGGATCAGTTGACCCCGGGAGGCGGAGGTTGCAGTGAACTGAGATCATACCACTGCACTCCAGCCTGGGTGACAGAGCCAGACCCTGTCTCAAAAAAAATTAGGAAGGGGCCATGTGCAGTGGTTCATACCTGTAATACAAACACTTTGGGAGGCTGAGGTGAGAGGATCACTTGAGCCCAGGAATTTGAGACCAGCCTGGGCAGCACAGTGAGATCCCATCTCTATGAAAAATTTAAAAATTATCCAGGTGTGATGGTGCATGCCTGTAGTCCCAGCTACTTGGGAGGCTGTGGTGGGAGTATCACTTGAGCCCAGGAGGTTGAGGCTGAAGTGAGCCATGATCGTACCACTGCACTCTAGCCTGGGCGACAGAGTGAGACCCTATCTCAAAAAAAGAAGCGGGGGGAAAGGAAGGAATCAGTTTGCTCAAATATTGCTGAATCAGCTTGGTCAAATATTGCTGATAGATGAAGTAAGACAAAGATAGTATTGGTCATTACATATCATGTGGCAGTTATTGGTGACCTTACTGAACAATTTCAGTGAAGTACTGAGTATAGAAGCCTAATTGGAGTGGATTTGAAGAGACCAGGTCTCTAGACATTGAGCATCAGTGGTTGCTAACATCACAGAGATACTCAGATATGTTGTGGTCCATGATGAAAAACATTATCCTCTATGAAGTGATCTTATCAGAGAAAGAAGAGGAAAAAAATATAAAAGGAAAAAAAATTTTTTTTTAAAAACTGAGTCTAGCTCTGTCGCCCAGGCTGGAATTTGATGGCATGATCTCGGCTCACTGCAACCTCTGCCTCCCGGGTTCAAGCAATTCTTCTGCCTCAGCTTCCTGAGTAGCTGGGATTACAGATGCATGCCACCATTCCCAGCTAGTTTTTGTGTTTTTAGTAGAGATGGGGTTTCACTGTGTTGGCCAGGCTGGTCTCGAACCCCTGACCTCGTGATCCGCCCGCCTCGGCCTCCCAAAGTGCTGAGATTACAAGCGTGAGCCACCACGCCCGGCTGGAAATTTTGTAATCATGAGGATAATAACCTGTAGATCCAACTAACTCACAGAAACATGTATCTATGAAACTATACTAAAGGTATACAATTAACACATTCCAAACCATGAGAGCCTCTGTAAGACAAATGAACAAATGTCTTTAACAAATTCTAAGGAGCAAAAATAGAGATGTGCCAATCAGTTAAGTATTTTTCAGCTGAACAGTAGATAAATAAAACGTGCAGTAAGAAGTGGGCCATACATGCCTGTAAATCCCAACACTTTGGGAGCCTGAGGCGAGATGATTGCTTGAGGCCAGGAGTTGGAGACCAGCCTGGGCAATATAGCAAGACCCTGTCTTTACAAAAATAAAAATAAATAAGCTGGGCATGATGGCACATACCTGTAGTTCTGTGTACTTGGGAGGCTGAGGCAGGAGGATCACTGAGCCTGGAGTTTGAGGTGGCAGTGAGCTGTGATTGTGCCACTTTACTTCATCCTGGGTGACAGAGCGAGACTGTCTCCAAAATAAATGAAAGGAATGAAGTACAGATAAATGCTACAACATGGATAATCTTGAAAACATGCTAAGTGAAAGAATTTAGTCATGAAAGATCACGTTTGAATAAGCAAATCTACAGAGACAAATTTGTGGTTGTCTAGGATGAAGGCTGGGGGCAAAGTAGAATGGGGGGTGATTGCTAAATGGTATGCATTTCTTTAGGGATGGTGAAAATGTTCTGAAGTTGATTACAGTGGTGGTTACACAACTCCGAATGTACTAAAAACCATAGAACTATACTTTTTAAATGTGTGAATTATATGGTATAAAGAATATAAATTAAAAGGGACTTAAGAGACATTTTAACAAATGCAATGTGTGGACTTTATTAGGATGCTGATTCAAACTGAAAACATAAAAAACATGACTTGAGACTATAGATATTTACTGATGTTACGGAAATAGTGATTATTTTAGTGTGATAATAGGATTGTGGGGTTTTTAGGTTCTTTGAGGCTTTCATTAATGCTAACGATTAGTGAAAAAGATTTTAAGAAAATTCATCCGCTCTAAAATACATGTATTGGTTTTAAACTAAATTCTTACGCGATTTTGCTTTTCAGTACAAATACAGAGACCTAACTGTACGTGAAACTGTCAATGTTATTACTCTATACAAAGATCTCAAACCTGTTTTGGATTCATATGGTGAGTTTATGCAATAAAAATCACAATTTCTATACTTTGAGTTTACTCTCTTTGTTAATTATTGTAATTTTTTCCATTTTCCTTTGAGGTTTGTGGATTTTTCAATTGTAGGACTGCACCACCACCTAATAAAACTACTGGAAGGTAGCAAATTAGAAGATCTAATAAAAACATTTTATATTTTTTTAGTTTTAGTTTTTTATGTTAAAAAAAAATACTCTAGCTGGACGTGGTGGCTCATTTCTGTAATCCCAGCACTTTGGGACGCTGAGGTGGGTGGACCACTGAGCCCAGGAGGTTGAGACCAGCTTGGGCAATATGGTGAAACCTTGTCTCAACAAAAAAATACATAAAGTTGGCCTGGCACTCCTGTATTCCCAGCTAGCCAGGAGGCTGAGGTGGGAGGATTGCTTGAGCCCAGGAGGCAGCAGTTGCATTGAGCTGAGATCGGGCCACTGCACTCCAGCCTGGGCAACAGAGCAAGACTCTGTCTCAAAAAAAGAAAAAAAACCTCTAACATAGAACTATGCAAATTTAAACCTAGGAGGGCATGTTAAAGATAGTTTAGTCCGTTTCCCAAAGTTTTGTCTCTAGACCCTTAGTTGTGCTGGGGACAGGGGTAGAGGCAGAATTCTATAGTTAAGCTTGAGCAACTTATGGATTAAACAAAATTGAGTTTCATTGCGTGAAGATTTCTCAGAGCCTTTAATATGCTAATGTGTTGTGTATCACTGAGATGAGCAAGGATATATTGTATAATACATCCTAAAGTTATTTAACTGCTGAACCTCCCTGCCCCCATAGTCTCTTTATATTTTCAGGAACACATTTTGCAAAACTATACTCTAGACCATCCCTTTCATTTTATAGTTGAGGAAAATATTATTTAATGTGGTCTTTAATTCTATAAAGTAGGTAAGCATGTCAGTTTGTCTCTACTTTCTGTTGAGACAAAATAAAGTTGTAAGACATGACAATGCTTGGAGTTTCCCTTTTTTTAAAATAGTCTTTTCTGTCCCTGCCAAATCCTAACATAATCTCTTCTACCATGTCTCCTTGAAAATACTTAATATGCCAGGGCCGAGGGAAAACCCATGCTGCTTCTTGTCCATTGTGAGACCCTTAACTCTGAAGGCAAGGAACTGAATTTTGTAGCTGAGACTTGCTAAATTTCACTTGCTTCCAAGGCTTTGAAAACATTAGGAAACTGGTGAAGAGAGGTGGGAAGGAACAGAGTGGCAGTCAGTTCTGCATTTCCTGAAACAATAAAGACATGAACCCAAAGTCCTTCCAAACCTAGGTCACAATTCCTTCTCATCTCAGCCTACCTTATTTCTGTCCACATACTGACAGTTTTGATCAAAACTGACAAAGACTCCGTTATCAAATCTTGTATAGTTTCATATGGCTGTACCAAGTGTAAATCATTGTTACCAAATTCTTTTAGAGTAAACAAAGCCCCACATTTATATAAGGTGGTTTTCTTTTTTAAAATGCACAAAATCAGAATACATTGCAGTGTAGCTTACATTCGTTAACGGTAAGTAAAAGAACAAAGGTCAACAATGTACGGTCATGCATTTTGTAGTGATAGAGATACGGTCTGAGAAATGCATTATTAGGCGATTTCATCATTGAGTGTACTTAGACAAACCTAGATGGTATATCCTACTAGGATACACCTAGGTTATATGGCATGCCTGTTGCTCCTAGGCTACAACCTATACCAGATGTTACTGTACTGCATACCATAGGCAGTTGTAACACAATGGTATTTATGTATCTAACCATAGAAAAGTTACATTGAAAACACAGTATAGTAATCTTATGGGATCAGTGTCTTATATGCAGTCCATTGTTGACCCAAACATTACACAGTAGATGGCTATAGTTCTTTGTTTTTGTACTGCACATTACAACCTTTCCCCTATGTGTATAGTGTTAATTCCAAATCATTGTTAGAAATAATAGCTGTCCGGCCGGGCGCGGTGGCTAAAGCCTGTAATCCCAGCACTTTGGGAGGCCGAGACGGGCGGATCACGAGGTCAGGAGATCGAGACCATCCTGGCTAACACAGTGAAACCCCGTCTCTACTGAAAAAAAAATACAAAAAACTAGCCGGACGAGGTGGCGGGCGCCTGTAGTCCCAGCTACTCGAGAGGCTGAGGCAGGAGAATGGCGTGAACCCGGGAGGCGGAGTTTGCAGTGAGCCGAGATCCGGCCACTGCACTCCAGCCTGGGCGACAGAGCGA
>NW_016803902.1:304302-308091 GCF_001698545.2 Rhinopithecus bieti | reverse complement strand
TAGATTCTACATATTTATCAACTTTTTCAGTCATTTTCCTAGAGGTCTCTGCATATCAGATTCTAAGCTGGTAAATTTTATCAGGACCCAGAATGAGGCCATAGAAAAGGTGCTGTCGGCCGGGCGCGGTGGCTCAAGCCTGTAATCCCAGCACTTTGGGAGGCCGAGACGGGCGGATCACGAGGTCAGGAGATCGAGACCATCCTGGCTAACACAGTGAAACCCCGTCTCTACTGAAAAAAAAATACAAAAAACTAGCCGGACGAGGTGGCGGGCGCCTGTAGTCCCAGCTACTCGAGAGGCTGAGGCAGGAGAATGGCGTGAACCCGGGAGGCGGAGTTTGCAGTGAGCCGAGATCCGGCCACTGCACTCCAGCCTGGGCGACAGAGCGAGACTCCGCCTCAAAAAAAAAAAAAAAAAAAAAAAAAAAAAAGCTGTCCAATACAAACTATGTGCTGTACTAAGTATGGACATAAACTATAGATAGAAAAATATGTGGGGTATGAGAAATACAGATTAAAAGAAATTGTCTACATTTGGCTATGAACTTTTCTTTTTTTCATTTTAATACTGGCTAAGGAGGCTGCGACCAGGAGATCACTTGAGTCCAGGAGTTCAAGTCCAGCCTGGACAACTTAGTGAGACCCCATTTCTAAAAAATAGGAAAAAAAGCTGGGCATGATAGTACACGCCTATAGTCCCAGTTACTCAGAAGGCTGAAGTGGGAGGATTGCTTGAGCCTAGAGTTTGAGGATAGCCTGCACAACATAGCAAGACCCTGTCTCCAAAAAACAATAATAAATAAATAACTGTGAGTGACAGTCTGGATAAATGTCTGGAGATCTCTAAAGTATAATGACATTAGATGAACATTTAGTATGGTATTGTTTGATAGTGTTTTTTGTTTGTTTGTTTGCTTGTTTTGCAGTGGAGTTTTGCTCTTGTTGCCCAGGCTGGAATGCAGTGGTACAATCTTGGCTCACTGCAACCTCTGCCTCCTGGGTTCAAGCAGTTCTCCTGCCTCAGCCTCCCGAATAGCTGGGATTACAGGCCTGTGCCACCACGCCTGGCTAATTTTGTATTTTTAGTGGGGATGGGGTTTCTCCATTTTGGTCAGGCTGGTCTAAAACTTCCAACCTCAGGTGATCTGCCTGCCTTGGCCTTCCAGAGTGCTGGGATTACAGGCGTGAGCCACTGTGCCTGGCCGATAGTGATATTTAAATAGTTTTAAAAGTGACTCACACCTGTAATCCCAGCACTTTGGGAGGCCAAGGCAGATGGATAATGAGGTCATGAGTTCGAGACCAACCTGGCCAGCATGGTGAAGCACTGTCTCTACTAAAGATACAAAAAATTAGCCAGGTGTGGTGGCACTCTCCTGTAATCCCAACTATTCAGGAGGCTGAGGCAGGAGAATCGCTTGAACCCGGAAGGCGGAGGTTGCAGTAAGCCAAGATCGCGCCATTGCACTCCAGCCTGGGCGACAGGGTGAGACTCCATCTGAAAAAAAAACAAAAAAGAGCTGATCAATGACATTGAGTGAATCAACAAAGAATTGTTAGTTATTGGACAGGATGGATGATACATTGACAGGTCAGCCCCTTTCAAGGATAAAAATGAATTTTAACCAGTCTTTTTGAAAGAATAACTTATGGGAGTATCTAAAAAAAATGCTCATGATTAAATCATTGTTCTTTCCTTTCAGTTTTTAATGATGGCAGTTCCAGGGAACTAATGAACCTCACTGGAACAATTCCTGTGCCTTATAGAGGTAAATGTCTTATCTTATTAGGTTTCCAGCTAGATGTATTTTGAATACATAATAAATATGTTGCCAAAGAGTTATAAGTAAATTAAACCTACTTTCTCATGGCTTTCATGCTGATGTAGATTTTAGCTTCTATTCAAATTGAAGTTCATTTGGCAGCAACACCTAACATTTTCAGCTTTCTTAAAACTTCCTTACCGAGATGTATGAACAAATAAGTGCCTAAGTTCACCAGAGGAGTTTAATGTTTCACAGAATCAAAGAATTTTAGAACTAGAAAGGGATCTTACTTGCCTCCTAGTTCAGCCTCCTACACCATTCAAACTTTCCTGACAATGGGAAGCTTAAGATACAGGCTTCAAAGTCAGGACAGAGTTATGTTTGAGTTCTTGCTCTATAATCTTAGCAGTTTTGTTACGTGTTATAGATGGACATCTTTGACATTTGGATAATGGTACCTAACTTGGGGGAATGAGCATTTATTCGTTAACGAATGTAAAGGAGTTGGCACAGAGCCTTGAATGTAATAAGGAGACAGTTGAAAGTAGCTATTATTTACAGTTGTGATGTTGGCGCTAATATTAATGATAGATAATTGATCTCTGTTAGCCTGTCTTTCACCCTCTGCTGAAATACTTAGTGGTGAGGAAGCATTTAGCTTCATGTGAGACCATTTTGTTTTTGGACGGCTCTGTTAATTATTCCTTGTAACTAGCTAAGACCCATGTCCTTTACCCATTGATTTCACATAGTACCTGCTACGCATAAGGTAATAAGGATAGGAGCTGTGGATACAAAGATGAATAAAGGATGTACCTCTTCTGGAAGAACTCCACTAATAGGGGAAACCAAGGGAACAGATAGATATTTACACTATTCTGTAACTGCTATAGAATTATAAAATGAAAAAGTGCTATGAGATTACAGAGGAGAAGAAGGCCACATGGGAAGATCACAGAGGAAGTGACATTTGAGCCATTATTAAATAATAAGTCAACCATTCATAACAAGCAGAGGGAAAAAACAGTTAATTGAGCATCAGCATTGTATAAAGCGAGTGTAAATTTAGGGAAGACTGAGTAAAATTTAACATTACTGACTTTGCTATTCCCCTCAGGAAATAAATTCTGCTGGGGGAAATAGGTATGGGAGGGGTGCAGATATATGTATAAATTGTATCTAAACTAAACCTGTGTTCTTTAACCATTCTTCAATTTAAAATAATAAAATAGAGTAACTGAAGTTTCTATTTCTTTTTCAGGTAATACATATAATATTCCAATATGCCTATGGCTACTGGACACATACCCATATAATCCCCCTATCTGTTTTGTTAAGCCTACTAGTTCAATGACTATTAAAACGGGAAAGCATGTTGATGCAAATGGGAAGATATATCTTCCTTATCTACATGAATGGAAACACGTAAGTATTAATAGTGTTCTGTGAATTAGTTATGTTTTATATATTTTGCTCACTAGCATCTGCTTTCTTTTAGCACTCAAAGAGGATTCCAAGTAGGGTAGATAAGTTCAGATAATGGACTAATCACTGAGTTGAGGGTAAATTAGAAAAGGCTCACTAAAATAAATGGGTTTGTGTAGAGCTTTGTAATTTTCAGAATACTTATTTTCACTATTTTACTTGCTTGAGTTGAACCTTTTAAAATAGGCAGGATTCACATAGTAGGAAGTGCATTTTAAAAAATAGTATCCTGGTGGGGTAGTTAGGGAATTCAGATCTCATTACTCAAAGCATTTCTGTCAAGAATAATAGTAGGAAACTTCTGTTTATGTGTCTGATAATGTAACTGTAACAGATTAATGTTCCTATGAAAAGTAACTAGAAAAGCGAGAGAAAATACAAACAACACCTGTTGGAAGGTTTTGGAAAGCTGTTTAGGCAATCAAGACATGGATGGCCAAGATTCTGTAGAGAAGGAAACAGCAAAGAGATAAGGCACTTCTGTCAATAACTTTTCCCCTGGGTGGTACCTACTGACTTTTTTTTTTTTTTTTTTT
>NW_016803902.1:279678-301520 GCF_001698545.2 Rhinopithecus bieti | reverse complement strand
GGCCTGTTGTTTTTTTTTTTTTTTTTTTTTTTTTTGGAGACAAAGTTTCACACTCTGTCACCCAGGCTGGAGGGCAGTGGCACAATCTCAGCTCACTGTAACCTCCACCTCCCAGGTTCAAGCGATTGTCCTGCTTCAGCCTCCCTAGTAGCTAGGATTACAGGCGCCTGCCCACCATGCCTGGCTAAGTTTTGTATTTTAGTAGAGATGGGGTTTCACCATGTTGGTGAGGCTGTTCTCGAACTCCTGACCTCAAGTGATCCACCCACCTCGGCCTCCTAAAGTCCTGGGATTACAGGCGTAAACCACCATGCCCGGCCTACTTCCTGATTCTTGATGCAGGATGAAGGGCTGAGAATCTGGGCAAAGGACCTTAGCTAAGAGGCAGAGAAACCTGCAGAGTCTCTAGCAGTCTCAGGGGGCTGAAAAGACAAAAGTTGCTGTTCTGTCTATCAAAGTAACTAGGACTTTTAGATCTAAGATTTGGGAGAAATGGAAGCCATAAAGAAGTGAGTAGCTCTGGGGATAGTGGTTTATGGCTGTGATCCCAGGACTTTGGAAAGCTGAGTCAGGAGAATTGCTTGAGCTCAGGAGTTTGAGACCACCCTGGGCAACATAGTGAGAACCCCATCTCTATAAAAAAAATTTTAAAAACTAGGCATGGTCATGTGTGCCTGTGACCACACCTACTCAGGAGGCTGAGGTGAAAGGATCACTTGAGCCTTGGAATTAGAGGCTGCAGTGAGCCATGATTGCATCACTGTACTCCAGCCTGGACAACAGAGCAAAAGAAAAGATGAGATACTCTGAATTTCCCACCTTAAGAGATATGTTGAATTCCTGAGCTTCAAAGATGAGATGCTAAAAAAAACTAAGCAGAAAGCCTCTGAAAATCAGCCAAGTTTTCAGCAGTCTTAGGTTAAGGAGGCAATTGGAGTTCAGTACCTTATCAAAAAGAGGAACAAGTAAACATCCTATGCTGTTAGTTGGCACCACTGGAGGAACACATCTTAGGAGGGAGAACTTAGAGGTAGAATGAGCCTTACAAAAATCTGTCCTTGAGGCTGGGTGGGGTGGCTCACACCTGTAATCTCGGCACTTTGGGAAGCCGAGGTGGGAGGATCACTTGAGGCCGGAAGTTTGAGACAAGCCTGGCCAACATGATGAAACCCCGTCTCTACTAAAAATACAAAAATTAGCCAGGGGTGGTGTGGCGCATGCCTTTAATCCCAGCTGCTCGGGAGAGTGAGGTAGGAGAATCACTTGAACCTGGTAGGCGGAGGTTGCAGTGAGCCGAGATCGCACCACTGCACTCTAGCCTGGGTGGCAGAGTGAGTGAGACTCCGTCTCAAAAAAAAAAAAATCTGTCCTTGAGTCAGCTCAGTCCCTGATCCTGACTGTGTATCTGCCTGCCACAGGATAGGGTGAACCTTTGCTGGAAGAAGATAATACATAGACCCTCTATAATTTTTCACAATATCTAGTATACAATTTATATTTATCAAGTACACCAAGAAAGAGAACCAAGAGGAAAAAAAGACGATAGAAACAGGACATCTCTCCACTCCACTGCCACAAACACACAAGTAACTTAGTTATCAGACACAGACTTAAAAATGGTTGTGATCAATGTGTTCAAGAAAATAGAGGACAAGATGGTAAATTTGATTAAAGAGAAAGTAAGTGGAAATCTTAAAAATGAAAAATAGAATAATAGAGATTAAGAACTCAGTAGATGGGTTTAGTAGCAGATTGGACTCAGTAGAGATGAGACTGCCTCAGCCTTCTGAGTAGCTGGGATTACAGGCACCCACGACCACACCTGGCTAATTTTTGTATTTTTAGTAGAGACAGGGCTAAAACCACCTTGGCCAGTCTGGTCTTGAACTCTTGACTTCAGGTGATCGGCTCGCCTCAGCCTCCCAAAGTGCTGGGATTACAGGTGTGAGCCATTACGCCTAGCCTCAGTTTGAATTCTTAACCTGTTGCTTTATAATTGGCCTGGAAGTAGATATTAACATAGATATTAATTTTTTTCTTCAAAGAATTTAGTGTAAAAGGAATGGTATGATAATTAAAACTACCTTGACAAAACTGTAAGAATGTGTGAAGAATTGATTCATACTACAACATTAACAAACTCTGAAAACATGATGCCAAGTGAAAGAAGCCAAACACAAAAGGCCATATATTGTATGATTTCATTTATATGAAGCATTCAGGAAAGCAAATCCATAGAGATGGAAAGTAGATTAGTGGTTGCTAAAGGGCTGTGGGAAAAGGGAAATGGGAAGTGACTACTAATGAGTACAGGGTTTCTTTTTGGGATGATGAAAATATTCTGGAATTAGATGGTGGTAATGGTTGCATAGCGTTGTGAAATAATAAAAGCCACTGAAATGTATACTTTAAAAGGAGAAAGTTTATGGGATGTGAATTATCACCTACATGCATGAGGCTTACATGAGGCTATGATTTAGTTGAGGAATTTTGTTGGGCCGAAAAATTGAGAAAGTGTATAGTCTCAGGGGCCATCCCCACACACACCAGCCACAGTATCTGTGAGTGCTGCACAGATATTGTGCTTGTAACACCCCGAGTCTCAGTATATAAATTTACAGGCAACACAAGAAAAATATTGGAACAGCAGAGATCAACAAGTTTTCACAGAAAGCTTTAAGAAATGTTATTCATTGTCATCTTCCATAAGTTAGGTCAAAATTGAACAAATGAGGTGAGTTTGGTTCTTTGGAAAAGGTAAAAACTGCCCCCAAAGTCTTCTGTCAGGAGTGTTAAAAGAAGTGCCAGTCCTAATCCTGTAATCCCAACTACTTGGGAAACCGAGGCAGGAAGATTGTTGAGTTCAAGTCTAAGATGGGCAACATGGCAAGACCTTGTCTGGGGGGAAGGGGGATGTAAAAAGTAGTTTCTGTGAAGATGGTTAGCTTATCAAGGTGATTGAGTAATTCTTCAGAACTCAGTGAACTTACGAATGAAGTATGTGAGATTAGATACACACAAAATAGATTAAGGAGTAAAAGAAGAATCATCAAATAAGCCATTTTGAGCAACTTTGACTAGCACAGTTTAATTAGTGGTTGGTAGATATTTCTTTTGTTGTTTTGTTGTTGTTGTTGTTGGGTTTTGTTTTTGTTTTTTTGAAACAGGGTCTCACTCTAACCCAGGCTGGGGTGCAGTGGCACAATCATGGCTGACTCACTGCAGCTTCAACCTTCCTGGATCAGGTGATCCTCCCACTGCAGCCTTCTGAGTAGTTAGGACTACAGGCGCATGCCACCATGTACAGTTTTTTATTTTTTTGTAGAGACCAGGCTGGTCTCAAACTCCTGAGCTCAAGCTAGATTCCAAAATGGAGGGGAAAGTGCTGGAATAGAGCTAGAATTTTTAAAATTATGCATGCTGCAAAATAGCCTTATTTGATCCTCCTGCCTTGGCCTCCCAAAGTGCTGGGATTACGGGTGTAAGCCACCACCACTGACCAGTGGTCAATAGGTATTTGAGAGAAAATCTTAATAACTCTTACGAAAAAATAGGCAATCTCTTTGTCATTGTTGTTGGAAGGAAAGATCTTTTAACACCTTTAACAATTCACCTCTTTTGCACTACAGTCTAGCAATTTCTAAGCTAGAATCTACGTATAATTTTTGCTTTTTTTTTGGTTTTTTTTTTTTGGAGAAAGAGTCTTGCTATGTCGCCCAGGCTGGAGGGCAGTGGGCAGTGGTGTGGTCTCAGCTCACTGCAACCTCTGCCTCTGGGGTTTAAGCGATTCTCTTGCTTCAGCCTCCTGAGTAACTGGGACCACAGGCGCACACCACCACACCCGTCTAATTTTTGTGTTTTTAGTAGAGATGGGATTTTGCCATGTTGGCCCAGCTGGTCTCAAACTCCTGGCCTCAAGCAGTTCACCCACCTTGGCCTCCCAAAGTGCTGGGATTACAGGTGTAAACCACCTCACTTGGCTATAATCTACCTATAGTTTCAGAGTTCATAATATCTTTAATAAAAATTTTTAAGAACACGTATTTCCAAGATATCATTGGTGTCTTTTAATGATCTTAAATAATATTGTCACTGTTGCTCATATTCATCCCTAAATTTGTATCAGTATACTTATAATAAATTGTACAGTGGCAATAAATTTTTGTTCTGTGGAGTCAAATGAAGAATAAAACTATGAATTTTGCAATATGCTGCTTTAACTAGTGCTATTTTTATATACTTGAAGTGAGAACCTTGCTGCACATCATGTTTAAAACCACCTAACTCTATTAAAATAAATTAATTAAATGAAATTTTCACGATTGGGGTCCTACAAAGAAAATTGTCAAGCTGAGTTGAAAACCAATGAGAAATGGCCAACCTTTTCTTTTACTGAAAAGCGACTCTGTAGCTGACTTGAATTTTTTTTTCATTTTTTAGCCACAGTCAGACTTGTTGGGGCTTATTCAGGTCATGATTGTGGTATTTGGAGATGAACCTCCAGTCTTCTCTCGTCCTATTTCGGCATCCTATCCACCATACCAGGCAACGGGACCACCAAATAGTAAGTAGAATTGAGATTTTACTTTAAAACTCACATAAACGAAAAAAAACAAAACCTTTGTCAAAAAAAAAAAAATGAAAAAAGAAAAATTAATGATTTCTTTGCTTTTTAGCTTACCAAGCTAGTGGATTTTTTGCAAGTATTCTGAGGCCCCATATCTGCATGTACAGATTCCCACCAAAGACTGGTATTTGGGCTTCCATTTGTAGGTAGAAATCTAAGAATGGTTGTGCTGGATTCCAAAATGGAGGAGAAAGTATAGAATAGAGCTAGAATTTTTAAAATTATGCATGCTGCAGAATAGCCTTATTTGATCAGCTTGTAAGCACATATAACTTGAAAGGTAGTCTGACCTCTCCTTTCTCTTTGCAACTACAAAATCAGAGTTGTAGATAAGGATTAAAGTCAACTGAAGCATTCACATTCGGCTATTCTGGGTATACACAATTGGACACCTAGCTCTTAGCTTTCTTCTCTTTTGTGCAGCCAATTCATGATTTTACCTTGTGCAGAGTGGTGGGGAGCATGGAGACAGTATCGCTTCTCCCCTAATTGGAATATATTATCTCTGTTATCTCTGTTTTCTTGAATAATTCTTACTGATACGTAAAAATCACTCTGAATAATTGTGAGTTGATTGTACTTATTTTGAAATTGCTAAATCTGTATTGATTTCATTGTGTTTTGAGCTGTGACTTCTTTTTTTTCTTTTTTTGGTAAATTTTCTTTAAGATTATAATTAACCAAACTTGTTTATCTTACAAGACAAATTATATGTGCTTTCATTTTTCTTCTGCTGAAAATTATACTTCCTTTTTAACACATTCTTTCCTGAGGAACATCTTGGTTTATAAGCCAAATGGGAATTTAACAGAAATAATTTTTTAACCCATTTCTCTTTCCTTCCCTACCTTCCCAGAATAAGCTTGATTTTAGGATTACTATTTCTTTTAGTAAAGATACCGGTAATTCTTGTGGATCAGAAATTTGTTTTTATCTTATTAAATTCTGTTGACTCTAGTGCCCGAGAGTAGAGTATCTTGCTTAAGTTTGAAATACTAAATATTTGGCTGGGTGTGGTAGCTCATGACTGTAGCCCCAGCACTTTGGGAGGCTGAGGTGGGGGGTGGATCACCTGAGGTCAGGAGTTCAAGACCAGCTTGGCCAACATGATGAAACCCTGTCTCTACTAAAAATACAAAAATTAGCCAGGTATGTGGTGGTGCATGCCTGTAGTCCCAGCTACTCGGGAGGCTGAGGCAGACGTTGCAGTGAGCTGACACTCTGTTACTGCACTCCAGCCTGGGTGACAGAGCAAGACTTCATATCCAAAAAAAAAAAAGATATCAAATATTTCCTAGTCTTGTTACGTTTGTTTATTTGCTCAGGTAATATAGCAAGTGACCGCTATGACAAAAGTAACCTTTTCAGAAACTCAGATAGTCTCCTAAGCCAACTTTTTTTTTTGTTTTGTTTTGTTTTTTTTTTGAGGACGGAGTACGGAGTCTTGCTCTGTCGTCCAGGTTAGAGTGCAGTGGTGTGATCTGGGCTGACTGCAACCTCCACCTCCTGAGTTCAAGTGATTCTTGAGCCTTAGTCTCCTGAATAGCTGGGATTACAGGCCCCCACCACCATGCCCGGCTAATTTTTGTATTTTTAGTAGAGTCAGGGTTTCACCATTTTGGCCAGGCTGGTCTTGAACTCCTGACCTCAAGTAATCCACCTCAGCCTCCCAAAGTGTTGGGATTATAGGCATGAGCCACCGCGGCTGGCCTGCAAAATTTTTTTCCCCTAATTTCTTTGAGTTTTACGTTTACGTTGGAAGTGCAGTATTCAAGAAAGATACCATACTGTTGTCACTGTTGCAATTCAGTTTTGTACTCAGTCACTGTAAGTCACATTAAACACTCTAGGGCTGATTCTTTTTTCTTTTTTTTGTCAGTTAAAGTCAAGATTAACTTCTCTTTTTCTTCCTCTATGTTGATTAGCCTCTTGGCACCACTGATCTTAGTTCTTTGGCATTCATATTCTCTTTAAAGAATATATAAAGTATTCTTTAAGCTTGCTGGATTTTAACCTTTTATCCCTAGTATTTCTGAGCTTTTGTTTTGTTTATTTATTTTGAGATAGGGTCTCACTCTGTCACCTAGACTAGTTTTTAACAGTCTGGATAATGTAAGTTTTGTATAGGACTTCTCATAGTAATTTGAAGTCTCTTAAAGTCTTCAAACAAGCCAACAAAATCAGCTGTACTAAAACTGGTCAACAGTTACAAAAGAAATATCAAAAGATTTATTAGATATAATAAAGAAGTTACTCTCTAAGAAGTTAACTTTGGACCAAAGGAGGCCAGAATTACCTTCCTCTAAATTTGAAGTTAAACCTGCTCTTATCTCAGGTTATAGACTTCTTGAGAACTTTAAAAGCTGACCAGGTTGACCTGTTTGCCAGTTCTTTTGGTTGGGGTTGTCGTAAGTATTGTAATTCATGTTTTAATGATTTGAGGATTATGAAAGGGTAAGGTATTTGTTTTGTTTTGGTGCTGAGAATTGGATTTTTTAACTGTGTGAAATTTTGCTGTGTATTGACAGTGTGATGTATATCTTATTCAGTAGCCTACATATTCAGGCCTTGTATATTATTTTTACAATGTGAAAAAATTGTTTTTAGCTTCCTACATGCCAGGCATGCCAGGTGGAATCTCTCCATACCCATCCGGATACCCTCCCAATCCCAGGTAATGAAAAATTATCTTTTGAATAATTGTATTACAAATTTTTCTATTAGATCTAGAATCAAAATAATTTGCTAATTAGGGCATTAAAATAAATTTAGTTGCAATTTAGTGGAAGATAAAATTTGGTTTATTGCTGGAATTTATTTCTTTATTTATTTGAGACAGAGTCTTGCTCTGTTGCCTGGGCTGGAGTACAGTGGTGCAGTCTCAGCTCACTACAACCTCTACCTCCCAGGTTCAAGTGATTCTCCTGCCTCAGCCTCCCTAGCAGTTGGGACTACAGGCATGCGCCACCACGCCTGGCTAATTTTTGTATTTTTAGTAGAGACGGGATTTCACCATGTTGACCAGGATGGTCTCGAACTCCTGACCTTGTGATCCGCCTGTCTCAGCCTTCTGAAGTGCTGGGATTACAGGTGTGAGGTGCCGCGCCTAGCGTATGTCTTTTTGGGTTTTTTTGTTTTGTTTTGTTTTTTGTTTTTTGTTTTTTTTTGAGACGGAGTCTCGCTCGGTTGCCCGGGCTGGAGTGCAGTGGCCGGATCTCAACTCACTGCAAGCTCCGCCTCCCGGGTTTACGCCATTCTCCTGCCTCAGCCTCCCGAGTAGCTGGGACTACAGGCGCCCACCACCTCGCCCGGCTAGTTTTTTGTATTTTTTAGTAGAGACGGGGTTTCACCATGTTAGCCAGGATGGTCTCGATCTCCTGACCTCATGATCCACCCGTCTCGGCCTCCCAGAGTGCTGGGATTACAGGCTTGAGCCACTGCGCCTGGCCTTTTTTGTTTTTTTTAAAGAGGGTATTATAAAATATTTTTCCCCTTGGCTGAATTCATTATAACTAACATTCCATTAATATTTCAGCTATCTATACTAGATATACAAATTTCTTAAAAGGGAAATAACAAGGACTTCAAGGTCAAAAACCAATTGAGATCATCGTCATTACTCACCCCATTTCTTTCCTCTGTAAAATAAAAATGCAGCCCAGGAGCTGCCTTTCTCTAGATTGAAAGAAACTCCTTTCAAACTATACACACACACCTTAAAATTCTAGCAATAAGGCCGGGTGCGGTAGCTCACACCTGTAATCCCAGCACTTTGGGAGGCCGATGCAGGCAGATCACCTGAGGTCCTGAGGTCAGGAGTTCAAGACCAGCCTGGCCAACACAGTGAAACTCCATCTCTACTAAAAATACAAAATTAGCTAGGCGTGGTGGCACATGCCTGTAATCCCAGCTCTTTGGGAAGCTGAGGTAGGAGAATTGCTTGAACCCAGGAGGTGGAGGTTGCAGTAAGCCAAGATCGTGCCATTACCCTCCACCCTGGGCAACAGAGCAAGGACTCTGTCTCAAACAAAACCGCACAACCTATCTTTTCTATACATTGCAGAAATCAATTAATAGTTCAGATAATGGGGTCAAACTTGTCGCGTGATATTTAATTCATAGACTACCTGTACTGTCAAACTTTATTCATTTAGTAATAACATAGGTAACTAAATTTAATTCATAGACTACCTGTACTATCAGCCTTTATTATCCATTTAGTAATAACGTAGGTAACTAAATTAAATTAACAATGAAATCAGTCTGTTAATAACACACACTAGAGAATCAATGATAAATAATTACTAACCCATGTTTTAAATGTATACTTGTTTCAGTGGTGATCTAGGAGTACTCTCCAAAGGTGGTCTTTGGGCTAACTTAAAATTCCACTCAGCGCTTTGGGATGCTGAGGTAGGAAGATTGCTTAAGCCCAGAAGTTGGAGACCAGCCTGGGCAACATAGTAGACCTCATGTCTACAAAAAAAATGAAGATTAGCCAGGCATGGTGGTGTGAACCTGTAGTCCCAGCTACTTGGGAGGGTGAGGTGGAAGGATCACTTGAACCTACAGCTCGAGGATGCAGTGAGCCATAATTGCACCACTGTACTCCAGCCTGGGCAACAGAGTGAGAACCTGTCTCAAAAAAAAAAAAAAAAAGACTGGCATATACTGATGCCGAGATGAGACTTCCAGCTGCTCTAACAATTAGCAAGGAAAATTTAACTCTAACTCTTCTTAGTTTCATATAAC
Source organism: Rhinopithecus bieti (assembly GCF_001698545.2). Lineage (NCBI taxonomy): Eukaryota > Metazoa > Chordata > Mammalia > Primates > Cercopithecidae > Rhinopithecus > Rhinopithecus bieti. The sequence continues at coordinate 292,141 of NW_016803902.1, read as the reverse complement.
CCAGTCATAATCCTCATGGATAAATGCAGCCAGATTTCTGAACACATGGCATAGGTAAATACATATATGTACATATATAATATCTAGGATTTTGAAAGTTAATTTAGCAAACATTTCATTTCTGGGTTGTCTTAATTTCACAACTTTTTGGAAGGTAATAAGCATTCTGTCACTTTGGATAGGTAAGCAGAGATTAGAAGAACATTTGTCAGGGACAATAGAGAAAGATTCCTTTGGTAGTAATATATAAGCAGGTTATATATTTTAGATTTCTTGAGGCCCTAAAATTTCTGATTAAGTTCTAGAAATGGAATCCTACCTGAAGCCTTGAAGTTACAAGTCTTTCTACTGAACAATTGCTAGTAAAAAGGAGGTTTGGACATGAGGGAATAATTGTTGAAGATATGCTATTGAACTGGACTTCTGAACAATAAAGCTACAGATGGAGATTTCTCTGAAGTTAATATCTGTAGGCTTAGAAGAGTTTTATACCAAGTTACAGAAAAATTCAGCAATGTGATCACATTGTCTTTGCAAAGGTGTGCAAAATGGGAGAAACTCCAGAAAAAAAGAGCAATTTATCCCAGTTTTCAAAACGGTAGATTTAGAAATTTCAGTAAGATTGACATTTCTTTACAACATTATAGCATGGATTACTGAAGAGACTAGAAGAAACAAAAAAGTACTGTGTTCAGTAGCCTCTAGCGTGTGTCCGCTAGGAACAAAAATGCTTTTTTTTTTTTTTCCTGATTTTGCTCTTACACTGATATATAAGAGAAGTACCATGATTACATTGAATCTTCAGCAAGTCATATATAAAACTTTGTTGAGGACAAGTTATAAAGTGGAGGCTGATAATACAAATAGGAGAATGTTTGAACCACTGCATTGAAAAAGGATTATTGACCATAAACTCAGAAGGAGCTCTTGCTCCAGTGCTCTAGGGGTGGTTTTTTTTTTTTTTTTTTGAGATGGGGGCTTCACTGTATCACCCAGGCTGGAGTGCAGTGGCATAATCTCAGCTACTGTAGCCTCGACTTCCTGGGCTCAGGTGATCTTTCAACCTCAGCCTCCCGTGTAGCTGGGACTACAGATGTGTGCCACCACACCTGGCTAATTTTTCTATTTTTGTAGCGATGGTTTCGCCATGTTGTCTAGGCTTGCCTTGGACTCCTGGACTCAAGTGATCCACCTGCCTCAGCCTCCCAAAATGCTAGGATTACAGGTGTGACCCATTGCACTCAGTCTGGGCTGGCTCTTTTTAATCAGTAATTTTAATGAGCTTGTAAAAGGCAAATGTCATAGAATTGACAATTGTAGGTAAAGTAGGATTAATTGAGATTTATTGTCCAACTAACCAGGCAGCCAGTAATCATCCTATTCTAATTTTCTTCTTCATTGTAAGGGAAACACTGACGAGTAAGCATTCAGAGGAAAGCAATCAGATCTGAAAATCATGTCCTGAGACAAATGGTTAAAGGAATTAAGAATATTTAGGGCCAGGCACGGTGGCTCACACCTGTAATCCCAGCACTTTGGGAGGCCGAGGCGGGCGGATCACAATGTCAGGAGATTGAGACCATCCTGGCTAACAGAGTGAAACCCCGTCTGTACTAAAAATACAAAAAATTAGCTGGGCATGGTGTTGGGCGCCTGTAGTCCCAGCTACTCGGGAGGCTGAGGCAGGAGATTGGCATGAACCCGGGAGGTGGAGCTTGCAGTGAGCTGAGATCACACCACTGCACTCCAGCCTGGGCAACAGGGCGAGACTTCGTCTCAAAAAAAAAGAATATTTAACCTGAAGAAGAGAAGCTTGAGGGGAAAAATGTTAGACGTTCTCAAATATTTGAGTTTTAGGAGTCTCCAAATAGTTGAGTGATCTTCCAAAATGCAAATTTAGGACTCCTGTTTATAAATTATATTGAAATGATGTTTAATGTTAAATAGAGAAAGATGACCATTTGTCAGAGGTGTTATTTAGGTAAGAGATTGTTGCAAGGGTGATTGGAGTAGAATACCTCTAAGGAAAGTTCCTCTGACTTTGATATGAACACATGAATGACAGAAACTGTCCAGAAAGTGAGAAAAAAGGTTTTTTTTAAACTATTTAAATACGAGTTTGGTATGAATGTTACCAAAAGAGTAAAAGAAAACTGTTTTCGGGTTAAATATTCTCAAAGGTTACCAATAAGCCACAGGTAAAAATTAAATAGTATCATTTTCCCACAGACTGAGAACTCAGAAAAGTTCTGTCACAAATTACGTGTTGCTTCTGATGCTGTTGGATTGTCCTTAGAAATACTCTAGTTAGTTTCTGCTGCTATGAAGGTGACTCTCATATAACTGAGACCACGCAAGAGCATTTAACCATTTAAGAGTAAATCCAGTGTCATTAATACAATTTCCATAGAACTTTAATTGAATAAACACTTGCAGCTCTAAAACTGTAAATTCATCAACTGGTAAAATAACCATATGTCAAGCTTAACTTCCTGAATGGGGTTCTTAAAAATACTATAACGTTGGGTCATCTTAAATGTTAAATGTTTTTTGTCCTTGTCTTTAGTGGTTACCCAGGCTGTCCTTACCCCCCTGGTGGTCCATATCCTGCCACAACAAGTTCTCAGTACCCTTCCCAGCCTCCTGTGACCACTGTTGGTAAGTACCCTTGAAAACTTGTGTTCCTCCATATAAGCAAAGTCTAACTCCCTGTTGTGAAAACCACATTTCACTTGTGAAATTTTGGACTACTCTTTCTTCTTAGAGGAAAACCTATAATAGTGTACTATAATCTTAAAGTTGAAGCAAATGACTTATTATCATGTAAATGAACCTTCTACCAGGGCATGAACATAAATCTGATTAACTCATCAGATTTATTGATCACATAGTTTTATTTGTGAGCCAAACATGTGTTGAACTATTGGCAGATACATATATTTTCCTAGCTTGGTTATACGTGCAAACAGATCACCAACATTAAGAGAAGAAAGTAAAATGGGTTAATATGAGCAGGTCAAATAAGGCAAATTATTGAAGACCAGTAGTTTTTGCTTTTTGTGTTTGCTTATTAGCATTACCTGAAATATAATTTTCTTCAGCTGAGAAAACTAAGGCAGTAAGAGAATTTCTTTAGAGTCCAGCCTTCATCTACGCCTGTCTCCCACTTGCACCACCATATCTGCCTTCTCCATGTTACCATAAGTTGGTTATCTTTGCTTCTATCTAAAACAGATTTCTCCACGAGACCTTATCCCCTCTAATGTACTTGGGGCATCACTTTAGCAATTCCTTCCTCTCAAGTTTTATTCTCTACTGGATGACTCATCAGCACACAGAACCATGCCCTAAAAAAACTTTAAAGAGTCCTCCTCTTCAGACAAACAAATGGAAAAACATCTCATGCCCATGAAGAATTAATATTGTAAAAATGACTGTGTTACCCAAAGCAGTCTGCAGATTCAGTGCAATCTCTATCAAAATACCAATGTCATTGTTCATAGAAATAGAAAAAGCTATCACAAAATTTATGTGGAACCAAAAAAGAAGCCAAATAGCCAAAGTGATCTTGAGCTAAAAGAACAAAGCTGGAAGCATTATACTACCTGACTTCAAAATACATTACAAGGTTGTAGTAACCAAAACAGCATGGTATTGGTATAAAAACAGAAACAGACCAATGGAACAGAATAAAGAACCTAGAAATAAATCCACATATTTACAGCCAACTGATTTTCAACAAAGGTGCCAAGAACATACATTAGGAAAAAGACATCATTGTCCATAAATGGTGGGAAAACTGGATATCCATATGCAGAAGAATGAAACTGGACCCCTATCTTGCACAACATACAGAAATCAACTTGAGGTGGATTAAAGACTTAATGTAAGACCCAAAACTATAAAACTACTAGAAGAAGACATAGGGGAAACCCTTCAGGACATTGGCCTAGACAACCATTTTATAGTTAATATCTCAAAAGCAAAGTCGACAAAAATAGACTACTGAGATGATACTAAATTAAAAAGTTTCTGGGCCAGGTGCGGTGGCTCACGCCTGTAATCCCAGCACTTTGGGAGGCTGAGGCGGGTGAATCATTTGAGGTGAGGAGTTCAAAACCAGCCTGGTCAACATGGTAAAACCCTGTCTCTCCTAAAACTAAAAATGCAAAAATCTAGGCATGGTGGGGCACCTATGTAATCCCAGCTACTCAGGAGGCTGAGGCAAGAGAATTGCTTGAACCCAGGAGGTGGAGGTTGCAGTGAGCCGAGATCGTGCCACTGCACTCCACCCTGGGCAACAGAGTGAGACCTTGTCTCAAAAAAAAAGCTTCTGCACAACAAAGGAGATAGTCAATAAAGTAAAGAGACAACCTGTTGAGTGGGAGAAAATATTTGCAAAGTACCCATCTGACAAGGGACTAATAAGTATGCAAGGTATTCAAACCACTCAACAGTAAAACAAAAAACCATTAAAAGGTGGGCAAGGAACATGAATAGACATTTCTTAAAGGAAGATATACAAATGGCCAACAGGTACATGAAAAAATCCTCAGTATCACTCATCATCAGGAAAATGCAGATAAAAACCACAAAGAAATATAATCTCCTAAGAGTTTGAATGGCCGTTATTAAAAAGATAAAAAAATGAAAAATAACAAATGCTAGTGAGGATGAGAAGAAAAGGTGACATACAGTGTTGGTGAGAATGTAAATTAAAGCCACCATGGAAAACAGTATGGTGATTTGTAAAAAAACTAAAATTAGAACTACCAGACAGTTCAGCAGTCCCACTCCTGGGTATTTATCCAAAGGAAAGGAAATCAGTATATTAAAGGAATACCTGTACTCCCATTATTATAGCAACAGTATTTATACTAGCTGAGATATGGAGTGAACCTAAGTATTTATCAGCAGATGAATGGATAAGGACAATGAGGTATATGTACACAATGGAATACTATTCAGCCATTAAAAAAGAATGAAAACATGTCATTGTAGCAACATGGATGGAATTGGAAATAATCTAGGCACAGAAAGACAAATATCAAATGTTCTCATGTGGGAGCTAAAAAACTTGATCTTCTGGAGGTAGACAGTAGAATGATAGACACCAGAGACTTAAGAAGTGTGTGTGGGTGGGATAGGGCTTATGAAGAAAGGTTGTTTAATGAGTACAAACATACAGTTAGATAGAAGGAATAAGTTCTGATGTTTGTTAGCAGACTAGGGTGACTATAGTTAACAATGTATTATCTATTTCAAAATAGCTAGAAGACTTAAAATGTTCCCACCACATGGAAATGATAAATACTCAAGGTGATAGATACCCTAAATACCCTCACTTGATCATTACATTCTGTGCAGGTAACAAAATATCACGTTACCCACATAAATATGTACAAATATTATGTATCTAAACAATTTTTTTAGGCCGGGCACAGTGGCTCACGCCTGTAATCCCAGCACTTTGGAGGCCGAGGTGGGCGGATCATGAGGTCAGGAGTTTGAGACCAGCCTGGCCAACATGGTGAAACCCCGTCTCTACTTAAAATACAAAAAATTAGCCAGGCATGGTGGTGCGTGCCTATAATCCTAGCTATTCAAGAAGCTGAGGCAGGAGAATTGCTTGAACCCTGGAGGCAGAGGTTGCAGTGAGCTGAGATCAGGCAACTACACTCCAGCCTGGGCAATGGAATGGGACTCCATCTGGGGGGAAAAAAATTTTAAAAAAGAATCCTCTTCTCTATTCCACTTTTCCTGCCACCACTATTGGATATCTTTATTCTTCTCTGAATAACTCCTTGAAACAACTGTCTTTGTTATCTTCAATACCTCTTCTCCCTTTCTCTTTTAAACCTCCTCCTTTTGGACTTTTTCTCAATACCATTTTGCTAAAACTGGTCATGATTACCAATAACCTTTTTGAGGTTACATCCAATGGATAGTTACTATCCTCATCTTGTCCTATCAGCAGCATTTCACACAGTTGGTTATTTCCTCCTTGATACACTTTCCTCTCGTTTTCCAAAACACCATACTCACTTGATTTTCTTCTTGTCTCATGGGTACTCATACTTAGTCTTGCTCTCTTGCTCAGGCTGGAGTGCAGTAGTGCTGTCTGCCCACTGCAACCTCCATCTCCTGGGCTCAAGCGATCTTCCCACCTCAGCCTCTTGAGTAGCTACGATTGTAGACATACACCACCATGCCCGGCTAATTTTTGTATTGCCCAGGCTGGTCTTGAACTCCTGGATTCAAGTGATCCACCCACGTTGGCCTCCCGGATTACAGATGTGAGCTACTGCACCAGGCTCCCTTGTTCTTTTTGAAACTTAGCAGTTTCACTCTGTAGATTTTATTGTGTTTTATTTTATTTTAGAGACAGAGCTTTGCTCTGCCACCAGGCTGGAGTGCAGTGGCATGATCTTGGCTCACTGCAATCTCTGCCTCTTGGGTTCAAGCGATTCTCCTGCCTCAGCCTCCTGAGTAGCTGACACTACAGGCGTGCACCACTGCACCCACTAATTTTTGCATTTTTAGTAGAGACGGGGTTTCACCATGTTAGCCAGGCTGGTCAAACTCCTAACCTCAGGTGATCCACCTGCCTCGGCCTCCCAAAGTGCTGGGATTACAGGCATGAGCCACCTCGCCCGGCCTGGATTTTAATTTTATGGTGTAATCTGAATTAAGAAAGATTTAAAATTTACCAAATGTTCAAGAATGTCAGTATATAGTACAGTACCCAGAAAAGAATGGTGTTCCACTCAGTGATACTTCCACATGTTACGAATTTATGTTTGAGGAATGTCAGTGGACTGATTGGCCTCTTTATGAAGTCCCTTGGAGGGTGTACTCTCAACTATACTTTGCTTATGCCAGAATCTCCAGGTTTGTTTGATCTCTGTAGAGTCCTTTTACCAGAGTGCTATAGATATCTTCAACCTCAGTTTACATAGTGTTTTGAAAACTCTAACTAGGGGAATGAGGACGTGGTAGTCAGTGAATAATGAAGGAACAAACCGATTCACATAGCAAAAAAAAAAACAAAAACAAAACCTAACTGGTAGTATGCATTGAAACTTAACACAAAGATTCTTTTTCCTGTTACTATAGACGCAAAACATAAATTGACTATACCTATCTTAATCAGTTTCACATACAAGATCCCTGAAAAATAGTGGGTATGGATGGGCACCAGGTGAGCCACCACAAAGTTTCTCTACCACAACCACCACCCCTGCCCCGGCAAAAAAAGAGGAAGTTTAAAAGGCTTTGGCAGTTCCTTACTCCAGTCTCAGCAGAGTGTGAAAGTTCTCTTTTGAAGGCTTATTTTAAAAAGCTATATAGATGATTGCAGTTGATTTATAGCTCTGAATCCTAGGCTTTAGGCCCTTAACATATACACAGTTTGACTTTTACTAGTTGCAGTTAAATAATAATAAAACTGAAGAATAGGTGTTTATTCCCAGTTAAAGCCAATACCTACCACAGAATTTTTCTTGGTAAAACTTCATAAATACTGTATATTTCAACCTCTAAGTTTTAAAAATGTCATTTTAAGATTTTGTTTCTAAAAATCAAATAAACAAGGATCAGAAACAGTAAGTTTGGAAGGCTGCTATTAACAGAGATTCAGGGACCTTTGTTTTACCTTTATTAAAGTGTTGTTTAAAAATGTGGGAGTGGAAAACCCTGAAAATGCCGCAGCTGAATGATTTGTTTCTGTAGTTTCCACTCTTTAGTCCATACTGTATATTTAGATAAAGAAAGGAAAAGGTAAAGAAAAATAAGAGCGCTTACCTGTTAATATTTCTTTGAGGATAGAAGCCAGTAAACATGACAAGTTTTTCTTGACTGTCTTATCCAATGCTGTTCTTCTCTCTGGCCATCTTAGATTAAGTGTTTGGCCTACAGAGGCTCTACTTTTGGCCAGGCACGGTGGCTCACGCCTGTAATCTCAGCACTTTGGGAGGTGAGGCGGGTGGATCACGAGGTCAGGAGATTGAGACCATCCTGGCTAACATGGTGAAACCCCGTCTCTACTAAAATACAAAAAATTAGCCGGTCGTGGTGGCGGGTGCCTGTAGTCCCAGCTACCCAGGAGGCTGAGGCAGGAGAATGGTGTGAACCCAGGAGGCCAGAAACTCTTCTTCTTCTTGTTATAGCAGGTATAGAGAAAATTCAAATTTCTCCTAAGATGTTTGAGAAAAAAGTTTTGTTTGGTAAGTGTTTACAAAGTAGATGAGAATCTTCCACCAAATCTTTTTTCTTACTTGTTTGCATAAACAATATCTTAAAGTGGCGTGGTTCATCGAATTTTGAACTTTGATGAGTTTTCTTTTACTTCTTTGAAAACTCTGGGTTTTCTTTTCGACTTTTAATTTCGGATCTTAGTTATAATTCTTTTTTTTTTTTTTTACAAAGTAGTTCGATTTTTAAAAGTTTAGATATACTTCACAGTGAAGTCTATGTGTGATGGAGATAAGACTAGGTCTAATCTTGATGTTTGTAGCTTCCTCAGGTGAACTATGACCTTTATAGGCCGAGCGACTGCTGCCTTGGCTTGGTTCCTATTTTGAGTGTTAATGGCTTTGGCTGGAGAGTCTTGGCAAGGACTTATTTGGTGATGTTATGGCAGCATTTGCTTGAACATATTCTGTAAAGAGAAATACAATGTAAATTCCAGGATTTAAATGTGTGTTTTAAAAATAGGGGTTTAAAAATTTAGCATCAGTATAATTTGACCCATTAGACCAGATATAATAGCTTTAACAAAGCATGTTGATGTGTTTATGTGTGAAAAATTCACTAACTATAAAAAGACCCTTAAGTTTTCATTAGTTCTGATAACTTCTGTGCCAATTAATGGAATACCACCACTGTTGCATGTGATTGAATGCTTAATTATAGTCATATCATTTAGGTACCTAATCTATGGGAGAAGGATTTTCCCTCCTATCTCACAAGAACCGTCATAAAATATCATATAGATTATAAGACAGGTTCTTTTAGAAAGGTTTTTAAAATTCCTTTTGCTAATGCATCCTTATACTATAAAATGGGAACTAATGAAATCTTCAGTAGTCATCATTTCATGAATCACCCTTTGGATATGAAATTCTAAACCAAACTCTTGTAGAAATTGGCTTTTCACTTTAAAGGACTTTTAAGTACAGTAAAAGGAATTAGAGATTTTATTTGGTCTAAATTCTGTCCAGATGACTGAACAGCTAAGACTTTAATTCATAATAAGCCCGTGAAAGGGAGCTCACTCTCTGACATATTTTAATCTGTATGTTCAGTGAGTGTGGAAAGATGTGTTGCCTTTTTACATAGCCCTATTTGAAGGAGACCGACTTACTCTACAAATTGCCATGAAGAACAAGTTCTTGATTAGGTAAGAAAATACCCTTTAGTTAAGTACCTGTAAAGTTTGGAAGTTCACAAAACCACCTTCACTTCTGACACTCATTGCAAGTTCAGGGTTTCCCAAGGCCACCCTAAAGTTCTATAATTATCTAGAAGGACTTTAAAAGCTCACTGAAAGCTGTTATACTCACAGTTATGACTTACGGCAAAAGATACAGATTAAAATAGGCTAAGACACTTGTGCAACCCAGAAAGTTCCGAGTGCAACGCTTCTAGTTGTCTTCTCCCAGTAGAGTCATAGGCGGTGCTGATTTTTCCCAGTAACAGTACGTATCATTGTGCATGGAGTATTACCGATCAAGGTAGCTCACCTGAGCCTTGGGTCTAGAGTTTTTATCAGGGCTTGGTCATATAGACACCACTGACTGCCTATGAGTTGCCCTTTAGTCTCCAGCTCCTCCAGAGGTTGAGCTGTTAACTATCACTGCATGGCCCAAAGAGCCCCCCATAAATCACATTGTTAGACTGTCTGGTATAAATACAGGACACTCAAATTAGTCAGGAAGTTCCAAGGGCTTAGAAATCACCCCCAGGAGCCAAGGGCAAAGGCATGGCCCCTCTTTGGGTAAAGTTAATTCTTGACTACACAGAACCAAGTTATAAGGTATTTTGCCTTATTTTGCTTGAACTTTAAAAATATCTGAATACAGGAGCTGCTGCCACCATCGCTGCAGCAACGGCAGGCACTGCCACCGCTGCCTGAGGAGTGGGCTTGGGAAGGAAGTGGTCACCTTGCTCGGAGCTTTTTCGGAAGCATTGTTGTCCCTTGCAGCCCTCCCACAGGAATGACAGTGGACAAAAGTGAGCTGGTACAGAAAGCCAGCTCACTGAGCAGGCTGAGTGCTGTGACGATATGGCTGTAGCCATGAAGGCAGTCAGGGAACAGAGGCATGAATTCTCCAACAAAGAGAGAAATCTCTCTATTGCCTACAAGAATGTGATAGGTGCCTGCCCCTCTTTCTGGCGTGTCACTCCAGCATTGAGCAGAAAACAGAGGAAAGAGAAGAAGCCGCAGGTGGGCAGAGAGTACCATGAGAAGATGGAGGCAGAACTGCAGGACATCTGCAATGACATTCTGGAGCTGTTGGACAAATATCTTACTCCCAATTCTATACAACCAGAGAGAAAGGTGTTCTACTTGAAAATGAAAGGAGATTATTTTAGGTATCTTTCTGAAGTGGCATCTGGAGACAACAAACAAACCACTATGTTGAACTTCCAGCAGGCTTACCAGGAACCATTTGAAATTAGTAAGAAAGAAGAAATATAGCCTACACATCCAGTTTGACTTGGTCTGGCACTTAATTTCTCAGTCTTTTACTATGAGATTCTAAACTCTACTGAAAAGGCCTGCAGCCTGGCAAAAACAGCATTTGATGAAGCAATTGCTGAATTGGATACACTGAATGTAGAGTCTTATAAAGACAGCACTCTGATCATGCAGTTACTTAGGGACAGTCTCACTCTGTAGACCTCAGAAAACCAGGGAGATGAAGGAGATGCTGTGGGGGGAGATAACTAATGTCTCTTGTGCTTTGTGATCTGTTCAGTGTCACTCTGTACCCTCCACATATATCCCTTGTGTGATAAAACATAAAGAATCGTACATTGACTTGCAATTTTTCACAGCCTCAGCCTAGCAAAAATGGTTCATGGGATAAACAGCTGGTATTTGTATTCTAAAACAATTGGTCACATAAATGCCACGGCATTGTGAAGTTTTTATTTTGATTAACATTGACAGGATTAGGTGTATTTAATTTTTAAAAAATTCAATACTTCTGATTATGGGGTTTTATAATTTAGCAAAACTCTTACTTGTAGAAAAAATAGACCTGAATGGTCTTTGTTCCAAGATGGCTGAATAGGAATAGCTCCAGTCTACAGCTCCCAGCATGAGTGAGGCAGAAGACAGGTGATTTCTGCATTTCCATCTGAGCTTTGAAAAGAGTAGTGGTTCTCCTGGCATGGAGTTTGAGATGGGACAACAGAGAGACTGCCTCTTCAAGTGGGTCCCTGACCCCTGAGTAGCCCAACTGGGAGGCACCTCCCAGTAGGGGCCGACTGACACCTCATACAGCCAGGTGCCCCTCTGAGACGAAGCTTCCAGAGGAACGATCAGGCAGCACCATTTGCCGTTCTGCAATATTCATGGTTCTGCAGCCTCCACTGGTGATACCCAGGCAAACAGGGTCTGGAGTGGACCTCCAGCAAACTCCAGCAGACCTGCAGCTGAGGGTCCTGACTGTTAGAAGGAAAACTAACAAACAGAAAGGACATCCACACCAAAACCCCATCTGTATGTCACCATCATCAAAGACCAAAGATAGGTAAAACCACAAAGATGGGGAGAAACCAGAGCAGAGCAGAAAAGCTGAAAATTCTAAACGTCGAGCGCCTCCTCTTCTCCAAGGGAATGCAGCTCCTTGCCAGCAATGGAACAAAGCTGGAAGGAGAATGACTTTGACGAGTTGAGAGAAGGCTTCAGAAGATCAGTAATAACAGAATTCTCCAAGCTAAAGGAGGATGTTGGAACCCATTACAAAGAAGCTAAAAACCTTGAAAAAAGATTAGACGAATGGCTAACTAGAATAAACAGCATAGAGAAGACCTTAAATGACCTGATGGAGCTGAAAACCATGGCACAAGAACTACGTGATGCATGTACAAGCTTCAGTAACCGATTCGATCAACTGGAAGAAAGGGTGTCAGTGATTTAAGATCAAATGAATGAAATGAAGCAAGAAGAGAAGTTTAGAGAAAAAGTAAAAAGAAACGAACAAAGCCTCCAAGAAATATGGGACTATGTGAAAAGACCAAATCTATGTCTGATTGGTGTACCTGAAAGTAACAGGGAGAATGGAACCAAGTTGGAAAACACTCTGCAGGATATTATCCAGGAGAACTTTCCCAACCTAGTAGGGCAGGCCAACATTCAAATTCAGGAAATACAGAGAATGCCACAAAGATACTCCTCGAGAAGAGCAACCCCAAGACACAAAATTGTCAGATTCACCAAGGTTGAAATGAA